>NC_137147.1:132942560-133357560 GCF_951394435.1 Stenella coeruleoalba
GACAGAGCTGGGATTCAAACCTAGGCAATCTGACTCAGAGGTTGTCATAGTCCTAATCACTTTGGTATACTGCTTAAGTGTAAAAACTTTTGCTGGTGTGAAAGGGGCTTCACCAGTCCTTCATTAGGGGCAACTGTCATAGAGCTGGGAGAATAACATAGAATCTTTAAACCTAGCACAGGGCAGTGGTTCTCAGTCCTGACTGCATGAATCAACTGGAGAGCTTAAAAAAAAAAAAGACTGGATCCCACCCCAGAGCAGTTCAGTCAGAATCTCGGGGTGGTGCTTGGGCATGAGTAATTTTTAAGAGTTTCCCAGATGGTTCTCCTGTATAAAGCAAGGTTGAGAACTCCTGACCTAGTAATTCAGAGGATAAGTAGAGGGGAGTGGGTAGGGAAGGATGAGACTGAAAACTTCTCTTTTTTGATACAGCTGTTCAGTTGCTGGAACCAATATTGTTTGTAACATGTACTAATTCTTTGTTCTAATTTATGTTTTAGTTTAAATTTGTGGGGCTAAAGAATTTCCCTTGTACCCCTGAGAGCCTGTGTAAGGTGCTGTCTATGGATTTCCCTTTTGAGGTAACAAAACCATTGTTTTTATTGCTCTGATCTGATTGTAGGACACAGGGAAACTTGGTTATACAGTCTTAAGAGAGCCTCTGACTTTGCTGTGTCAAAGCATCAGAAAAGGGCTAAATGCTGACTCTTGGAAAAGGATGTGCTCGTGGCCCTTCATAGCCTCAGTGCCACCCTGCCAGATAAGTCAGAATGCCAGAGCTGGAAGGGCCCTTGAAAGGACAGCTCATCTAATGCCCTCATTTTACAGATGGAGAAACTGAGGCCCAGAGAGGGGTGAGGCTTCCATTCCTAGGTCCTTCTTGTGTGCCTCTTTCTGCTACAAGCCAGAGAACGAGGCCCCTTGTTTGACTGCCACAGCTGGGGCTTCTGTGACTGACAGACTGCAGGGCTGTGAATTCCTAATCCTTCCTTCCTCCGAAGAGCAAATGGTCCCCAGGGATGGCAGTGCTTGCTGAGCAGTGGCATGGCAGTGGGGCGACCAACTTGTCCAAGGTTGCCCAGGACTTCCCTGGTTTTAGTGCTGAAAGTCTCACCTCCCCAGAATCTCCTCAGTCCTGGGCAGTCTTTGGTCATCCTCAGAACCTGCAGTTACCCTACAAGCAGACTTCCTTTGCCCATGATACCCTTTAAAATTCTGCCTGGTCACCTGCAGGTATTTGCTTGAACTGGATATAATTTTGCTAAAAGGATCACAGCTTCCCAAATGATGAAATGGCAAAGGCTGAGTTGCCTTCATTTCTGGGAGTCAGTTAAGAAGGTGGTAAGAACACCATCTTTGTTTATAACCCTTATGCCCCAGTGACAATAAATGCTTTTTAGAGATGAGTCACTGAATCACAGAAAAGAACATATGGGACTGTGGGAGGTCTTCCCGTTGAGAAAAACTGAGTTTCCCAGAACATAGCTCACAGACAATTTAGGGGGAGGTTTAGGCAGCCAGCAATGGCTGGGGAGCAGGGCTTCTTGACAGGCTGTTTCCCCTGCACTCAGCAGTCCAGCATCTTGGAGGGGCTTGTCCAGTCCCCCGGCTTTGTTCCCGGTGTGGAGCACATCCCCCACTACAGAGACCTCCGGGTGGTGGAAGGTGAATGGGATTTGAGGAGAGAAGACCTGGGTTCAAGCTGAATTTCTGCTTCATACTCACTGTGTGTTTGAGGGAGGCTCCAGAACTCCCTGAGTCTGAGCAGCTTCATCTCCCAGACACTTCCATGGTGGGTAAGAGGGTGAAATACTAGGTAGGAAAGCACGCTGTAAACGGGAAAGTACTTTTTATGTTTTTATTTTCTAAAATTTAGTTTTCTAGGCCATTTCTTCTTTTAGAGAAATTCATGTGTGAGAAACAAAGACTCTTTTTCTTCTGGCAGTGACCCAGAAAAAAAGAGCTGGACCACAAGAGCTACCCCAGTGCATATAGGTCTCCTACAAACATGTGGCCCCAGAAGTCATTCTGATCCCTGGTTTTCTTTCTTGTAGGTAGATGGGCTTCTCTTCTACCACAAGCAGACCCACTATAGCCCTGGAAGCACTCCTCTGGTGGGCTGGCTGCGCCCCTACATGGTGTCAGATGTTCTTGGCGTAGCTGTGCCAGCTGGCCCGCTGACTGCCAAGCCAGAATATGCTGGGTACCAGCTCCAGCAGATTATTGAGCACAAGAGGAGCCAGAAGGAGGGAATAAAGAAGATACTCACACACAAGTCCTCTGAGAATGGACGCTATGAGTTGGAGCACCTGTCTACCCCCAAGCTGAAGAGCCCTCCCCATAGCCCCAAGCACCCAGGGAGCCTCATGGATAACTAGAGAGGGCAGCGTCCTTTGGGAGTCACAGGATGGGGGTTGGTCCCAGAAGGAAGGCTGGGGAGGAGGACAGTGACGAGAACAAGATGACTTCATTTTAGAGCAGACTTTCTAAAGCCACTCCAGCTGGAAACAGCTCATCTCCTATCTGAAGTGCTGGCTTTAACAGTTGGGGGAGGTTTCCAGATTGGGTAGTCTTTGCATTTGAGCAGCAGCTCCTGTGAAAATGTATTTCAGATCCACAATGTAAATATATGTAATTCTTACGGAAGAAGTTGTTTGTGATTGTTAAACTTTATTTATTTTATTTTTGTGTGTGTGTGATTCTTAAACTTTAGATAGTCAGGAATCTCCCCCACCTCTACCCCTTCAGGCCCCCTAAACCATGACTGTTCAAGTCTTGGCCCATTTCACTCTGTTTTTAGCACTTAAGCATTCTGCTGAGTTTCCAGTTGCTGCTGTTGGTAACGTCATTTTCTCAAAGGTCTTACCAGGAACTGCAGTTCTTGGTATTTGAATATGTTCCCTCTTCTGAGAAGACAAGTGTGATTTTCTTTGGTTTAGACACAGCCAGAGATAAAATGCAAATGGAGTTCATTCACTACTTCAGCCAACATTTGAGCACCTTCCAGAAGATAAGCCTTGTGCTTATGTAGAGTGGGTTATGGTGAGGGACCATACTTCATCCCTGCCCTTGAGGAGCTCACGATCCAGTGAGAAAATAAACCCACCAGCATCTAGAGTGGGTCCAGATGGTGGGATGATTGCTTTAGTGCAGAAAGGGGCATAGAGCATGGGGTGTGGGGGGATGCTGGGAAGAGCAGAGGGAGGTTTCACAGAGGAGTTCAAAGCTGGGCTGAGGCTCAGAGGAGGGACAGAAATGTGCTCTGCAGACAAGGAGGGCAGGAGTTTCTCACGGAGGCAGGAGGGTGTGCAGATGCACCCCTCCAGAGCTGGGAAGGACTTGCTCTGGGACCTGAAGTCGGTTCAGCATGGCTCAGTTGTCAAGTAGGGCTGGAAAGCTATGGGAAAGGAGGCTGGAAAGAGATGGGTCTGATCATAAATGGCCTGTGTGTTATGCAGAGGTTTTGGGTTTTATGTATGGATGAAAGGGAGCTGATGAAGTGCTTTGAGCAGGCAGGATCCATTCAGATTTGTGAACTAGAGCTCTTTGGCAGCTGTGGGAGTGGAAGATGGCGTCTAACACCAACCAGTTTCTGCTCTGTGTTCAGGAAATGTGTCCCATTTCCCGTGGCCTCAATCTGCTCCCCATACTACTTTCCACTTTTCTAGGACTTCTCTTACAAGAGAAAAGGACTTCACTGTTCCACTCCAGCAGTACTAGTATCCTGTGGACAAAATTTCAGAGGGATCCAGGGCAGATCTTGTCTGACACGCAGTTGTTTCTTTGTGTTGATTAGTTCTGGGAACAGATCCGGGCAGAAGTTGTGGTTAAGCAGAGCCTCATTACACAAATTCAGAACACCATTGGAACTAGCCTCAGTGTTGGGCTCTTAAAGAGCTGCTCGGGCTGACTCTGTAAAATTGGTGAAGGAAGAAACCCCTTCCTCCCCTACCCAATGATGACCCAGCTGGCTGCAGATTTAAGCGTGCCTATATCAATAAGCTCTTTCCTGAATTTAGGTCAACTCTGCAATAGAAACATTGTGTTCCTCTTGCCAAAAAGCTTGTTGTAGTCTGCTTAAAGGTTTAGTCTCTTCTGAATGCTCTAGTCTGCTCTCAGCAGCCAACTGTATCATTTCAGGAGATGTGCATGCTAGTATCAGTAGAGACTTGTCTGGGCTCTGCCCAGAAATAATCGGTCTGGAAGGACTACTTCCCCAAAGAACACTCTCTGGGGACAGATGCATGAACCAAAGAACATATTAGCCAAACTTATCACCATGCACGACTTGATACTGCTGAATGGTAGCTTGAAGGCTGTATCTCAGGGGAGTGCTCTTATATTTTTAACTGAGGAGCCAGTATTATTTATCATCACTGAATAGAATATGTCTCTTGGTCATATTTCTCTGCGAATTATAAAGTCACCTCCTGCCACCTGTTTCAAATATGGTTGCGTTATAGGTTTCTGGGATTGGATATTGGTTATTTTAATGTTAACTCATAACTTAGATTGTAGAGGAAATGGAGAAGAAAGAGGTGGGACCTAAGGACATGGTGACTCACTAGCTATGAAAGGTAAGAAATGGACAGGAATCATCAGAATGACTCCTAGGTTCCTAACTTGGGTGACTAAATGCTATTAACAAGGACAAGAATCCCAGGAAGAACATAATTGAGGGGGACTGGGGGGAAAGATAATGAGTTCAGTTTGGGACATGCTGAGTTTTAAGTGACTGGGAGACTGACTGGTAAGTAGTTAGGCCTTAATTCAAGTCTTCATCATTTCTTTTCTGCAGCACTGCCAGAGGCTCTTACTCTGCCACCAGTTTCCCTGCCACCAGTCTTCCCCCCCCTCCCCAACAGCTCCAATCCATCCCTGTCACAACTGGCAGAGTGATCCTTTCTAAAAATGCACATCTGATCATGTTACTTCAAGGACTTCCCTTCGCCTACAGGGCACATGTGAAGCTTCTTGGCCTGCTATGCAAGTTTCTTCATGACCTGGCCTTAGTGTATCCGTCTAGTCTCATAAAATACCTTGCTTCCTTTTCTGCCTCCTTTCTAGTGATGCTGCTTTATAGTTCGCAGTACAAACACACGTATTTTATATTTTTTCCCCCCAAAACCATCCCTTCTCACTCTGATTTTATCCACCTGGTGAATATACCTACTCATCTGTTGAATAAACAGATACCTGTTTGAAACTTTACCTCTGCAGGTAGAATTAGCCGTTTTCATCTTTGTGCCCTCCCCATCCCACTACACATCTGTTTCCCAAAGTTACGGAGAGTCCCCAAGACTGCTCTTTGGTTTGATAATTCACCAGAAGGACTCACACATTCACTGAAAACTGTTTTACTCACAGTTACAGTTTATCACAGTGAAATGAAACAGATTTAAGTCAGCCAAGGGAAGAAATGCATGGAGCAGAGTCCAGGAAAGTTTCAAACATGGATCTTCCAGTTGTCTTCTCCCAGTGGAGTCATGGACAGCTTTAAACTTCCTACTAACTGTGTGACAAAACTCATGGAGTATTGTCAACCAGAAAATCTCACCTGAGCCTTGGTGTCCAAAGTTTTTTATTGGACTTGCTCACACAGACCTGGTTGGCCAACCTCAATCTCCAGCCCTTCCTGGGGTCTAGTTGATAACGTGTGGTCCAAGTCCCCCTCCCTCCTAGTCACATTACTGGATTATCTAGTGTGGCAAAAGACCCCCATGCAAACAAAGACACCTTTATTAGGCAGGACATTCCAAGGGCTTAGAGGTTCCTTACCAGGAACCAAGGGCAAAGGTCAGCCTCTCTTTGGGCAAGATTAAATTCTTTTTTTTTTTTGCAGTACGCGGGCCTCTCACTGTTGTGGCCTCTCCCGTTGCAGAGCACAGGCTCCGGATGCGCAGGCTCAGCGGCCATGGCTCACTGGGCCCAGCCGCTCCACGGCACGTGGGATCTTCCCGGACCGGGGCACGAACTCGTGTCCCCTGCACTGGCAGGCGGACTCTCAACCACTGCGCCACCAGGGAAGCCCCAAGGTTAAATTCTTTATTGCACACTTCCTCTATTAGATTGTAAGCACTTTGAGGTCAGGGACCTTGTCTTATTTATCTTTAGGTCGCTGGTGCCTGGCATCATGCCTGCTACTTGTTGTACCAATATATGTTTGCTGAGTGAATGAAATGATGAACTGGAATGAGAATGCAGTCTGGAGGGAAGCCCCTTCACTCTCTGCTGCCCAGGTTAGTGACCCTGGAGAGAAGACTGAGTGGAGGTGTGTGGCAGGCTGCTAAAAGTTGTTTGGATACGTTTCAGACTTCTAAGAACAAGAACTGTATTTAATTCTGTGAATGTGATTAAAAGGATAGCCAAAAACCTTCTCACTACGTACATTGAAAGAGGGAAAGAAATGATCTTCCTAGCTATAGACTTCCTTTCTAATAAAGAAATGAGTAAAAAACCCATAATATGTATTTTTTAAGCAAATGCGGTCTTTTGGTTTATGCCTTCAGATATGTAGGGCAGGAAAAGTTGACAAAAAGCCTTGAGGTTTTAGCCAGAGTATGACTGGTTGCTTTGGTAAAATAAGCTGATTTTTGAGTCCCATGTTATGTTAGGATTCTGTTATTATACCCAATCTTTACATCAAAGAAGGACCAGATTAATCTGTGGACTTAATTTATCCATTCTGCTCTGGCCTCCCCATTAACACAGGTAAGTCAAAGAGAGTGAGAGTAAAGTAACTCAGTTGGTACCTCTCTCCTGTATTGAATGTTTTCCCCGTGAGCAATTAAGTACCCAAGGTAACCAAACCTGTTTGGTACTCTTTGGCAAGAATTGTACCTTGTTTGCTGGAAAAGGATGGGTGCATTCTTTCAGCAAACATTGATTGAGCACCAGCTATTCTGAACTATATATTATGCTAGGTTCTGAAGAGAGGGCGATGAATAAGACATGGCCTCTGCCCTCAAGGAACTCATGGTCTAGTGGGAGAGACAGACAAATAAGCAAATAATTACAATTCAGAGTGTTAGGTAAACTCTAGACAACAGGTATCAAGTATTGAAGTAACAACAGGTATCAAGAATAGTGACTGATTAACCTGTGATCTGGGAGTAGTAAATAGGGGTGTCAGATGAGAAAATTGTTTGTGTGAGGAAGAAGCCAGATCATATTTTAGTTTAGAGAAAAAGAAAAGAATAGAAAAAGCAGAGAATAGCAGTAGGTAAATACCAGGCCCTAAAGTATTGGGTAATGGGGGAAATGTTATCTACAAGGGACAAGATTTTTCACCTTCCTTACATAGCTTACTTCAGCCATCCTAGTGATTATAGCTTTGGCCTATGAGTAAACAAGAAAAAATTTTCACCCTAGACATCGGTTAGTACTTTGACCTTACTTATTCTGTATCTGTCTTTTAGACATGTCTCTTTCATAGGCAGTAGGTATTTTGGAGCAATTTCTGAGAGAAGCTTTAGAGTTCAGAAGTAAAGGTGTTTTGGGGGAAAGGTTACAAAATTCTAATCACAGCTTTGGAAGTATCTCTATTCCTAGATCCAAACAAATATAAAAAAAGGCAGGAGAGGGACTTCCCTGGTAGCGCAATTGTTGAGAATCTGCCTGCCAATATAGGGGAAATGGGTTTGATCCCTGGTCCAGGAAGATCCCACATGACCCAGAGCAACTAAGCCTGTGTGCCACAACTACTGAGCCTGCGCTCTAGAGCCCACGAGCCACAACTACTGAAGCCCATGCGCCTAGAGCCCGTGCTCTGCAACAAGAGAAACCAACACGATGAGAAGCCCTCGCACCTCAATGAAGAGTAGCACCCGCTTGCTGCAACTAGAGAAAGTCCGCACCCAGGAACGAAGACCCAGTGCAGCCAAAAAGAAAAAAAAAAAGGCATACGACAATGGCAAGACAGAGGTCTCAGAGTTAAGGTGGCTGTCTTTTTTTTTTTTTGTAATATTTATTTATTTATTTGGCTGCACCGGGTTGGGGATGAAACCCGGGCCCCCTGCATTGGGAGTGTGGAGTCTTAACCACTGGACCACCAGGGAAGTCCCAAGGTGGTTGTGTTTTTTTTAAGAGAATTTTTTTAAATTAATTTATTTTATTTTTGGCTGTGTTGAGTCTTCGTTGCTGCCCGTGGGCTTTCTCTAGTTGCAGCGAGCGGGGGCTACTCTTCGTTGCAGTGTGCTGGCTTCTCATTGCGGTGGCTTCTCTTGTTGCGGAGCGCGGACTCTAGAGCACACGCTTCAGTAGTTGTGGCATGCAGGCTTCGTTGCTCCGTGGCATGTGGGATCTACCCGGAGCAGGGCTTGAACCCGTGTCCCCTGCATTGGCAGGCGGATTCTTAACCTCTGTGCCGCCAGGAAAGTCTGGTTATCTTCTTAATTCAGTCATTCAATACATATTTATGAAGAATCTGTGTACTAGGTTCTAGGCTCTAGGCACTGAGGGTACAGGGGCCTACAGATGTGGTTCCCGCCTTCCTGGCTAAGCAGGCAGACTCTAGGCCAATGACGTGGAAACACGTACACAATTACAAATTGTGATCAACTCTCTTTTAAAAAAAACAAGATGGTGCTAGGAGAGAGTAACAAGGAGCAGTTCAGGGAGTAGTCAAGGAAGATCTTGCTGAGGAAGTGACTTTTGAGCTGAGACCTTAAGGATGAGTCAGATTTGTCTGGTGAAGGAGGTGGGAGGAAGGGGAGGATAAGCTTTCTAGACAGAGACCTGAAACCTACGCTTTAAAAGCAAAAAACAAAAGTTCAACCCATAACACCCCTCCCCCAAAGGGTCCCTCTTTGTAATTTATTTTCCATTTTCAGATTTCACTTCATGTTAATTTAATAAAAATGTGATTGTCTGTCACCTATACTCCCCCAACCCTACCCTATCCTTCCTTCTGAGGTCCTGCAGCCAAGCATTCAAAAGTCCAGGGCTATGTCAACACATATGGACCTACCTTATATATATATTTTGAAGATCAAAACTTCAGCTATCTCATACTGTGATGGAGAGATTAGATGAATGAAACTCATTTAGAACAGTGTCTGGCACCTGGTAAGGATACAATAAGTGGAACTTATTAGTTCAGTGTATGTGTGTACCATGATTTATTTACTGAGTTTCTTATTGATGGGCCATTATATTGTTTCCAGTCTTTTGTATTACAAATTGTTTTACAGTCTCTAAGATCTGATTGAGCAGGATGACAGTATCATTCTTGATTTTGTTAGTTCAAGCCTGCAGTTAAAGGCAAGACTTTGTACTCTGATTCTCCTAAGCTTTGCCACTCAGAGCAAATCCAGCCAGCCGCCTTGCACTTGGTTTTGTTCCCCACGCCTCTGCTCAAAAACTTCCAAACATTGTCCTGTTTGGACTGTGATAGGCAACAGTTCCAGAAAACTGTTCCCTTACACACCCACACGCCCACACACACAGCTGTGCCTCTGAAAACTCCGCTGAGTTCTCTCTCCTAGCTCATTCTGTTAAACTTCTCTCTTAAAATTTTCCTCACCCAATACCTGCACAAGGAGTCAGAATGCTTGGATTCAAGTTCTAGTTCAATACTAATTAATTAGCTGTGCGACACCAACCACTGGCGTCCTGAGGATCACTGGGCAAAACAAATGTAAAAATGTAAATAGTGGGTTGAGAGTCTCCATCCTCTTCTGTGTCCACTCAGTGGTTTGTACTACTCAGGTTCTGCAATTTCTTACTCTAGCTTAGTCCTAGAGCCATTTGCCTGCTTAGGGAGAAAAACTAGATTTGTTACTATTTAAAAAATTTTTGGAAAAGTTTATACATCCACGTGCAAAATTTAAACATACATGCACACAATGTTGTTAGAAGCCAAGATAGTGGTAACTCGAGTAATGACTGGGAGGGGACATAAGGAGGGCTTTGGAAAGTTGGGAATTTCTTGATCTGTGTGCTGGTTACGTGGGTGTGTTTAGTTTATGAAATTCACCATGCTGTACACATATTTTCATCTTTCTGTATGTATATTATATGTTGTTGACTTAAAAAAAATTCACAACGTGAGAGTTGCAAGTTAAGTTTTATTTGGGGCAAAATGAGGACCGCAGCTGGGGAGACAGCATTTCAGATAGCTCTGAGAAACTGCTTCAAAGAGGCAGGGGGGAAGGTCAGTATATATGTGATTTTGGTGAAGGGGGAGTACATGCAATCAAGCACATATTTTTTACAGAAGATTTCTGCTAGTCTCGTACAGGTTACTGCTAGTCACGAGGAGCAGACGTCACCACGAAGGATTTTAGTGCTTTTCTAGATACGAGGAGATACAAGAATTGGGCTCATAAAATTGGCTCTTGAAAATATCTAACTATCTGAAGACCTGTTCTGCCAGTTTTTCCCAGAGCACAGAGTGCCTCATGTCTGCTCTCCACCTGAACTCCTTTCAAGGGGTGTTGAAAGTCAGCAGCTGCAGCAGCACATGATTTAATCCTTGTAGAGGTAGATGGCAAGTGCCAATGGAAAATGCCAATTTGTAGTTGACAATGTCAATAAAAAGCTTTAAAAAAACCTTAAAGGGACTTTCCTGGTGGTGCAGTGGTTAAGAATCCCCCTGCCAATGCAGGGGACACAGGTTCGATCCCTAGTCCAGGAAGGTCCCACATGCTCCGGAGCAACTAAGCCCATGTGCCACAACTAATGAGCCTATGCTCTAGCGCCCGCAAGCCACAACTGCTAAGCCCACACGCCACAACTACTGAAGCCCCCACGCCTAGAGCCCATGCTCCACAACAAGAGAGGCCACCGCAATGAGAAGCCCGCGCACCGCAATGAAGAGTAGCCCCTGCTCACCGCAACTAGAGAACGCCCACGCACAGCAATGAAGACCCAACGCAGCCAAAAATAAATAAACACACAAAAAACCCTTAAAATGTATAATTGACCATATAGGGAAAAGTCTCCCTCTTCCCTTCTGTTCCTTAGAATCCCAGTTCCCCTCCTGGGAGACAGCCACTGCTATCTTTCTTGTGTATCCTCTCAAAGCTTTTCTATGTATAAATAAATTTACAAATACACATTTTTTTCTTTATACAAATGACAGCATATTATACACACTATTTGGGTCTTGCTTTTTTTCCCTTAATAACATAGCTCAGGGATCATTCCATTCCTTACATGTGGAAGAGACCACTGTCTTGTTCATTGTTGTAAACTTAGTGCAGACCCCAGTACCTGGCATATAAACATACTTGCTAAATAGTCTTCCAGAGGAGCATCTGGTTACAATACTGAAACTGTAACTCCTGTATGGGGTAATGAACTCAACCTAGAGTCAGCCTTATTGGTGCAAAGGATAAAGTAACCCACCTGAGACAGAAACAGTACCAACCACCAGGGGTTTCTTCTCTAACCAAGTGCAGCCTGAAGTTTCTATTGCAATGGTGCAGAAATGAGGTGAGGTCAGAGGTTGCTTTTAAAGTCCTAGAAGGAGCATCAGAACTCAGGACATCTTCCTCAGTTGTCTGAAGACTTCTCCTGTGGGCCTAGCTCTGTGCGCTCTCCAGGTTTCAGCCTTTGGCACTAGTTGTGGCACTCACTTGTTAGCTGGGTCCCTTTTAGAGTATTTATTTTTGGTCTGGAATGATGCAAAAACATGCCAGACTCAGCCCTGCCTTCCCAGTGCCCCCTCTACTCCCAAACTGACTCCCGTAAGACCCCCAAGCTCTTTGCCGCGCTCGCCTTAGTGAAAATCAAAGGCTTGCAAATGCTGCATGATTCCTGAAAGAGGTTCGAAATCTGATGCTGTTTTTCTGAGAGACTAAAATTAGCCATAGGTGATGGATTACAGGATACCGCGGGCCAGGGTCTGCTCCTTCCACCTGCGCATCCTGGACTTAGTAAGCAACCTTTTCAGGGTCTTTCAGTCAGGAAGTGACGTGGGAATAGATGAGGATTGCGGGTTCCTCACAAGTAAGTGGTAGTAGCAAGTAACCCCAGGCCAGGTGTCCGTGGGCAGCTAGTTTTCAAACATATGCATTTTTTCCCTCCTCCACGGAGCTTAACCTCTTGAAACTTTTCCTTTTTTTCGCTCCACGCTCCTCCAGTCGCCGAAGCCCCTCCCCCGCCCTGGTTCCTCTGGGTCTCCCCTCCCCCCGCCGGCCTCCCCTGCCCCCTCCTCTTGGCGTCCCCCTCCTCTAGCTCCGCTGCCCCCGCCCCCGGGCTCCTCTCTGTCTCCCCCTCCCGGGCTGCGTCCGAGCTCTGCAGGGCCCTTTTCGTCGCCTGTCTGTGAATGAGACGCTCAGTTTCTCAATGGAGCCGCGGGGGGCTCGGGCGGCCGCAGTGCGGCCGCAGCACTGGCCTTGAGCCGGGAGGGGGGCGCGTTTCCCTCGCTCCCTCCCTCCCTCCCGTCACCGCGGCTTTTGAGGAACGGGGCTGAGAGGCTGCAGCGCAGGTCGCAGGGCCCCGCATCCCCGAGGACTCCTGCAGGAGCCGGAGTGCCGCCGAGGAAGCTGGACGCCGAGGAGGCCGGGGGCCTTCCGAAAATTTCCCCCGCGGCCCTTCGTTCTGGGCTTAGAAAGTTCTCGATTTCACGTTTCCTTTTTTTAATCCCGATTAGCTCCTCGCCTGCACTATTTTTTTTTTTTTCCGGGAGAGGTGGGGGAGTGTGAGGAACGGAACGAAGAAAATAAAAAAGGATTTCCGCCCAGAAGAGAGCGACAGTTCTGAGAGCTTTTTCTTAAGGAAACAGAAGCGGCGTTTGCGGCCGCTGCGGGCGCCGGGCCCCGCCGGCCTAGCTATGCGCGAGCCGGCCGCGGGCTGCTGAGGCGCGGGCACGCGGAAGCGGAGGCCCACCGCACCGGGCTCCCCGCGCTCCCGGGCGACTTCTGTTCGCCGGCGGGAGTGGCGGCGGCGACGGCGGTGGCGGGATGGAGCCCACGACCGCGCCCCAGCCCGACATGGCGCCGGAGCTGACCCCGGAGGAGGAGCAGGTAAGCGGGGCTGCGGCCGCGGCGGTGGGTGTGTCCAGACACCTCAGGCCTAGCCCGGCTGTGCTCTTCGCGGCCGGGGGTCCGCGGTGGCCTCCAACCCCCCGCCCCCGGCGGCCGCGCCCCAGGCCGTCATCCCCCGAAGCCGGGGGGCGCTGCTGGTCGCTGCTCTCGCTCCCGGCCTCTTCTGTCTGCTGCTTACCGGTCGCATATTGCCCCCTCCCCTATTCCGGTGATGATTAAAGTTTCTCGAATTGGGGGCCTCCCTTTACCTCTGCCAACATCTCCCCGCCCCCGACGTTTGCAGAACACCTACTTTGCCTCCGGCCCTGCCATCCCTGTACGTGTTTTGCTTCATTCCGTGAGGGTTTGTGGTTTTTTAAGGGCAGGAAAAGCCCCACTTTGGGGGCCGGATTCCTGCGGGGACTGTCTCCCCTCCCCAGGACAGTGATAGGCACTGGGTCCATAGATGCCCTAGATTTTCAGACGAGCCCCTCGGGCTTCTTAGAGGGCTGTGGCCTACTTGGACAGATTCTGGAAGATCCAGGCCTTCTCAGGCTCCCGAAGTCCCTAGCCTTGACCGCCCTCTTTAGCTCTCTGCCGCTGGGCGCATCCCCTCACCCCCACTTCCCTCCCCTCATCTCATCTCACTGTCTCCATCTTTCTGAAGCCTGCATTGAGCTCCATTGTCCCTTAAAGCTTAAGACTTTCAGTTCCCAGAAGGAAGTGGTTTGTCATGTCATTTGGGGGGCTTGGGTAAGGGAAGAGCTCAGGGCCTTTATAACTTTCCCTCGCCCACATTCCTGTTGGGGAGACATGGACCACTCCTGAGGATGGTAGGAAAGTCTTGTTAGCTGAGATTGGAACCCTAAAGTCTTTTCGCTGTCTCTTCCTTGGCACTGCCCACACCCATGCTCAAATAAATATAGCCATGGTCTGATTTGTTTAAAAACAAAACAAACAAACAAAAAACCCCTAAAATAAGAAAAAGGTGCACTATGCTGGTAACCCATTTCAAGCTTGCCAGCCCTTGCTCCCAAAGGACCACATTTGGTAGTACAGTCTCTAGTGTGGAGACAGTCTGGTTTTACAAACTAATATTGGTTAATGGGCTTAAGACCTGATTTTTAAAAAACCCTTGACTTTTCTCCTCGTTTGTGGAGATGACATTTTTCATATTTGGCTTCAGACCACAGTCTTTTCTTTTGACGCCTAGAGATAAAATCAGCATGGGGAAAAAAAAATCTGCTGCTCTGTATAAGCAGTAGTAATATCCTGGTAACTGAAATTAATGTTAATAAAATGCTAGTCAGGGCCTAGTGCAAGCAGGTGGCCAAGGAACCCACCTTGCCAAAATTAGGGAAATACTATCAGTACTTCAGCACTAAGGTGTGATGGTGTTCGGTTGATTTTAAAGGGGCAAAACTCTTTCACTTCTTTTTCTAGGGCTAGTCAGATTTGAAGTTTTTATGTTTCTAAGACTTGAGGGAATCAGTATTCCACTATGAAAATGCCATGTGAGTGTGAATTAAAAAATTAAAAGTGAGAAAAGTAAATATTAAAGTATTCATAGTATTGATAAAGTATTAGCTTTACTCTGTATATGTATGTGTGTATGCATATATACAACTGTGTTTAGTAAAAATCTTTTACATCGAATGAATGTGATGAAAATTAACAAGGACTGGATGGAAATAGTAAAATATATATATATTACGATCAAGAAGTTATGTGGGTTTTTTTTAACCATATGTTTTCCTACAACATACCAAGGTTTCTACAGGCACTTCAAAATGTTGAAACACAAACATAAAAGCATAATTCCAATTGTGGTAATGCCAGATAAAATTTCATATTTTAGTTTAATATCACATGAGAGTACTCTTTTTGTTTTTTGAGAGTACTCTTAACTGTTAAGATTTCTTTAAAATATCTAAATTAAACAGCAACAAATGCATGTTAGTCTTATCAAAGTAGTTGTCATGGGAAATGACATATTCATTCCATAATGCTGCCTCATTGTTCAAACCAGTTTTAGAGCTCATTTGGAGTTGATTTCAAAGCTTGTGGCAGAATCTTTGAAATATCTTCAGTGTTGGAAAAATCTTGTACATTTGAGAGTCAGTTTGATTTTTGGAAATAGAAAAAAAATCTTTTGGAATCCTATTTCATGGGTAAAGTAGGGGATCAAACTGGATAACACAGTTTCAGACCCTTTGTGCGCTGTGTAAACTGCTTTAAAGATGTTTCTGGAGCAGATCCCTCTCAAATGGTAACCTCTTTCTGTACAGTCATGCAAATCATAAACCCAAAAGTTTTCTTGGATACTTTGTTCTCCCTCAGCCCCTGTGTATTATATACATCATCAGGTTTTCCTGACTATCTCCTGAACTCTTTGACTTCTTCCACCACCACCACCATTATCATCATCCTAGTCCAAGCACTGTCATATCCTGACAGAATTTTTGTTTCCTACTTGATCCATCTGCATTCCTTAGCTCTTATTCGAGAAACCAAAGGCAAACTGCAAATCTGATTGCATCTTCCCTTTGGCCTACCTGCCACCAAAATAAGCATTCATAAAACCCTCAGTGGCTTTTCATCACTCTTGGGATTGACAGCTCTTGAATGATTGTTACAGCTCTTGAATATGGTCTACAATGCCTCAGCCCTTGTGCGGTTTAGATCCCTAGCTAATTCTCACACTTCATCTTTGCTCCAGGCACACTGGCCCTTTGGTCCTGCATTCTTGCCTGTTTCCTTCTGTTACAGGGTCTTTGCACAAGTTGCTTTCCTCTCTGGAAATACCCTCCACTGGTAACTCCCTCTTCTTCCTTCAGCTCCCAGCTTTCACTTCCTCGGGAAGGTGTTCCTTGATCTCCCCAATTAGGTTAGATCTGCTGCTGGCTCTCAGAGTACCATGTACCGTCCTTTATATCACTTATCACAAGTTTACACTATTTGTATGATTGTATGACTGGAAGCTCCGTGAGGCTTGGAACTGTGTCTGCATTTGCTCACCATCATACACACATTGCCGGTCATAATGACTTGCACTCAATGGACGTTCAGGAAGTACTTGTGGGATGAAAAGTAGTTCTCTATGTGATTTGTACATAGACAACGTCGTCTCCTTTCAGAGTGGCTTATACAAATAAGGACGGGGGCTTCCCTGGTGGTGCAGTGGTTAAGAATCCGCCTTCCAATGCAGGGGACACGGGTTTGAGCCCTGGTCCGGGAAGATCCCACATGCCGCGGAGCAACTAAGCCCATGTGCCACGACTACTGAGTCTGCATTCTAGAGCCCATGAGCCTGCGTGCTACAACTACTGAAGCCCGCGCGCCTAGAGCCTGTGCTCCACAACAAGAGAAGCCACTGCAGTGAGAAGCCCGCGCACCGCAACAAAGACTAGCCCCCATGCGCCGCAACTAGAGAAAGTCTGCACGCAGCAATGAAGACCCAATGCAGCCAAAAATAAATAAATAAAATAATTAATTAAAAAAATAAAGATGTTCCTTATTTTTATATATGTTTTGAAGGTCATCATTATTACTTCATAGTTTCATTTCCTATCTAGGCATGTGCTGAACTGATATTATACCAAGTCCTTTGTAACTTACGATGTTTCTTGCCTTTATGTTTTCAGTTCTCAATATTATAAAGCCTACAGTTGAGTTACAAGAAAAATGTATGCTTTGCCTTTAACAAGTTTACATGAATAACAACAGAGTAATAATAGTAATTGTTTCCTGTGCTCCTGCTTTGAGTCAGGCTCTGTGCTGGGCATTTCACATACAGCTAATCCTCATAAGATTGGAATAATTATCTCATTTTGCAAACGAGGAAACTCAGACTGAGAGGAGGAAATTGCCCAAGTTCACATAGCTAGCAAGTGATGGAGCCAAGATTTCCACCCAGCTCTAGGTTATTCTGCCTCCACTGCAAATGTTCCCTCTATTACACTAACTACCTTACATCTCATGAAGCAATTAACCAGTTTAATAAGATGCCTACATGGGTGTATGTTAGCTAATTTTGTGGGGTTTGGTATTGATATGTGTGTTTGGTTTTGAAGATGCTTTTTTAAAAAATAAATTATTTATTTATGGCTGTGTTGGGTCTTCATTGCTGTGTGCAGCTTTCTCTAGGTGCGGCGAGCAGGGGCTACTCTTCGTTGCAGTGTGCGGGTTTCTCATTGCGGTGGCTTCTCTCGTTGCAGAGCATGGGCTCTGGAGCGCAGGCTCAGTAGTTGTGGCGCTCGCGCTTAGTTGCTCCGCGGCATGTGGGATCTTCCCAGACCTGGGCTCGAACCTGTATCCCTTGCATTGGCAGGCAGATTCTTAACCACTGCGCAACCAGGGAAGCCCTGATGATGCTTCTTAAAATATAATTTAAAAAATGCAGACAGGAAAAAATTTGGAAAACCTTTACTCAGACCTGTTTATTGCTAGCAGAAACATATTGTACAGCCTGTGCAAGAACTTATTTTATTATTATTATTTTAATATATTTTTTGCATTTGCTTTATTTATTTATTTATTTTTGGCTGCGTTGGTTTTCGTTGCTGCACGGGCTTTCTCTAGTTGCGGCGAGTGGGAAGAACTCTTTGTTGCAGTGCGCGGGCTTCTCACTGAGGTGGCTTCTCTTGTTGCGGAGCACGGGCTCTAGAGCGCAGGCTCAGTAGTTGTGGTGCACGGGCTTAGTTGCTCCGCGGCATGTGGGATCTTCCCAGACCAGGGCTCAAACCCGTGTCCCCTGCACTGGCAGGCGGATTCTTAACCACTGCGCCACCAGGGAAGCCCTATGCAAGAAATTATGATGGAAATTACTCTTGGAAAAAATTTTTTCCTTAAGATAGAGTTGGCAACTCTGTTTTGAGGTATGGTCACAATAAAAATTTATTTTTTAAAATGTGTTCTTTTTCTTTTGTATAAGAGAAATAACTATTCTTAGAGCCAAATATGAAGAATATTATTTCTCCAAACTGTAAAAACCAAGGTGTTTTTGTGTCAGGAATACATTCTTTTTTTCATATTTTTATGTGTAAATATAAAAGCCTTTCTTAATAGGTTGGCAAAATTGTAAATTTGCCAGTGTGAAGGGTAATTTCTACATTTCAGTACTAATCTTCATTCTTATTATGTTATTGTCTTAATTTTATTTTTCCAAAGCATACACTCACATTTGTAACTTGACCTGAAGTTGGTAATTTTATCAAATTTACTAAATTATAATTAACTTGACCACCAGGGATAGTTAAGGGTGTCTTATTCAACTGTTCTATGTCCATGTAACCTACAGAAAGTGGGGCACCTTCGGTTACGTCTATTTGGGGTAAGTTGTGAGGAGAACACCCTCTTTGCAATAAACCATAACAGAAAGACTTTTAGCGCGGATTATAAGGCTATTTGATGGAATATCCAAGGAATTATAGCCTTTTAGGGTCTTTTGGGTTTTCATGGATTTCCCAGTAATGACCGATAGGACAGAATAGTAGAGTAGTTTTCTAAAGTAGTTATGCTTTTATTCATATCTTCATTTTAGATGGTTTTAATATCTTACATAGTATTTCTATCACATTAAAAATAATTCATGAGTTTTTAAAAGTTGTTGCAACAAATAATCTACTAGTATTGATTTTCAAAGTCTCCAAAGAAAATTTTTATTTTAGAGTTCATGTTGTGTAGAGCTTATAGCATTGTTGTAAAGATTAATAAGCTAGTGCACATAGATAGTAATGTATTACATAGTAAGCACTCAGTTAAGTTAGCCATTATCATGATATTCTCCGTCTTTGAATAGTGAAAGATTTTAGAGCCAAGTTAGCTTAAACCAATCCCAAGAGGGGAAAATATTCATGCTGGGGACCATCGCTTAGCATGGATTTTTATGAATGCCAGAAAATAATCATCTTGCAACTTCATAGTATAGTTTTCAAAAACCTATTTTAATTCTGTGCTGTGGTTTGTATTCTTACAACGGGATTTTCTAAAGTTAAAAATTTAACTGCCTTGCAGTGGATTTCAGAGATTTTTGGAATTTTTCCCAAGGGCAGGGGTTTTGTCCTGGTTCTTGTGGCCAAGAACTTCCCTTTTCCCACAGCCTCACATGTCCTGTGCTAAATGTCATCTGTCTCCGTGGAAGTAACCATACGTCAAGGACCAAATGATTCATAATGTTGAGGCCTTCCACAGAGGGGAAGGAGAGGAGGGATAGATGAAGAAGACTCATTCTTTTCATTATTGCCAGTAACTAAAGATATTGTAATTAGCAATTAGGTGAAATCTCATTTGGATGTGAGAATTTTATTCTCTTAAAACTTCTGAGCGTATCAAGGGTCTTGGGCTTTAGGTTTGAATGTTAAAGAGACCTGGAGGTTTTCTCCAAGGAACCTGACCTCTAATACTTACTAATGAATTGAAAAGTAAGACAGACACTCTAAAAAGGAGCTGAACTGTTTTACAGAGGTAAAAGTTAAAACTCATTGTAGATCAGTACATCTGAGTCTCATTTTATGACTTGTATACCTTTTTTGTGTTGGAAAAGACATACTAATGTGGGAATACTCCAACTTTGATTTCTACATATTAAGACCCATTTTATAGTAGCATGGCTGGTCCACTGCAGTGTCAAGATTAGATGTCATATCCCCTAACTCTGGTTATTTGTTCAGATACTTGGAAGTTCAGTGAAATTTCAGGCATTTCTCACCAGTTTTATCATTCTGCTTTGATGTCTCAGACAATTAGGGGTACTTTCTTTTTCCAAGTCAATCACTATCTTCCCCCACCACCCCACCCTATGCCTCCACACAAGAGATCCTTGGTTGGCCTTTCTGGACACTGGAATAGTCACTGTTGTTTTTTTTTTAATGAAATTTAAAAAAAATTTTTTTTAGTTTATTTTTTGCTGCGTCGGGTCTTTATTGCTGTGCGTGGGCTTTCTCTAGTTGCAGCGAGCAGGGGCTACTCTTCGTTGCAGTGTGTGGGCTTCTCATTGTGGTGGCTTCTCTTGTTGAAGAGCACGGGCTCTAGGCACGCGGGCTTCAGTAGTTGCAGCAGGCGGGCTCAGTAGTTGTAGCTTGCGGGCTCTGGAGCCCAGGCTCAGTAGTTGTGGCGAACAGGCCTAGTTGCTCCACAGCACGTGGGATCTTCCCAGACCAGGGATAGAATCCAAGTCCCCTGCATTTTCAGGTAGATTCTTAACCACTGCGCCACCAGGGAAGTCCCCTAATCACTGTTTTCTATTCCTCTTCCTCTGGAGTAGGGCCAGATATTCCTAGAACAGGTAGTTTAGCCTGCACTGTTTAGTGCTGAAGGACCTGTACTTACTGGAATGAGCCCTTTCATATATGATTTTGAAAAGGCTCATTAGAACCTAAATGAGATGGCCTGGGGATGCGGGCTGGGAGTGGGAGGCTGGGAAGCTTCAGAGCGCATGGGAAGAGTTGTTTGTTTATTAAGGATTGGTTATCTCTTAGGTCCAGACTATAAAATGATGAAACCAAAACGGTAGATTAGAGGTGACTTTTTCTTTAATTTCTGCTTCTGAGGGAAGTATTCCATTTTTTCTCTGGGAAAGACAGTTTCTGTTATATGTACTGGTTTCCTCTGGAATACCAAATCCATTCAAAACACACATGCACACTTCTTGTCTTTTTATCCAGCATGGGTGGCACAGATCTGACTAGCCTAATAGAATTATTATGAAACCAGAATTTATTCTCAGAATTGATGGGTAGATTCTAAAGAGCCATCCATGACTTTAGTACTGAAGTGTTTGGGGACATTAATCCATTAATTACTTTTTCATTGCTTGAACAACTGGCTAATCTTTACCTTTGCATTTGTTTTTCTATACCTCATTATTACACAATAGACATCATTATTAAAATCAGTCTTTTTTAAAATAGGTTTTTTATATTCTCTACAATGACCATATGTTTCTTTTATAATTAAAACGAATAACTTTTTGTGGAAAGTGCTGCATGCTCTATACAGGTTTAGTATTATACTTATATATAATTATATATTATAAACTGGTGAGATCACAGTATTTAAGATTAATGCAAATCTGGCCCTTTTCTAAACAGAGCTATTTACAAGTGAAATCTGGGCCTTTGGGGAGATGATGGCAATAAGTCTTAGGTAAATTTCAGGAATCCCCGGCTTGCTTTGTGGCTCCAGGCATTTTAATTAATATTTTTGAGTCTGTTTTGTGTTCTTTCCTTAAGGAGCTTTTAGGAGACCTGCTGAATTTAAGTAAAATCTCTTATGGTTACAAAATGCTCAGTAGATATCTGCGATAATAGTATTCTTGACCTCTGTGCTACAGGAGACAATTTTTTTCAGATAAGAATAGGAGGAAAAATTAAGAATCCTACTTTGTAGCAGTGAAATAGAAGATTTCTAGGTAGTCTAAGACTTCTGACAGTTGCCATGAACAAATACTGTATCTAGAAGGTGGTAGTGAGGCTACCTGTGCTCATTGTTTTGTTTGTTTGTTTTTAATTTATTTTATTTATTTATTTTTGGCTGTGTTGGGTCCTCTTTGGGTCCAGGCGAATTCTTAACCCCTGGGCCATCAGGGAAGTCCCTATCTGTGCTCATTTTATGCTGTTAACGCTTAATGAACTATCCATTGGTTCATTTGTTTATTTATTCTTCTAGGTTATAGATTTCTTCTTTAGGTGCACTGATTATCATCTTTTTTTTTTTCAGATAAAACTTCAAATGGTCATCTGATGATCTAAAAATGACTCATATTTAGAGTGAAAAGAGTGACAGTTTATATCCTCTTCCATATCTTATTTGAACAGCCTTTGTGAAAAAAATTCTCATTCCACTGTTTATCTCAGTGGTTCTCAACCAGGGTGATTTTAAAACACACCCCCACCCAACATTTGTCAATGACTAGAGATACATTTGATTGTCACGGTTGGGGGGTGCTACTGGGATCTAGTGGGTAGAGGCCAGTAATGCTGCCAAACATCTTATAATGGTGGGCATACAGCCTACCACAACCAAAAGTTAACTGGCCCAAAATGTCAACAGTGCCAAGATTGAAAGACCCTAGTTTATAACTGAAGAATTTTGTAGTTCTTAGGGACAGAGTTACAAATTTTTACTTTTTAATTCAAGGTAAGTCTTTGTTTCACATATTAACTATTCAAATTCTGTGTCCCCAAATACTGGTTTCTGCAATTGACTTCACATACTGAAAAACTCCAGTCTAAAACATAATTATTTTGCAGCATAACCATCACAGAAGATAAAATGAGACGTTTCCACAGCCTTTGCAGGGGTTTTCAGAGATGGGGAGATTTTGTATGACAAGCAGAACACTACTGAGTCCTGCCATGGAATGATGATAATGGGAATTGTAATTTTTGCTTTCCCTTCCAAATATTTCTGTGTTGCTACCAAGTGTCTCTGTTCCTCCAGTGAGTGAGGTGATTATTCTGTATCAATCTCTTTTCCTTTTCATGTTAACGTCTACTAAGAGGAAGGTTTAACAGATCATAAACAGAAATACAATTTGTTCATTCAGGAGTCATTTATTGTCTGTTGCTGTGTGCTAGGTTCTTGTTCAGCATGGATTGAGGGCTCTCTGTCCTTAAGGAATTGCCCTCCAGTTCTCTGTAGGCAGTTCTTGAATTGTGGGGTACCCACCAAGGAGGAGGACCTCTTATCTACAGTGAGGACAGGGACTCAATCTTATACATCCTTAGTGTACATTGTGAGAGTTCAAAATATGTTTTCTGAAGAATGAGTGAAACTGTATACATTGAAATTATTTATTCCTCACACACCCATAAAGTATTATTTTGTTTAGGATGATTATCTTCCTGACATAGGAATGATGTTCAGAGGCTTTCAGTAATCCACCGAGGAGGCAACACTGGAACTCAAACTCTTCTGATTAAATGTAGTGCTCTCTCTAGTAGACTTCATCTCTCTTAACCACGTGTTTCTATGTATGACACACCTATATACATATACACCAGAAACGGCTCTTTCTTGGCGTTTGTGGGTTAAACGTTCCTGGTTTCAGCCATTCACAAGTTTCTCTACAGAGATGTGCCTAAATTGTTCCTAGCTGCTTATTGTACATTTATGAAAAATTATATGCTTTAATGGGGTCAGTGAACTTGAAGTTTCATATAGGTCTCTGGCTGTACCTCTCAGAATGTTGTAGGTCTGCTCTTTGCCTTTATAAAACCAGTCTTTAGTTTTCTATAGGTAGAGTTTAATCTTTCAGATATTATTATCAGCATAATGGGGAAGTATATATGGTATATTTGCCTACCAGTAATTAGGATTAGACTACAGCTCTTTAAATTGTTTTGTCCATGACACCTTCAGTTTGCCCATGTTTTTGTCTGTACTTAAGCTACTACTAGATTTCCCTTCTTAACTCTCGCCAAGTGTAAAAGTTGAGGATGAAAATTTTTCCAAAAAAAGGATTTTTTTCTCCTTTTTACTTTCTATACTTACAAATTTTCTCTTTCTTAGATTTGTAAAGGAAGAAAAAGAGTTACTAAGAGAGAGACCTGAAACCTTGAACATGAACATGAGCAAAAGAAAACAGATTTATTTGGGAATGGCCATTTGTCTCATTGACTTTAGCTCTTCTGTCCCAGGAAACTCCAGAAGTGAAGAGAAAACACTATTTCTGGCTAGGTCAGGGATATAGCTAGTAAGATTAAAATATATAGAATTTTCCATCATACTTTTGTTTTCAAAAATAAATCTTTTTAGATTAGGATTCTAAATGTTTTAGAGAAACCATCTGACATTTCTCGTACTGAATGCTGGTATACCATTTTGTTTATAGGAAAAACTCAGCATTGTTATGGAATTAAGTTAACAGAAACATTTTTAAAAAATTGAAAACCATCCATCTTTTTTTTTTTTTTTCCTTTAAGCACCCAAAGCATCATTTTCTTTCATAGTTGATATCAAGCTAGGGAAATGTTAGCTTTGGAGGTGATTTTGTCAGAAAATTAGAAGCAACTAGAAACTTGTGTTTTGAATGAAATTGCTAAGACCATTTGAACATGGAAACTAGTCAGAACCTCTGATTGTTGTCATGCTGTCCTTACAGCGCTACAAGTAATTGTAAAAGCCCACGTCAAACTCATGATAATAATAGTGGCTAAGCACTAATTAGGATGGCTATAATTTTAAAAAAAAGAGAGAGAGAAAGAAAATAATAAATGTTGGCATTGCTGGTGGGAATGTAAAATGGTACAGCCACAGTGGAAAACAGTCTGATGGTTTCTCAAAAGATTAAACATAGAACTACCATATGACGCAGGAATTTCGTTTGTAGGTATATATCCAAAAGAATTAAAAGCAGGGAATTCCCTGGCGGTCCAGTGGTTAGGACTCCACACTTCCACTGTAGGGGGCGCAGGTTCGATCCCTGGTCGGGGAGCTGAGATCCTGCATGCCATGCAGCGCAGCCAAAAACAAACAAAAAACAAAGTTATAAAAGAATTAAAAGCAGGCATTCAAATAGATACATGTACATGTATGTCATGGCAACCCAAGTGGCCAATGATAGATGAATAGCTAAGCAAAATGTAGTATATACATACAATGGAATATTATTCAGCTTTAAAAAGGAATGAAATTTTGATATATGATACAATATGGATGGGCCTTGAAAACATTCTGATTACTGAAGTAAGCCAGACACAGAAGACAAATGTATGAGGTACCTAGATAGCCAAATTCATGGAGACAGAGAGTAGAATACCAGGGGCTGGGAGGAGATGGAAAGGAGGAGTTATTGTTTGATGGGTATACAGTTTCTGTTGAGGGTGATGGAAAAGTTTTGGGTATAGATAGTGGTGATGGTTACCCAACTTTGTGAATGCATTTAATGCCACTGAATTGTATACTTATGAATGGTAAAAATTATAAATATTTTGTATATTTTACCACAGTAAAAAAATAATGGCTAAGCACTATTCAAAGTGCTTTACGGGTTTTAGTTCATTTAGTGAATAATGCGGCTGGTGAGTCAAAGGAAAGAGAGTAGGTGTTACTTCCATTTCTCCTCTGGCTGCTGATCTTGAGCCTAGAATCTCTTACATAAGTACCATTTATTGGTTACAGGATGTATCTATGTTAATGATTTGTTAGAATGTGAATTGTCATCTGTTTGAACTCCGGAATATTTCACCTGTGAGATCCAGTTGAGGTTTACTCTGTAGGAGAAAAAGGAGTTTTCTGTGTAGGACAAAGCACTGAGTGTTATGATGCAAACGAACCCATATATGTATAGTGTCCTCATCTCCCCCCGTCCCCCGTCCCAGAACTATACTGGGAATGACTTGAAATATTGTTGATCTAGAGCAGTGGTTCTCAATGTGTAGTCTCCAGACCAGAAACATGGGCATGCCCTCGGAGCTTGTTAAAAGCGCACGTATTCAAGTGCATCCCAGACCTACTGAATCAGAAACTCTAGAGGTGAGGTCCAACAATATGCATTTTAACAAGTCTCCAAATGCACGTTCAAGTTTGAGAACTAGTAGTCCAGAGAATAACTAGGGTGCTGTTGTGCTTGTCGGGAAACCATCTAGAAGTGAGTTTAGACACTTAGGCTCACTTCAGAAAGGGAAGGCCTGGATTTACTAATTGGCTGTGGAACTCTAGGTATTAGAGCTAGTCTGAACTGGATGAAACCTGCAGGAATCATCTGATTCTGTACTAGAACTGTGCTGTTCCAAGGGAGAGGAACTGTAAGGCAAGGTTCTCAAAGACTAGCATTTACCTTGATTTCTCTGATCCAAAGAAAGAGCAGAGGGCTTCCCTGGTGGTGCAGTGGTTAAGAATCCGCCTGCCAATGCAGGGGACACGGGTGTGAGCCCTGGTCCGGGAAAATCCCACATGCTGTGGAGCAACTAAGCCCGTGTGCCACAACTACTGAGCCTGCACTCTAGAGCCCGCGAGTCACAACTACTGAGCCCACGTGCCACAACTACTGAAGCCCGCGCGCCTAGAGCCCGTGCTCTACAACAAGAGAAGCTGCCTCAATGAGAAGCCCATGCACCGCAATGAAGAGTAGCCCCCACTCACTGCAACTAGAGAAAGCCTGCGCGCAGCAACGAAGACCCAACACAGCCAAAAAATAAATAAGTAAATAAATACATAATAACAAAGAGCAGAGCCCTTATCTACTTGAGAAATAGAAATGGAACCAGGATGTCTGCAAAACAAGGCATTGAGACACTTGATGTCCACTGCTGATGGCATTACCTAGAGAGATGCTTGGCTTCCAAGGGAGTATTGAATGAAAGAAGACACAGGCTGTTCTGACTCAGCCAAGAAAACCTGCCAGCTTTGACAAGGCCAGTCCATAGGAAAGCTCGTGTTACTCCAATGTCAGTTGCCCTTAGAATCTGGACCTAGGAGTTACCAGATTTTACTGTCTGAGTCCTGCCTGGGAGCTGAGCCCAGTTCTGTTCAGAGTTGAAAATGGGGCACTGCAGTGAGGACAGCCAGATTGTAGGCAGCTTTTCCAGGCTTCATTCTTTGTAGGTTTGCAAATGGCCTCTGAGGTACAGTAAGCTGATCTACTTGTACTATTTTATGAGCATGAATAGGTTTGTCCTTTAGTTTATCTGAGAGGCCTTCTTGGATTTGGAAGTATTGATGCAGTGAGTTTGAGATGGCTGAGGTCTGAAATGACTGATGTTGCCTAATTGCAATCTCCCAGCCAGCTGTATGCCTTTGAGGGAGTAATGAAGCTCTAGGTCATGGTCCCAGTTTCCTGAATGTGTGACACTCAGGATTCGGTCACCTGAGGCATAAGTTGGGCTTGGCCTCAGGAAGAAAACAGGAGGGCCAGTTAAATTTGGGGTCGATTAGCAACAGCAGGTCTAATCTGCAGGCCAGGGCCAGATTAGCCTCAGGTCTGACGTGCTGAATCCTAAAGTGTTGGACTAGAAGTCCTCAAGTCACTCCTGTCAGATCCATTTGACATTGGCAAAATTGAGCTTGACGTGTGGGAGAGGGAGAGGAGAGGGGAAGGGAAGGAAAGAGGGAGATGAAGATGGAGGGGAGGAGGTATGGGGGGTGGTGTGTTAGTTATTAGGGAGCAAAGCAGGTGAGAGGTAGCTTCATTGTGTGGAGTGGGAGGGAATATAGAACCAGGAAAGAAGGAACTAGCTACTGTGTTTTCAAAGCATCTCACCATTCTCATCTTTTCCTGGACTGACTCTGATTTGCCAGTGACCTTCTTAAAGTTTAGCATCAGAACTGAAGACAGTATTACAAATGAAGTCTGATAGGCCCCTTGTTTTGGGCACCGTGCTTCTGTAATGTGCTCCAAATTCAAAATAATTTTTGGCAGTTTTAGTAAACTGTTGACTCATAGATTCAAGTCAGCTAAGATTCCTAAGTCTTTTCTTTTTCTTTTTTTTTTTTTGTGGTACGCAGGGCTCGCACTGTCGTGGCCTCTCCCGTTGCGGAGCACAGGCTCCAGATGCGCAGGCTTAGCGGCCATGGCTCACGGGCCTAGCCGCTCCATGGCATGTGGGATCTTCCCAGACCGGGGCACGAACCTGTGTCCCCTGCATCGGCAGGCGGACTCTCAACCGCTGCGCCACCAGGGAAGCCCCCTAAGTCTTTTCTTATGTGCTTCTGTTAAATTTCATCTGGTGCCTCTACAATTGATTTTCTTGCACTTATCCTTAAATATCATTTTGTTAGATTTAATGTTCATTACGATTTGTTGAGCTTTATGAGCCAAAAACTTTACAAATATTATGTTTTCTCCCCTCTTACACCAATTCTATGGGGGTATTACTCCCATTTTAAAGGTGTAGACATTAAGGCTCAAAGAAGTAACTTGCTTGCATTCTAAACAATAAGTGTTAGAACCTGGTATTCAAACCCTTGTCTGTCTGACTCCAAAGCCTCACCTTTGAGTACCATTCTAGCCCATTGTTCTGTCCTGTTTTGATCTTTTAGATCTGTGTTCTCTTTTAAAATATATTTGTTCTCTTAGTTTATCTCTCCTCTTACATTGTCATCGTGACCCAGTGCCCTTATCTAAGTCATTTATAGCAATGGGACCAGGCCAGGGATGGATGCAGAGCAAATCAAGGGAAAGAGTGTGAGCTTTAGAGTCAGACTTGGTTTTGGAATCTTGGTTGTATCATCACGAGTAGTGTGAGTTGGCAAGGTCCTTACCTTGTCTCGGCCTCCATTTCTTCATATATAAAATGTCTTAATACCTACTGTTGGAAAGATTGAATAAAACATGGATGCAGAGTGCTTGACTTATGGCCTGGCAAGCATACTGTAGGCTCTCAATAAACATTAGTCTATTTGTCTCCCTCCTTTCAGGGAATTCCTTTAAAATCTTTTTTTTTTTTTTTTAATATTCTTTGGGTATGTTTGTGTGTTGTTTCCCGCAGGGTATCGTCTGCCCCACTGTGGCAGCACACTTGGCCATAGGAAGGAGTGGTTAAGAACGGTACCATAAATTTCTCTGTGATTATGAGTAAGTAGCTTAATCTCTTTCTGCCTTAGTTTCATCATATATAAAATGTACGTAATACTAGTACCTACCATAAAGAATTGTTATGAGGATTAAATAACTTAATATATGTGAAATCCTTGGAACAGTGCCTGGCAGATCGTGCTGTTTATAATCTTTGCTACTGTGAATATCTGCAAATTACAGATAATAATGCCTACTTTGTAGGGTTATTATGAGAATTAAATGAGGTAAGTAGTCAGCTGCTTGACATTTTGACTGGCCAATATACATAAATTAATAGAAGGATATCTTATTGTCCACAAAGATGCCATGAAATGCTCATCAAATGCCTTGCTGAAAGTAGGTCTGTTCTGTGTTTCAGTGATTTTCAAACTTCATCATGCACAGGAATCATCTGGGATCTTGTTAACATGCAGATTCTGATTAAACAGGTTTGTGATGAGGCCTGTGGTCTGCATTTCTGACTTCCTAGGTTGATGCCACTGCTACTGTAAAGTAAGACTGCTGAAGTAAGACTTCACTTTGAGTAGCACTGCTGTATATATGGTACATTCCTTTACTTTTCAGTCTAATGTATTGTTTCTTGAAAGACTTGTTTTCAGTAAATCACTTTTGGTGACCAGTATTCCCCTTCCTAAAAGCTCAAAACCCACTTTTTTTTGTTTGTTTGTTTTTGGGTTTTTTTTGGCCACGCCACTCAGCTTGCGGGACCTTAGTTCCCCGACCAGGGATCGAACCTGGGCCCTGGAAGTGAAAGTGCTGACCCCTAACCACTGGACCGCCGGGGAATTCCCTCAAAACCCGCCTTTTTAAAAAAAGAATCAATTGGCCAGGGCTAGGTGTATATGTATGTGAAAGAAAGATCAGTTGTGCAGTTTGCCAAGAATTGATGTCAAAATTGTCAGGGACTGGGAACTTTTGTAGCCCTCGGTAGATGCCCCCTCTTGAAGTTAGGACTATGTTTGCTCATTCTCAGGCTTTGACACCTTTCTTGTCTTTTAAGTTCTATAGCAGATGTTCATCAGGTTCCTATGGAGTTCCCAGGATTGTCAGGTTTTGTAGGTCTGGAGGCTTGAACCGATTTGGAATAATTATGGGCTCTATTATTTTGAACTTCAGCTCTTGCTTTCCACAAGGCTTGTTCTTCCCCTCTTCAGGTTGAAGGTTGTACTTTTTTTTTTTTTTTTTTTTTTTTTGTGGTACGCGGGCCCCCCACTGTTGTGGCCTCTCCCGTTGTGGAGCACAGGCTCCGGACGCGCAGGCTCAGCGGCCATGGCTCACGGGCCCAGCCGCTCCACGGCACGTGGGATCTTCCCGGACCGGGTCATGAACCCGTGTCCCCTGCATCGGCAGGCAGTCTCTCAACCACTGCGCCACCAGGGAAGCCCGAAGGTTGTACTTTTTGATAGAGAAATAAAAGAAGCAGGAGTTGATCTAGACAGTTCTCACAAAGCTCTTTTTGTTATCTTTAGTTTACAGGCCTTGGCTCATTCTGGGCTGTGACTTTCCCAGCACTTTTCCTTTAGGTCAGAACCACCACTCTATTATTATTATTATTTTTTTTACTGTGCCCTCTTCCTTTATACATATGTGTGTTTGTGGGAGTGCTTTTAACATCTGTACTCCTTGGAGAATGCTATGCAACCATACTACTGGTTTCTTTAGCTTGTTCTCATTTTAAATTTGAATTGGCAGGAAGGGGGTGGGATGAACTGAGAGATTGGGATTGACATATATACACTAATATGTATAAAATAGATAACTAATAAGAGCCTGCTGTCTAGCACAGGGAACTCTACTCCACTTCAGTGTACAGTAGAAACTGACACAACATTGTAAAACAACTATACCCCAATTAAAAAAAAAGCAATAGGTTATATCATATCCAATTTAAGTGTAAGCCAGATTGCTCCCACCCCCCAAAAAGAAAAAAAAAATAAATTTGAATTGGTATAATTCATAATTAATTGCACAATTTATTGTCAGAATCTTGCTTTTGAGGATTTCTTTAAAAAAATACCAACAACTGCCTTCTCTTTAGAGTTTTAGATTATGAGATTTACTTTTCTGAAATCTACATTTTGAAAGCAATATAAAGCACAATGGATAAAAATGTGAGCTTTCTAGAGTCAGAAAACCTGGATTCTGAGTCAGGTTCCACCAATTTTTTTGTTTGGGGGCCTTGGGCATGTTACTTAACAGTTGGAAATCTTAGTTTTCTCAACTGTAATATGGGGATAATGAGAGTATCCACCTCCTAGGGCCACTGAGAGGACTTGACCATCCCTGTAAAACTAAGTGTCTGGCGGTTAGAGCTCAATACCCAATAAATATTTTCTGTTGTTAATAGCTAATTTTGTTAACGGTCTGGTGTTATTTACTGATGTGTAGTAAGGTTTACATAATGCCTTCCCAGATAGCCAGTTATTGGATCCTGTGAAGTAGGCGGGTATTATCCTTTTTTGGTTGAGGAAATTATGGGGTGAAAATTTTTGACTGACTTGAGGGCACATAGCTGTGGCAGAATTAGGTCTTTAATACAGGATTGCTGGTGCCACATCTAGGACTTGCTCTCTTTACTGCAGCCTTCTGACAGCACTCAGCTGTTGGCTATCAACCTTTTTTCTCTTTTTTTTTCCTTTTTTATTGAAGTATAATTGACATACAATATTATATTATTTTCAGGGGTACAGCACAGTGATTTGACATTTATATATATTACAAAAACTGAGGAACAGCCAGATGGAAGAGATGCATAGGGCAAGGTATGTGGGAAGGGGTGCAGAACTTCCATGTCCTCTCCAGGCCCAGGTGCGCCACTCTCCCCAGATCTCTGTGTGTTCACCAACCCAGAAGCTCCTTGGTTATCACACTTTCAAAGATTACATGGTTACTTTCTCTTTGAGACCCTTTCAGTTTTTCAACTAGTTTATGTTCTTGATCTGAATTAAGGCCAGTATAGTAGTTCCCCCATCCTTTTATTTTTTTAGATTATTTATTTACTTATTTAATTTATTTTTGACTGCATCAGGTCTTAGTTGAGGCATGCAGGATCTTCGTTGAGGCATGCAGGAGTTTTCGTTGTGGTGCGTGGGCTTCTCTCTAGTTGTGGCGTGCAGGTTTTCTCTTCTATAGTTGTGATGTGCAAGCTCCAGGGCACGTGGGCTCTGTACTTGCGGCGCGGGTTCCAGAGTGCGTGGGCTCTGTAGTTTGCGGCATGCAGGCTCTCTAGTTGAGGCGTGCGAGCTCAGTAGTTGTGGTGCGCAGGCTTTAGTTGCCCTGCGGCATATGGGATCTTAGTTCCCTGACCAGGGATCGAACCCACTTCCCCCTCATTGTAAGACAGATTTTTTACCACTGGACCACCAGGGAAGTCCCCCCTCATCCTTTTAGAATGAAACTGTCAGCAAGATTTTATTAGATTTTCAGTCCCTACCCCCTTTTAAGATAAATTTGATATCCAACTAATGATGAGGTACCTGAAGTTTCCTATCTCTAACATCATCATTACCAGGCCAATTTGGGGATCTTAACCAAGAAACTAATCTATATTCTCCATTATCGAGGAGGCTGAAGTGTACTCCAGCAGCTGTATCATGTCCATTACTCTCTTTTATCCTCATTCAGAAATTCTTTAGTGTGGTTTATAGATTTCTACTGGGAATATCATTTTGAGACACACTGCCGTCCCACTACCCCTTTAAGATTTGAATGAGATTTGCCCATCATTGGCATACGGCATTCACAAATTCATTAAACTCAGATTTTTGTGGATAGGGACCATGTCTTATTTATTTCATAAAAGTCATGAACTTTAACTGATTTTGAGTATCTCTATTATAGATGTCTTTTTAAAAAAAATAATAAACTTCCTTTATTCCTTTGCTTTTTCTCTTTCCTTCAGTCCTTTTTATTTTATCTTATTTATTTATTTTTTGGCTGTGCTGTGTGGCTTGCAGGATCTTAGTTCCCCAACCAGGGATCGAACCCGTCTGTGCCCCCTGCAATGGAAGTGCAGAGACCTAACCACTGGACCACCAGGGAATTCCCTAGATGTCTTCAGTTAAGATATTGGCAACTTAATTTTCAGATATTTTCTTTTGTGGCTTAATAGTTACCTCTCCCATTGCTTTTCTTATGTCATTCCTGATGTTCTTTCCCAGTTTTATCTGGGAATTTTTCTCTCTTTATTTTCAATTTTAAGCTCTCATAATCAGATTGGCAAGTATTCAGACAAACATGTTCTTCCTACTCCCTGTCAACAACACTCTTTTAGCAGGCTGAGAGCCCATCATCATTCGTATATTTACTCATCAGTATGGAGCCATATGCTGTGCTTGGTGCTGAGTATGCATTTGTGAGCATGGAAGACTTGGCCCTTGCACCTCTCTAAACTTATAGGCTAATGGGAGCAGGTAGACAATAACATAAGCTTTTATAACACTGTGTGCCTGGGTGGAAGACAGTAAAAACTTCCGGATGAAGAAGTGGGATTTAGACTGATCTAAAGGGCAAATAGGAGTAAGCCAGGGTTGGGAGGAAGGGAAGGAGAAGAATGTTCCAGCAGGATCTGGAAGGTCAACTCCAATTTATTGACAGTCATAAACATTCCTCCTTTCTTTCTGAAGTCTCAGCCATCAATTGGAAGCAGAGAGAAAAATTGTTACTAAAGGCCTCCGCCACCCCTAGGTTCTCCAAATCCTTTAGATTTTTTTTTCCCTAGAAAGACTTTCCAGGGTTCTTCTGGTTGTGTGGTTCACCCCCTTATTAACCAGCTGGAATGGGTAGCAGCTGGCAAGCTGCCTTTGGGTTCTTCCTTATAGGGAGTGACCAATTATGCACCCTCCCCCCGCCACTCCCCCCAACCCCTGTCTCCTTCTGGGAAGCTGGATGACTTTGCACTTGCTGATGGTGAGGAGCTTCCTGTTTATTCTCCAGATTTCTGTTTTTTTCTATGTTTCTATTCTGTGTTATATTCTTCTGCCCCTCAGCCTCTTGACATGAATTTTCTCCTGTGACAATTTAGAAATGTTTACTTCCTTATTTTCTTGTTGAATTATTTCCTCCATTGTCTCTGGGAGTTCTTCATCCTCTTTGATAACCTTTGTCTGGAGAGTGGTATTTAAGCCTGAGAATAGAGATGCCAGCTTATGTTTAGTAAACATGCTGTTGGCAAAAAACCTCCAGCAGGAAAGCGAGTGTGGCACAATTGCCCCACTGCAAGGGCCTTGGAGCATCCCCTGTTTAGTGCTAAAGCTCCTAAAAGCAGCTATAATCCTTTACCCCTTTGTAGAGCTCCCTAACTCATTATCTTTGGTCTTGATAGGAAGACTATAGAGTATCAACAAACTCATCATTTGGTGGCATAGTTTAAAGTACCCCGCCACCCCCGTCACGTGGCTTGTGGGATCTTAGTTCCCCGACCAGGGATTGAACCTGGGCCCCAGCAGTGAAAGCACTGAGTCCTAACCACTGGACTGCCAAGAAATTCCCTAAAGTACTTTTTTAAACATTATGTTCAGATGTCCTTATTAGATATATATTTTAGTTAAAGACTATATAAAATTGGTACATTTTATTTTGGGGGTGGATAATATAGTCACATGATTTAAACTTAAAAAGGTACAGAGGAGAATTTGGTAAATATTCTCCTTCTTGCCATGTCTCTCAGCCACCTAGTTCTCTGAGGCAACCAACGTTACCAGTTTCTTGTATATCCTTCCAGAGTAATTTTGTGCATAGACAAAGACACGACTTAGTATATATGTCATAATATATATGTCAGATAACATATCTGCTGATGAGATGAATGATGTGTATCCTGTATTTCTCAAGGCCACTTAGTGAGTGGGAAGACTGGAATTTGAAAAGTTTTGAATTCAAACCTCAAAACCTCAGCTATGCCATTTATTAGTTGAGTGACCTTGGGCAGTTTGCTTAGACTCCGTATGCTTTGATTTCTTTATGTGGTTAATAATACTCAGTGTGCCAAGGCTGTTGAGTATGATGTATGTACAGTTCTTCCTCTGGTGCATGTCAAAATGCTTCACAAATGGTTGCTACCTTTGCTGTTTCTTGCTGGACCACACTCTTTGGCCTGTGTGAACTGGGAGGGGCAAAGTCTTGCTCTAAAAAAATGAATGGATTGAATTGCCTTTACTGTAATATGTGATCAATGCTCTCTACTTATGAAGGGAACCATGAGCCAAGGGAGATAGAAATAGCACTTTGAAAAGAATAGAACATTTTTTGCTCCCCAGGTATTGGAGAACAGCTGTTCCTGGTCTGGGGTCTTCACACTTGGCTGGTGGAGTGCTGATAAACCCTAGGACTTCACTTCCCCTGGTAGGAAGTTATTAACACTGAGGAGCTTTTCATGTTTAATGGCTGAATTAGCTCCGGCCCTTCAGTATTGCTTGAAGCTTTGGACTCTTATGGGAAGCTTCACTTGGTCAGTCCTATTTTGGGTTTCCTGCTATTCAGTTCCCATTGTTATGTTAATCCTTTAATAGCAGTTAGCTTTCATTCTTTTTGGTTCTTGCACAATGCTTGATGTAATAGATGGAAGAGTCTCGAATTTCAGAACCAGTCCCATGTTGTTTCATCAGGAGGATGGTGTTAAGCCTTCCTTCATGGTTATCTGGACTCAGCATTCTTTTAAAAATTATTATTTATTCTTTTTTATTTTTGGGTGCTTTGGGTTTTCCTTGCTGCGCGCGGGCTATTCTCTGGTTGTAGCCGGTAGAGGCAACTCTTCCTTGAGGTGCAACTCTTCCTTGAGGGCTTCTCATTGTGGCGGCTTCTCTTGTTGTGGAGCACAGGCTCTAGGCGCGCGGGCTTCAGTAGTTGTGGCACGCGGGTTCAGTAGTTGTGGTTTGTAGGTTCTAGAGCACAGGCTCAGTAGTTGTGGCGCATGGGCCCAGTTGTTCCACAGTAAGTGGGATCTTCCCGGACTAGGGATTGAACCTGTGTCCCCTGCATTGGCAGGCGGATTCTTAACCACTGCGCCACCAGGGAAGGTCCCTAGTTTGCTCATTTTTAAACAAAGTCATAATGGGTGTTGAATTTTATTCAGTGCATTTTCAGCATCTGTTGAGACGGTTATATACGTTTTCTTCTTTAGTATCTGGTAATATAGAAAATTGTGTTGGTAGATGTCCCTAGGTTAAACTGTCTTTTCATTCCTAGGATAAGCCCTCTTTGGTTATGATGTATTTGTCCTCTGTTAAACTACTCTTTCTACAACATCAGAGTTATCTGGACCATGAAGGTTTAATAGAATATGGCATAAAAACCATCTGAGCCTGTAGGTATTTTTTTTGTGTGTGTGTAGGGGATATTTGACAACTCTTGTTTCTTCATTCACATTTCTTTGATGCTCAGTGGTCACTAGTACTTCTAAAAGTGAATCTTAAAAGTTCCTTGGTTTTTCCTCCTCTGCCCTCTAAATGTTAATGTTCTTTAGAGTTCTGTTGTTCATTATTCATTCATACATATTTATTAGATATTATTAGAGATATTTATTAATGCCAGGCACAGTGCTAGGAACTTCCCTCCCTGCTGCTAGATTTTTTCCTTCTAGTCTGGCTTCCCCACTGCTGGCAGAGTCATTTTTAGCTGGGAGAGGAAGACTAAATGTATTTCATACCTTCTCTTAAAAATCTCTGTTAAGGGACTTCCCTGGTGGTGCAGTGGTTAAGAATCTGCCTGCCAGTGCAGGGGACATGGGTTTGAGCCCTGGTCCGGGAAGATCCCACATGCCGCGGAGCATCTAAGCCCGTGTGCCACAACTACTGAGCCCACACGCTGCACTACTGAAGCCTACGTGCCTAGAGCCTGTGCTCCGCAACAAAGGGATGCCACCGCAATGAGAAGACCCTGTACCGCAACGAAGAGTAGCCCCTGCTCGTTGCAAGTAGAGAAAGCCCGCGTGCAGAAACAAAGACCCAACACAGCCAGAAAAAAAAAAAGTCTCTGTTGAGTCCTTCATGTGTATAGGATCATGGGCCTTTCCTGTGTGGCTCAGCCTCCATGTCAGCTCATATCCCACCATTCTCTGTCATATACACTGGACACACTGGCTACACTGTATCCCCCAGTAATCCCTGTTCTTTCATGACTCTGCCTTTACACATTTTGTTTTCTCTAAAGAGAATTCTTGTCTCTTCCTGGCAAATTTCTATTCATCCTTCAAGGCACTCTTTTAAAAAGATTTGTTGTTGGCCAGAACATGCTGAGCGGTGTGTGCGGCCGGCTCGCCTCAGCGCTGTGGGGGACACGTACACAGCCATCTGCGGTCGCCCAGAGGTATCTGCACATGTTGTCCACAGACAAGAGCGAGAGGACAAGGAAACCTCCCCGCGCCTTCGACCCAGCGCTGCTGGAGTTCCTGGTGTGCCCGCTCTCCAAGAAGCTGCTCAGATATGAAGCATCGACAAATGAATTGATTAACGAAGAGTTAGGAATAGCCTATCCAATTATTGATGGGATTCCTAATATGATACCACAGGCAGCCAGGATGACACATCAAAATAAGAAGCAAGAAGAAATGGAGCAGCATTAGATCATACTTAAAAATAACAACACACACAACTAAATTTTCTAAATACCATCCACCTTTTAAAAAGTCGGAGTGACGGGTAATAAGTGGAGGAAAAGAATGTTTCTGTCTCTTCCTGCGTTGACTGTCCTTATTCCATTGGTCTCTTCAGCAGGACTGTTATACTCGTCCTCTGTGGAAGAAAACTTCCCACAGGGCTGCACTAGCACAACCAGCCTGTGCTTTTACAGTCTGCTCTTGCCGATTACCATACCCGTTTATGTGTTCTTCCACCTTTGGACTTGGATGGGTATTAAACTCTTCAGGCATAATTAATACAACCAGAGCCAAGATGGTGTATCCTCGTGATATGCTTGAGTGTCTGCCTCTGAAAGCCCAACTACATGGAAATACTGGACACCCACTTAATTTGCACGAAAGATGCTTTGCCTGGCTTCTGTCAGAGGTTTAGGACTAGGGGAGGCTTAAGCTGCAGAGGCTTCTTTATTGTACTTTGGTCTTCCCTTGTTTTTTGAAGGTTCTCATTTATACCTGGGGTATCAGAAGAAACATTTCAACAAAGTGTCTTGTTGGAAGTTAATAGCCCCAGACATCATCTGATGGCTTTATTTCTTATCCCATTCATAATTAAAAGTTACTAATTTGAAATTTTATATGTTTATTTTACATTCAAAGTCTGGTAAAGTCACATGTTAAGGATGACTGAAGTAATTCTAGAGGAGCTCTGTTGGAGTAGTTGTAGAGAAATGCATTTGAACTAATGTGGTATAAAACTGTAATAAAATGGAAATTTCATGTATTTGCCAAAAAAAAAAAGATTTGTTTTTAATTCTCGTAGAGAGTTTGAATCCCATAGTACTCTGTTCATAGATCTGTCTTAGAACTTATCAAATTATATGATGCTGATCCATTTACATGTCTCCGTGTTTAAATGACTGTAACCTGCTCAGAATGGGTCTTTCTCTCTCTAAATTATGTCTCCTCAACAGCTACTGTACTGCTTAGCATAGAGTAGGCCCTCAGCAAATACTTGTGAATGCTTGACTGACTACATGAGTGGATGCCTGAAAGAGCTCTGCTGTGCTCTTGCCTTGAAGGGGGATACTACTGCTACTAGTCATGGAAGGTTGCCAGAGAGGAAACAAGTCTCTGCACTAAAACAATGTCTACTTGAATAGTCCCTCTTTCTTCTTCCCTTCCCCCAAGATGCGTGTGTGTGTGTGAGGGGGGTGTGTGTGGTTGTGGGGACATAAACTTAGAAAAGTATATATCTATTAGTATTTTTCTGTTGACTTTAACTTTTAAATTATTATTTTTTTTAAATTAATTTATTTATTTATTTTTGGCTGTGTTGGGTTTTCGTTGCTGTTCGCGGGCTTTCTGTAGTTGCGGCAAGCGGGGGCTACTCTTCATTGCGATGCGTGGGCTTCTCATTGCAGTGGCTTCTCTTGTTGCGGAGCACGGGCTCTAGGTGTGCCGGCTTCAGTAGTTGTGGCTCGTGGGCTCTAGAGCGCAGGCTCAGTAGTTGTGGCGCATTGGCTTAGTTGCTCTGCGGCATGTGGGATCTTCCCAGACCAGGGCTCGAACCTGTGTTCCCTGCACTGGCAGGCGGATTCTTAACCACTGCGCCACCAGGGAAGTCCACTTTTAAATGATTAAAACATGAAAACAGCTGTAGGGTGATGGGATTTTTGGTTGACCTTTTCCTTTTTTTTTTTTAATTAAACAAACATTTTAAAATATAGTAATAAGTCAATAAGGGAACTGAACCAGATTCAGGATTGAAATAATGCAGTCTTTTTTAAAAAAACATTTATTTATTTATTTGGCTGCGTCGGGTCTTAGTTGCAGCATGTGGGATCTTCATTGCAGCATGCAGGATGTTTCGTTGTGACACATGGTCTTCTCTCTAGTTGTGGCGCGTGGGCTCAGTACTTGCAGTGCGTGGGCTTAGTTGCCCCAAGGCATGTGGGATCTTAGTTCCCCGACCAGGGATTGAACCCACATCCCCTGCATGGGAAGGTGGATTCTTAATCACTGGACCACCAGGGAAGTCCTGAAATAATGCAGTCTTCCATGAAGATATCAAAGCCATATTTTTCACCTCAACCTCCAACATTTCATGTAGGTTAAGGATGTCCCTCAAGCATCTCTAAGCCCTCCGTCCCCCAGCTTCTAACTCATGGCGTTCTGCATGGTGACCTGTGTAGGACCACCAATGCTTATACACAGTGGACTACCTTAGACTCTCAGGAGGCCTGGCCCAGCCTGCAGAGACTGACGGCAGCCCACCCTCAGCCGTTCAGTCCTGGAGGCACCCGCTGGCTGACCGCTTCCTTTTTTTTTTTTTTTTTTGACAGATTTTCTTACATTATTTCATAACAGAAGTTATGAAATAAAATCAGAAAGTTTTTCTTAAAACTTTTTCCTTTCAAGATGCAGTAAAACCCTATTTAAGAAAGCACTGGGGACTTCCCTGGTGGCGCAGTGGTTAAGAATCCACCTGCCAATGCAGGGGACATGAGTTCGAGCCCTGGTCTGGAAAGATCCCACACGTCGAAGAGCAACTAAGTCCGTGTGCCATGACTACTGAGCCTGCGCTCTAGAGCCTGCAAGCCACAACTACTGAAGCCCACACGCCTAGAGCCCATGTGCCATGACTACTGAGGCTGCGCTCTAGAGCCTGCAAGCCACAACTACTGAAGCCCACACACCTAGAGCCTGTGCTCTGCAACAAGAGAAGCCACTGCAATGAGAAGCCTGTGCACCTCAACGAAGAGTAGCCCCTGCTCGCCGCAACTAGAGAAAGCCCACGCGCAGCAACGAAGACCCAATGTGGCCAAAAATAAATAAATTAAATAATTAATTAAAAAAAGAAAGCACTGGCTCTTACATGTAAGGCTTACATATGTTGGGTTCTATTATCAATGAAACATTAATTCATTTAAACCTCAACGTTCCTATGAGCAGGGTACTCATCACTTTTAACAGATAAGGAAACAGCACAGAGCTAGTAAGTTGTAGAGCTGGGATCGAGCAGAGTGGTTACTCCAGCAGTTAGAAGTGCTGAATTTAATATTGCTCCACCTCTAGCTTCATTTAAAGTTTGGGTGCCCAAACAGCACCACTGTTATAGTGATTTGAATTAGTAGCAGAGTTACTAAGGTTTAAGGGTGGCAGTCTTGGGGGAGAATACTTTGCTAGGGACTCAGCACTTCAAAACTGATTTGTCAAATTTACTCCCAAACCTTCCCCTCCCCTTTTTTCTGACTACAAAAGTAACGCATGTTTATTGTAAGGAAAAACTGGGGAAATACAGGAAAACACCAAGATTTCAGAGTGTTCATCTTAACACTTAGTGGTGGTAATAACTACTGCAAACATTTTCATATTTTTATGTATTCAGACTTTAAGAAATGAAAATGAGATTCTGTTGTTACCTATTTGTTAATGATCTGTGTTAATGTTTAATGAGCATTTTTTCATCTTAATGTTACATTCTGTGTACTACCATTGTTTCACCAATTTATATTTTGAGGTGATTTGTACTGTTTTGTTAATTATCCTTATTGATGAAAATGTTCACAGATCTGGGTTATTTTTCTGGGAGTGGAATTGCGGGGTCAAAGAATATGCTGTTTTTTATAGTCTTTTAGTGACTGCTTGAGTGCCTTTGTTGAACCCTCACCAACACTAGGTAGTAGCATTGAGCGGGGTGGAAGGGAACCTTGGCTGGTTTTAGTTACATTTCCATGATTACTAATGAGGTTGAATATTTTCTGTAACTTTATTGGCCAGTTGAGTTTCTTTGAAGAATTGCTTATCCATCCTTTACTTGTTATTAATTATTCAAGTATTTTTGCTGAGTGCCAAGCACTGTTGTAAACCTCAGATATAAGGCAATAAAATAATAATAAAAGAAAAAGAAAGCAAGCACTGGCTCTTTTATTTATTTTAGGCTGCATCGGGTCTTAGTTGTGGCACGCGGAATCTTCTTTGAGGCACCCGCGTGCCTTTTTTCGTTGTGGTGCTTGGGCTCTTTGTTGTGGTGCGTGGACTTCTCTCTAGTTGTGGCCTGTAGTTCTCTAGTTGTGGCCCACAGGTTCCAGAGCATGAGGGCTCTGTAATTTGCAGCATGTGGGCTCTAGTTGAGGCACGCGAGTTCAGTAGTTGTGATATGTGGGCTTTAGTTGTCCCCCTGGTGTATGGGATCTTAGTTCCCTAACCAGGGATCGAACCCGTGTCCCCTGCATTGGAAGGCGGATTCTTTACCACTGGACCACCAGGAAAGTCCCAGCACTGGCTCTTTTTTTTTTTTAATTTTATTTATTTTATTTTTGGCTGCGTTGGATCTTTGTTGCTGTGTATGGGCTTTCTCCAGTTGCGGCGATCGGGGGCTACTCTTTGTTGCGGTGTGCGGGCTTCTCATTGTGGTGGCTTCTCTTGTTGAGGAGCATGGGCTCTAGGCACGCAGGCTCAGTAGTTGTGGCGCACGGGCTTAGTTGCTCTGTGGCATGTGGGATCTTCCCAGACCAGGGCCTGAACCCATGTCCCCTCCATTGGCAGGCGGATTCTTAACCACTGCACCACCAGGAAAGCCTCTGGCTCTTTTTAAAATTAATTAATTAATTAAAAAATAATTTTATTTTTGGCTGTGTTGGGTCTTCATTGCTGCACACAGGCTTTCTCTAGTAGTGGGGAGCGGGGGCTACTCTTCATTGCAGTGCGCGGGCTTCTCATCGTGGTGGCTTCTCTTGTTGCAGAGCATGGGTTCTAGGCACGCGGGCTTCAGTAGTTGCGGCACATGCAGGCTCTGTAGTTGTGGCTCGCAGGCTCCAGAGCGCAGGCTCAGTAGTTGTGGCACACGGGCTTAGTTGCTCCGCAGCATGTGAGATTCTCCTGGACCAGGGATTGAACCTGTGTCCCCTGCATTGGCAGGCAGATTCTTAACCACTGCAACCACCAGGGAAGTCCCAAAAGCGTAGTTTTTAGGTTGAAAATTCAGCAAACTTCACCTTGCTGCCTTATAGCAAGCTAGTGTATTTTAGCTCAGATTCTGTTTCCTGGCAGATTGATGTGGACTAAAGGGATTACTAGACATTACAAGAAAATTCACAATGAAGGAAAGGTGGGAAAACAGGCATAAGAGGAAGGTAATTTACTAATGCATCTGTCACTGAAATTAATGGGGAAATGGCATATTTGCTGAAATACGGAGGTAACCTCACATTTGTTAAAAGGCAGACACTGACTCTTATATTGAATCACTTTCCTTATTTAGGTATTCAGTGCAGGGTGACTGATTGCATTTTTTGCATGGTGTTTGTCCTGAGCAAAATTGTTCCTTTATTATGATGAGAAATACTCTCAAGTCAGTTTGATGCTGTTAAAAAGGATTAGTGCTCAGGATGGCAGTGTTAATCTCCAGAGCTGCCAGTGTAGGGACAAAAGCATTGAGAGTTGGGAGCAAGGGTATAAATACTTCTTTTTGTTTGTTTGTTTGTTTTTATATCTTTATTGGAGTATAATTGCTTTACGATGGTGTGTTAGTTTCTGCTTTATAACAAAGTGAATCAGTTATACGTATACATATGTTCCCATATCTCTTCCCTCTTGCATCTCCCTCCCTCCCACCCTGCCTATCCCACCCCTCCAGGCGGTCACAAAGCACCAAGCTGATCTCCCTGTGCTATGGGGTATAAATACTTCTGGACCTAGCTTTTCCTATGTTGCCACAGAGCCCTGAATGAGGATAAGTTGATTCTTTAGAGACTTTTGTATTACAGTTTAACACATACTGGAAGTTTCTAATTTAAATTTATGCTTTTGGATAAAATGGATTAGAGAGATTGAATTGCTACAGGCTAAAGAGAAACAACAAAGGTCACTTGATTTTGAGGAACTCTCTGTTGAAAGAAGTTTTAGTGTGAAATGACTGGAGTTAAGAAAAAAAGAGAATGGGCTTCCCTGGTGGCGCAGTGGTTAAGAATCCACCTGCCAATGCAGGGGACATGGGTTCGAGCCCTGGCCCGGGAAGATCCCACATGCTGTGGAGCAACAAAGCCTGTGCGCCACAACTACTGAGCCTGTGCTCTAGAGCGCGCGAGCCACAACTACTGAAGCCTGTGCGCCTAGAGCCCGTGCTCTGCAACAAGAGAAGCCACTGCAATGAGAAGCCCACGCACCTCAACAAAGAGTAGCCACCTCTCTCTGCAACTAGAGAAAGCCCGCGAACAGCAACGAAGACCCAATGCAGCCAAAAATAAATAAATTTTAAAAAAAAAAAGAAGAAAGAATGAACATCCATTCAGAGACTGCCTACCAAGTGCCAGGTAGTGTGGTGAATGCTTCTTATCTGTTGTCTTGTTCAAGCCTTATCTTTTCATGAAGAAATAGAGGCTCAGAGAGGTTAAGTGACTTGCCCAGATCATACAGGAGTGAGTGAGAGGATGGGTTCTTTCTGACTCCCAAACCCACTACACTGCTAGACTTGTTTCTTGGTGGTTAGATGGCTGACATCCCAGGACTTTATTTCAAGAATAGGTTTCACTCTTGCCCACATTGTCTTGGAATACAGAATTTTAGGTACTAACTGTGGAACCAAGGGTGCCAGCCCATTCTTCTGGACCTTTTGGGTTGCTGGCCCCTTGCCTAGAGTTCATCTGAAAATTATAGCTGCTCTTGGGAGCTTAATATAACATGAAGATTATGTTGTTGGTTTTATTCTCTCCTATACCATACAACACCAGTAGATAGTGTCCAGGGTGTAATCACTTAACTGACAGATTTCTCAGCCATTTTATAGTGGTTCTCTGGTTTCTTAGTCAAGAAACTTGTTTTTATCAATTTAAACATGATTGTGGGAGAAGTATGTAATTACAGTAAGCTTTGACTATGCTGTAACAAATCTTACCCATACCTAACAAGCTGGTTGAGAAGGGTTGTAAGTGATAATGTTAGTTTTTCTGTACATCAGTTCGGACCTTTTCCCAAAGGAAGACCAAAGCTGTTTGAACTGTGACCACGCCTTTGTTGCCAGGTGTGAACAACTTGTGATTACTCATAAGCCTAGATAGCTTCAAATTATTCACCTTGATCTGAAGTATTTTGTAAGCTGTGACTTAACCATTTGGCTCATTCTTTCTTTCACCAGGAAATACACTGAATATTAATTTCAGGAATTTCAGTGATCCCTTCTGAAGAGTGTATCGCTCATTAAAATATCTGGGGCTTGTTTTTCTGGTAACAAACAGAACCACAAATTGGTCTGTACTTCGTGGCTGTGCCAAACCCTTGTGTAGACGGAGGGAGAGACCTGATGAACTGTTTAGAGAGGGGCTGTGGAAGATGAGACCATCTTTCTAGCTTGTCTAAGAGGCTCATCTCTTTGACCAGAGGAATGGGCATGCAGGAGAGAGAGAATGAGGCTGAACATAGCAGGCGATATGAGTGTATTTGTATCCGTAAATATCACATCACTGTTTATAGTACACTGGACTCTCTTCATGCAAGGCCTAGTCCTGCCAAATCTGGAGGAATTGTTCCCATGCTTAAAGCCAAGAACAACATCCTGACCAGCGGGGGACAGAGGTCAGCTCAAGGCAGCAGCTCTTGGGAGCTACAGGACATTAAGAACCTTGAAGGAACTGAGTTTAATGAGAAGGAAGCCAATATGTACCTGGAAGGAAGTGTGTGAAACCTGTGTGACTCTTGTTGGGGTGTGGCTTATTTATGAGAAATGAAAAATCATCTTAATAGTTGGATTTCATATCACCTCCTGGTCATTTAACTATATTTCCCCCTCCCACCTGCATATTGTTTTGTCTTTTGATTGTTTTTATTAGAAAAAGGGGAAAAAGATATTCTGTTATTCTGGTGTTTTACTCTACAGGCAGCTTCAGAGATGCCCAGGAGAGAGCTGGCTTGAGAAGATGATATGTTAATTAAACAAATAGCCTTTACAAAATCTCCTAGGACCTTCCGGACTTGCCGCACTTTTGTTTCTGGGATCTTTCTGTGCCGGCTTCTTTTCCCTTCCGTCTTTCCTCATTCTGATGCTGGCCACTCACCCCACAGAGGCAACTCCAACTGTTTTCTGGTGGAGCATTCTAAGTTTGTCCTGTTGTCTTCTCTGGGACTCATTTCTCTGGTCTGACTGTAACTGGTTCTGGGCCAAAGTGATCGTCTGAAAGCTTTTCTTCATAGCCTTTATTTCTTGGCTCTCTTTATGCACTTTGCCTGATTAGTTTTGCTGGTTCTCTCCTTTTCCAGTTGATGTGAGGTATGTTGCCTCAGTTGGAGGGTTCTAAAGCTCAGGTGCAGCCCCAGGCCTCTTAGATTTTACCCTGGTTTGTAAAGTGCCTTTATCCTTTCCTAGAAATTGGGGGAATGAATCAGGTGCTCTGTTATATGAGGTACTGCTGACCCTCCTGGGATTCTAGTTTGCTAGTTATTTAAACACGTATGTAGCAATTTGGATTGTATTTGCAAGGTAGGACTTGTTGCCAAGACTCTGAAGTAGGTCATTCCTGTTACCCTTTCTCCCCTGTTTTTTTTTTTTTTTTGGCCACACCATGTGGCATGTGGAACTTCCCAGACCAGGGATCAAACCCATGCCCCCTGCAGTGGAAGCGTGGAGTCTTAACCAGTGGACCACCAGGGAAGTCCTCTCTCCTGTTTTTGAATTGAAAAATTAGAGACTGGGACTTCCCTGGTGGTTCAGTGGGTAAGACTCCCTGCTCCCAATACAGGGGGCCTGGGTTCAATCCCTGGTCGGGGAACTAGATCCCGCATGCATGCCGCAACTAAGAGTTCGCATGCCACAACTAAGAGTTCATGTGCTGCAACTGAGAAGCCCCCATGCCACAACTAAAAAAAGATCCCACATACCACAACGAAAAAAGATCCCGTGTACTGCAACTAAGACCCGGTGCAGCCAAAATAAATAAATAAACAAATATTTTTAAAAAGTAAAGAAATATTAGAGACCACGGTCACATAGTAGGTTGATCTTACACCTCTTGAAACAAACCTCATTTTTGTATTCCTTATATGTAGCACAGATATTAACAAATAGTTAAATACACAATAGTTTATTTTTTTAAAAATATTTATTTATTTTGGCTGCGCCGGATCTTCATTGCGACAGGCGGGATCTTCATTGCGGCATGTGGACTCTTAGTTGTGGCATGCACGTGGGATCTAGTTCTCTGACCAGGCATCGAACCCAGGCCCTCTGCATTGGGAACGCAGAGTCCTACTGACTGGACCACCAGGGAAGTCCCCACAATAGTTTAATAAATACATCTTAACTGAGGGGTTGGTTGGTTGATCAATTAAATTTCAGAATTCTCATCAAGTTGATCACATTTTGGACCAATAAGTGAGAAACGTCTCTGATTGGAAGGGAAAAAATAGCCGTGCAGAAAACGTTTAGCAATTTAGAAAATGCATGCAAAAAAATCCTATTCTAAAATGAAGAAACAGAAGGGTGGTTTGGTTAGAGCGGAGACTGGTTAAAATGTAAGGAGAAATAGGGTGAGAGAGTATAAAAGAGCATGGATTAATCAAGAGATAGGAATAATTATGGAAATAGGCATCTTGTCAGCTTGGGATTAAACAGTAAAAATGAAAATTCCCACTCCTCCCCCAGTAGTAGGTTCTCTACCCTCACACCCCTCTCCCAAACCACTATCCGGAGGAGCTGTTAATGACCCTCTGGGCACTGGTGTCCAGTTTTGGGGGCTGCCATATGAAGCACAGAGAGGTCCTGTGGGTCAGTCAGTGCGAAGAGCAGTTGGCCTTTACATTTGTTAAATTCTTCTAATCATTTTGCTGCTCTCAACAGTATTGCTAATTTCAGAACTAAAACCATTTTCTGATTGTTTTACTTTGTGTGACTGGCTCACGGGGCCAAAACAGCAGCTGAGACTGCTATACTACACTGTGCGTTAGGCAATAACTCTTCAGAGGGCCCATCCACTTTTTTTTTTTAGCTTTAAAAAACAACAACAACAAAAAACAAACTCTGCTGGGTTTTTTTTTTTTTTTTTTTTTGCTTTGGGGCCAGTAATTTGCATCATATTTGGGAGCCTTGATCTTCCCCTCATTATATTTCTTCATACATTCCTGTGCTAAGCCCTGCTCTCTGTACCTGGCTCTGGCTTCTGGCCTCATTGAGTTGTATGAAATTTAACAATTTCTGGTTTCAGATCTGTTTCCAACTTTTGTTTTCCCTGTTCCGTCTAGTAAACTTTGGGTTCAAACTTGCTTGGGGAAAGTTTATTTTTTTTCTTGCTTATTTTTTTGTTTCTGTAAATATATTCTCTAATAACTATCTTTACTTTCTTTGTCAAACAGGCCACCAAGCAGTTTCTTGAAGAGATTAACAAGTGGACAGTTCAGTACAACGTTTCCCCCCTCTCTTGGAATGTGGCCGTCAAGTTCCTCATGGCCCGGAAGTTTGATGTGCTCCGTGCCATAGAGTTGTTTCACTCCTACAGAGTATGTACCTCAGGGATGGACCTGCCATGTGGCACCTGGGTTCTCTATGTTGCTGTTGTTTCTGCCACAGTCTACACAAACAGTGGTTCTCCCCACTCCCATTAAAAAAAAGTGGATCGGTATCTAAGAGCCCTACCTTGGAGTGAGAAAATCCTTCTGAAGATACTTAGAAGCTCCCTAAATAAATTTAAAAAAAAAAAAAAAGACTGAGATAAGAGGCACTAGGATTAATTTAAGAGCTTAAAACTAAAGCTCACGTACACCCATTTTGTGGGTCATCTTGTTCAATATTCATTCATTTATTCAACAGATATTTATTGTATATCTACTATGTTCCCAGTGCAGAGATTACTGTTTAGAAAGAGAGTAAATAAACAATTACAGAAATGTTATGATACGACAGTACTGGGTTCTGTGGAAAGCACATTTAATTAAGAGGGTCAAGGAAGCTTTCCTGAAGGAAATGACTTCTAAATTAAGAGTAGAAGAATGAGTAGGAATCAGACAGTAGGGGAGTATGGCAGAGAGAACAGCAAGTTCAGATGCCTAGTGGCAGGAGACAAATTGAGCTGATCAGAAATGCTGAGTGCGAGAAGGGGGCATGGCAAGAGATTGAGCAGCAGGTAAACAAGGCCAGATCAGAGAGTATCTGCTTTTTCTTAAGGGCAGAGAAATTCATTGAAGGTATAAACAACAGAATGCCTTGATCAGATTTGCTTTCTGAAAGATTATTTTCACTGTGATTTAGAGGATGGACCAGAAGGGCTATACTGGAGACAGACCAATTATAAGGCTGTTGTACTTACTAGGAGAGAGATGATTGTGGTGTCATTAAATGTAGTGTCAGGGAGATAGAGAAAAAGTGGTCAGATTCTAGAAGTAAAATTGATAGGACAGAGTTGCTTATTAAACTAGTGTGAGGCAAGGGAAGTGGAGAATTCCAGGTCTCTGACTTGGGTGGCAGGGTGGTAAATGGTGGTGGCATTCACTAATTAAGAGACACTGAATGGGTACAGGTACGTGGAGAGAGTAGGTCATGAGTTCAGTTTGGCCGTGTTAAGGTTGAAGTGCCAATGGGATATCCAAATAGACATGTCCTCTAAGCAGTTGGGATGTGAGTCTAGGGTTGGGAAAAGAAGGCTGGACTGGAAGTAGTGATTTCAGAGTGACCAAAGTAGAATATTGGAGGTGAATATTGGAGCCATGAGAATGGGTGAGGTCATCCTGGGAGAGTGTGAGGAATAGGGAGATGTGTAGGGCAGAACTTCATTTCAGACCTTTTGCTTTCTTTGGTCCAGTGTTGTTTTTTAAAGTTAAGTTTGAATGCTTTATGTAAGGCATGCACTCTCCTGTGACTCCAGCACTCATACTGTCTTCACTTGCTGCCTTGCCTCTGAAGGCGTTTGAATTTGATTTTAGGGATGAATTGGGGAAGAATATAAACAAAGGCCTAGTTTGTTTTATTCACCAGAGTGTTCTTAGCACTTAGCTGAGTGCCTGGCACATAATAGTTGCTCAACAAATACTGACAGAATGAATGAATGAGTCAGTGAGTGAAATGAGTGAACAAATGAATGAAAAAAAGCCCACAAGAGACTTAGAAGGAGTAGCTGAAGAAATAGAAAAACCAAGAGAGTATTTTTTTTTTTTTAGTCAAAAATAGAGAATGTCTCAGGAAAAAGAGAATGTGAGTAGTCACCCTTGTCATGTAGAAGGAGGACTGAAAATGCCCATTGGATTGAGCAGGAGCTCTGGATGGTATAGTTAGTTTGGGAGGAAACGAGAGTGCAGTGGAATGAGTGTGAGGGAACTGAGGATGAGTTTAAAGAATCTGGCTGTGAAGATGAATTAAAATGAGGTCATGGTAGCTGTTGTTGGAGAGTATATTGAGGGGAGGGATGGCTCCTATTTAAGACAGGAGAGGCCTAAGCCTGGAGGATGTGTTAGGATATCTGTTTCCAGACAGTTTGGGGTGCATATTTTAATATCAGTGCTGCTGCATGTTTAAGAGCTTTGACCTTGCACTGTAATGATTGATATATAGTGGTTGGTCTTCAGGGTTAGGATTCTCACTGATTCAAAGAAAAAACCTAAGCCCGAAGGGGCTGATAAGCTGGCATTGGACAAGAATTCTGACAACACTCAGTTGGCCTAGAGGGGGGTTACAAAGGAATTCATGATTCAGTAAGCTGATTTCCAAAATCCCTTATCTCTGAGATTTGGTGGTTACATAAAGCTGTCATGGGTGTACAGTATTTTTATATTAATTCATCTTGCTTTTTTTATTTTCAGGAAACACGAAGGAAGGAGGGCATTGTGAAGCTGAAACCTCATGAGGAACCTCTCCGTTCTGAGATCCTTAGTGGAAAATTCACCATCTTAGTGAGTATTAATGAACCCCTCTTGTAGTATCTTGTTATTTTCTTGTGTAGCTGTTCTCTTTGGACTTTGTTCCTAGATATCTTATCCTGAATCAGAGAGTCTCAACAGTGGAGAGCAGATGTGAAGTTTGGCATAAAATTATTCCAGTAATAATTGAAATAATTGAAAATCAGTTGTACAGTACATTTAGAAAAGTTTCTTCACTGGTCCATTAAGGTTAGTTAAGGCCTTTGGGATGGGTATAAAATGTGTCAGAGGTCCATCCTTCCTTATTTAATGCAAGCTCTCTCCACTTAGAGACCACAGCCTTTCCAGTAACTATCCAGCAGTACTTTTAAGGCAGAGTATAGAAACCATTGTTATATTCTATGGATTTCTCCTGTTGCTTATTTCTTTGCTATCCTGCCTGGGAAAATTAGCTAGGCAGCCAGTGTAGACCATTGTTTAATTTCTCTGTAATTGAAGAGTTAAGAGAATGTGGTTTTTTCCTACCACAGGGGGAAGGAATCCAGGGGGTGCTGAGAATCAGACATGGGATGATAAAAAGCTTTCTTCCTTTTCTGGAGCAATTGATGCAAGTCAGAGAAGTATTATCAGCATCTGTTCTCTTCATAACAAACCTTTGTGCAGGATAAGAGGGCTTCGTGATTTCTGTGATTTTCTATTTGATTTCTAAATATTTCTTGTTTTGTTTGCTCTAGAATGTTCGGGACCCAACAGGAGCCTCCATTGCCCTCTTCACTGCCAGATTACATCATCCCCACAAGTCAGTCCAACATGTGGTACTTCAGGCTCTGTTTTACTTGCTAGACAGAGCTGTGGATAGGTGAGCATGGAAATTATCTTTTGGGTGTTCTGCATCCAGATGGGAAAGTGACACTGTTTGATTTGATTAAACTCAGCAGTGCATTCACTATGCTCCTAGAATGTGCCCTGGGCAGTGCTATGAATGGAAAACATTCCATGTCTTTAGGGCTTGGCATGTTTCCAGGTACTATGCAGATGATGGGTATTCTGCATCTTGACCTGCTTGGCTGTATTTCAGGGTAACAGAAGCTGAGAAAGCTAGTTAACTAGCAATTCTTAGTGTATTGAGAATGACGTTATTGAAAGGGAGTGAAGGTGAGATGACCTGTGCTGGTTCTTTCCGATCAATCTCCCCTGATGTTGAAGACCCTGTGGGACCTCAGTTTCTTTGTCTGTAAAACAGGAATAATGCAGAGGATTTTGAGACTCAACATTCAGGAGAGAGGAGTCCAAGAGTATAAGTTAAGCAAAATCATTTTTATAAATAGGTGCATAAGCCAAAAGAACCAACTCAGGTCATGTCTCCCTCCCTGCTCTTACGTAAGTAGTATCATCACTGTTCTATAGACAGAGAAACTGAAGCCCCAAGAAGTTTTGTGGCTCTTTTACAGTCATCACATATTGATCCAGCTGGTCTAAGGTCCTGGTTTCTTCACTCTTGGTCAGAGCTATTTGTACCCTACTATGTTGTCTTCCACTTTTACTTTCTTTTTTCCCTGGTGCTTGCCATTTACAGTTTGTTATTGCTCTCAATGTCATTGGCTGGTCCTCTGGGTTAGATGTGATATATCGAGGGCTAAGACCAGAGATAGTGAGAGACAACTGTGCACTTCAGTCATACTTCTGGACTTAGAGGATGGGAATAGCCAAAGGATTGTCTGAAGCGGGGCTCTCTGTCTAGTTCACTTGTTGCTGCCTTGTTAATGTTAATACTTTCATATACTTAGCTTCTGCTGGTGGTGTTCGGTGAGAGATATATCCAAACCACACACACAGCATTATTCTGAAAAAGAGAAGTTACTAAGGAGAGAGGGCCAGCGGTCAGCAGCCAGTCAGAAATGTGGAATTTCTCAGTTCTTCTTTCTTATGCTTGGTCTTCAGGCATAATTTCTAGAGTATAGTTCCCTTTGAAATGTTTCTTTAGCTCGGGAATGAATGGAAGGCTCTTTTACCAGAAAATTTAGCATTGCCTTCCTCTTTGAGCAGCTTAGAGAGTCGGAGCTCTTGTGTAGGCATGACAGTGGCCAAAGCTTGCTTTTTCTAGTGTGAGTATTGAATCCCATAGGAATACCACACAGGTAAATGTAATTAAAACTTTGTTCTCGTGATGTCCATTCCTTTCTTAAAAACCCTCAGTGACTCCTCATTATTCAGAGGGTGCATGTAAGGTAAGTAAATGTGAACCTTTTTTTTTTTTTTTTTTTTTTTTGTGGTACGCGGGCCTCTCACTGTTGTGGTCTCTCCCGTTGCGGAGCACAGGCTCCGGATGCGCAGGCTCAGCGGCCATGGCTCACGGGCCTAGCCGCTCCGCGGCATGTGGGATCTTCCTGGACCGGGGCACGAACCTGCGTCCCCTGCATCGGCAGGCGGACTCTCAACCACTGCGCCACCAGGGAAGCCCAGTGTGAACCCTTTTTTTTTCTGAATGAAATATTCTTACTAATGAATAGAAGTTCTTGTTTTCCTTTGTTACCGTGAACCAGAATGGAAGAGGAGGAAACCCTTCCTCTTCACTTAATCTTCCCCTTTCTTTAAGGCCCAACTTCTGTGACTGGTTCCCTCACCACTCCAACTTGTCATAAAATTCTTTTTACTTTGACTTTAATCGCAGTTATTATTAATACCAATCATTTCATATTTAATTATACATGGCCTTATTGATGTCATTTGTCTTATATGAATGTTTTTTTCATCTACCGGTAGATGGTAAGCTCCAGGAGGGCAGGGAACCTTCTTTTCAACATTATATAATGGGAAATTCCCAAATCTCCATGGTGGAGAGGAAGTGGTGTCATCAACTTTCACATGCCTTTCATTCATCTTCTTCAAAGTGATCTGTAACCAATCTTGTTTCATTGAAAGCCCCTCACCCACCCCTTTACCCTAGATTATTTTGAAACAAATGTCAGGGACTGTGGTAATCTTGGTGTTCCCAGTAACATCCTAGCTCGGGAATCAAACTCAATAGGGTAGGGAAGCAATTATTCTTAGTAGGGAACTAGCGCTATTATTGTAAACCTCATCTTCTGTACCCAGAAAAGTGAAAATGCTATTGCATTTGTATTTATTTCATGTGCCTTCAAAGGATGAGCAATTTCAGGTCTATGAATATAGAACCTGCATCATTATGCACCATAGCTTCTTTTTATTAAATTCTATTTCCCCTGGCACTGACTTCTCTTTGTTTTAGTGTCCTGCCGCAGGCTGGAGCTGTGAGGGGAAAACCTGTAATTCTTTGAGTTTGGCCCCTGTTGAGCTTGTGGAGAAAAGGGAAGTCTCTAGATCTGGATAGTCTACTCAATGACTGTGCCACTCATTGAACAGAATCTTTGATCTTGGTGAATCAGTCTCTCTGGGGTCATGAAAAAAGGAGACAAGATTTAGCACTCACTTTATCATGTTAAGGGCCATTTGAAATTAAGTCTGCTGGAGAAACTTGGGTCTACTTCAGAGATTTTTTAAATTAATTAATTTATTTTTGGCTGCATTGGGTTTTCCTTGCTGCATGCGGGCTTTCTCTAGTTGCGGAGAGTGGTGGATACTCTTCGTTGCGGTACGTGGGCTTCTCATTGCGTTGGCTTCTCTTGTTGCGGAGCACAGACTCTAGGCATGCGGGCGTCCGTAGTTGTGGCTCGCGGGCTCTAGAGCGCAGACTCAGTAGTTGTGGCGCACGGGCTTCATTACTCCGCGGCATGTGGGAACTTCCCGGACCAGGGCTTGAACCCTTGTCCCTTGCATTGGCAGGCGATTCTTAACCACTGCGCCACCAGGGAAGCCCTACTTAAGAGATTTTTGAAATGCTGCTTCATGGGTAGGTGCTTCCGCCTTGTATTCTGTTGAAAGGATGAAGATACGGAGGCTTCCAGGAGGTGATGCAAAAAAAAAATACAGATACAAAATAACATTGAGACTTCTGATTTCAAGAATGTGTTTTGTGTCAAAAAGTTTTCTCAATTGTAAATAAATGTGAACACTGTTGCTATCATCAGTGAGTAGTCCAATCAAATAATTTATTCTGAACAACGATTTAGGTGTGCAGATCAGGAGCAGTAAGGATCGGGCTTGGTGGAAGAGTGCAGCTTTGAGAAATCTTTAGGAATTAAGAAGATGGGATTGAGTAATACTTTTTGTATCTTCACATGTTCCTAACCTCAATCTGGGAATAGGCTCACCACCTCTTAATCTACTTTTTAACATGCCTTCCAAAGGCCATTTGTGGGTTTATTCTCTTCCTCCATTAAAGTCATAAGAGACAGATACACCATCATTGAGCTTAGAATTTTGCTTTACAGTTTTCTATGGGCCTAAAGTATTTTTTTAGTGATGGGCTGTAGCCCACTGAATTAAAAATCTGTGACCATTTATTATGTATCTGTTTGCAAGGACTGTGCTGGGGACTGTTGAGGGTTATGAGGTAAACTTTTGTTTGGGCCCTCTAGGAGAGACTCAGATGGCTACACAAGGTGGGAGTACATTAAGAGCCACAAGAAAAATCCACAGAAAGATTTATGGGGCTTCAAGTGGGTGAAGGATGGTAGTACATTTGGTGACAATTATCAGGGGCACCTTCATAGAAGAGGAAGCTTTAGAGTTGAACATAGAATGGTATAGAATTTGGATAGGCAGATTCAGAGATATAGGAGGAAACAGTTCAAACTTTGATAACCTAGATGCTCTGGAACATTCTCAGCCTGTGAGTTTGGTACTTGATGAATCTGGATAAATATGCATCAATAAGTATAATTCCAATTCCAACATGTGGGGTATTCCCTCCATACCACCAAGCAATTCTCCCCCATAAACTGGGTGTTCTGCAGTTCATTTCAACTCTGACACTATGTACCTGGAGATAGCCTCAGATCACACAGGTTAAAGGCTCAGTCCTAAAAGACTGTCCCCTGCCCCCTTCAGACTCCAGTGGCAAGTCCAGGTTGTCACCTCTGCTTCTGACCATAGATCAGAGGTTCCAATGCCCCCTCCTTGGGTTCGATTAATTTGCTAGAACGGTTCACAGACTCAAATGTTATACTTTAATAGGTTACCAATTTCCAAGTTCATCAACGTGGAAATTCTCCAAATCTCATCCTTTTGGTATTTTGTGGAGGCTTCATTCATTACAAGGCATGATTGATTAAATCATTGGCCATTGGTGACTGAGCTCAATCTCCAGCCCCACAACCCTTCCTGAGTGTGTCTGGGGGGAATGGGACTGGAAGTCCCAACTCCCAACCCTTTCTAGTCATGTGGTTGGTTCCTCTGGCAACCAGCCCCCATCCTTAGATGATCTAAGGGCATTCTAAAAGTCACCTCATTAATATAGCAATGGATGCCTTCCTCGCACTCCTGGAAATTCTAAGTTTTAGGAAGTTTGCCAGGAAACAGGGTCAAAGACCAAATATATTTCTTATTATAAATTCTTCTTGTAAGGCCAGTCACAAAAGTTCAGGCCAGTTCAGGAAGGCAATTATTTCAGTCCCAGATGTGTCCCACATTCTCTGTGTCTTTGTTTTGACCCAGGTTTTCAATTTACCTCATCCATCTTATTACTTATAAATGTTTTCATTCAATGGTTGCTTTACAGCTTTGAAACTCAGAGGAATGGACTGGTGTTTATCTATGACATGTGCGGTTCTAATTATGCCAACTTTGAGCTGGATCTTGGCAAGAAAGTCCTAAACTTGCTGAAGGTAAGGCTGTGAAATGGCCCTTTCAACCCCCCTTCAATGGTTAGGGTGACTTTTTTTTATTCTTTATGAGATTTAGGAATGATGTAAACTTCAGACATTGTGTTCAGTTTAAAGGTCACCTGTAAATGATGACCAATATCTGCTTCCTCAGAACAAGAAACAATCTTAAAAGTAAAGTGGGAGGAATTAAAATAAAATACACAGGAACACTGAGTCATAAAGGTGGGATGTCTCTTTCCGGGAGTTTTTTTTTTTTTTGCGGTACGTGGGCCTCTCACTGTTGTGGCCTCTCCCATTGCGGAGCACAGGCTCCGGACGCGCAGGCTCAGCGGCCATGGCTCACGGGCCTAGCCGCTTCGCGGCATGTGGGATCTTCCCGGACCGGGGCACGAACCCGTGTCCCCTGCATCAGCAGGTGGACTCTCAACCACTGTGCCACCAGGGAAGCCCTCTTTCCGGGAGTTTTGTAGAATAAGAATTAATGAAGCCTAGGTACGGCCATTGTCTATGAAAAATGTCACCTAACCAGTAACTTGCAGACTTTTTGTCTCAACCTAGTCAGAAATATGTTTTACATTGCAACTTAGTGTACAATAATATCAATATATGTACACTAACTATACATATACATGTAAAGTTATATACATAGATAGGTTCTTAATCTCTTACCTCAAACTCTTAGGTTCAGAGATATTATTTAATATTTTGAACTTTAAAAGATAATATGGTCTGTATGTCACTTTAATATCAAATATTTCTGCAATGAAATGTATTATTCATATCATAACCTTTGGAGAAGAACAAAGGTTATAAATAGCTTATGGGATTTCAGGTCAGATTTTGCTGTCCCATGAATTTTTGCACCAAACTTACAAAAGAAACTAGTGGCTTTCAGAGCTGTTTAGATTTCAGAATTTGAGCATACAGGTGTATGTATGTGTGTGTACATATTTATAAAACAAAAAGTTTCACAAAACAAGCTTTACTTTTACTCTGTACAATCATTTTGATTATTCTGTTCTATAACATTTTAAAAATGTTAGTCATAACCTACTAAATTGATTTCAGGACCCACTGAGTGACAACCTGCAGTTGGAAAAACATTGATCGAGGAGTCTGTGTAGTCTTTTTTTTTTTTTTTTTTTGGCCAAACTGTGTGGCATGTGGGATCTTAGTTCCCCCACCACGTATTGAACCCATGCCCCCTGCATTGGCAGCGCAGAGTCTTAACCACTGGACCACCAGGGAAGTCCTGTAGGAGTCTGTGCAGTCTTTGTTCCAGGACCTCACTTGGGAGTACTGTGGAACTAGATGTTTAGAAGTGTTTATTTACTATTACAGCTTTACAACAGAAATTATATAAAGAGAGTACTATACTGCATGTTGTTTTCTGGGACTTCACTTGTGATTGTATTACTAAAATTCCTATTGTGGCATTTAGCTTTGATTCATTCCTTTTTATTGATGGGTGAAGGATTTATACCTTTTAATTCCTCATCCATTGATGAATACACCAGTTTATTTATCTACTTCTTTTGATGGCTCTTTGGGTCATTTTCTGATTTTTGCTATTGTGAACAATGCTGCTATGAACATTTTTATACATGTCTTCTGGTGCATATGTGCAAGAATATCTCTAGGGCAGTGTTTCTCAACCATTTTTTCATTATTGCCTCACTAAGGAGTCTTTTTTAGACTCCCCCCACCCCCAGTTGTTGTTCTTCTAATGAAATTTTAATACCACAGATATAATGTATATATCTTGATGTACTGAATGTGTTAATATATATATCTTGATGTACTGAACATATATCTATGCTTTATGCACAAAAAGAGTGTGTATGTTTGGGTTGTTTTTCCATTCCCCACTCTCCTCAGAATAATTTCACCCCCTTGGGTGTGATATCACCTCTATTGAAAATGCATGCTCTAGGGGAATTCCCTGGTGGTCCAGTGATTAGGACTCCGCACTTCCACTGCTGGGGGCCCGAGTTTGATCCCTGGTTGGGGAACTAGATCCCGCATGCATACCACAACTAAGAGTGCACATGCTGCAACTAAGAAGCCCGCATGCCACAACTATGAACCCACATGCCACAACAAAGGATCCTGCATGCCAAAACTAAGACCTGGTGCAGCCAAAATAAATAAATAAATATTAAAAAAAGAAAAGAAAAGAAAAGAAAATGCATGCTCTAGAGCATACATCTAGGAGTAGAATTACTGGGTCGTAAGGTCTGGGAAGATTCAGTTTTATAAGATAGTGTTTAATTATTTTCCTAAGTGGTTGTACCCACCTGCCATGTGTAAAATTTCCACATCCTCTCCAATACATGATAATGTCACACTTCTTAATTTTTCCCAATCGAGTGGGTATAAAATGGTATCTTGTGGTATAACTTACCTCTCTCTTATTAGTGAGGTTAAGTATCCCTTCATATATTTATTGGCCATATATGTTTTCTTCTGCTGCAAAGTGCCTGTTTATGGCTTTTACCTATTTTCCTATCATCCATTTATGTAGTTTTGTACTAATCTATTTCTCTGTGTGTGTGTATATGTATATACATACACTGTCTCAGTTTATAGCTTGTTTTTTCACTTTTTATACAGTCCTTTTGACTAACATAAGTTCTTAGTTTTAGTATGATTAAATGAGTCTGTATTTTATTTTCTGCTTAATATGTTTTGCATTGTAAATCCTTCCCTATTCCAAAGTCAGAAAAAATTAATTAGCTATTTTATTTTATTTTACTGCTGTACCACTGATTCCACCATGTGTATTAATGTTTTTAGTGATTTTTTTTTATTGTGGTAAAATATACATAACAAAATTTACCATTTTAACCATTTTAAGTGTACAATTCAGTAGCATTAAGTACATTCACAATGCAACCCATCACCACTGTCCATTTTCAAAACTATTCATCATCCCAAACAGAAACTCTGTGCCCGTTAATCAATATATCCCCACCCTGCCCCCCAGCCCCTGGTAACCTTTATTCTACTTTCTGTCGCTATGAATTTGCCTATTCTAGGTCCTCATGTAAGTGGAATCATGCAGCATTTGTCCTTTGTGTCTGATCACTTAGCATAATATTTTTAAGATTCATCCATATTGTAACATGTATCAGAATTTCATTCCTTTTTAAGGCTGAATAATATTTTATTGTATGTATATACCACGTGTTGTTAATCCATTCATCTGTCAAACAGTTGGGTTCTTTCCACTTTTTGGCTATTGTGAATAATGGTGCTATGAACATTGGTGTTACAGCATCTGTTTCAGTCCTTGCTTTAAGTTCTTTTGTGTATATGCCTAAAAGTGGAATTGTTGGATCATGTGGTAGTTCTATGTTTAACTTTTTGAGAAGCTATTTTCTTTTAAAAATTTAAAATTTTGTTTTTGTCATTTAAGACCTTAATCCATCTGGAGTTGATTTTTGAGTATGGTATGAGATGTAGGAATCTGACTTTTTTTTCCATATGGATAGCTAATTTTTTTCTAGTTTTGCATACTAAATAGTCCCTCCTTTCCACAAAATAGGCTTTCTGTTTCTGTTTTAACAGAGTCACAATAACCTGGTAAGTTAATATATCACAGACAGTTTAATCATCTAACCATCTTTCTGTATTATTCATATTGTTTTCAGGTTTAAATAATACTATTATGATCATTTAAGCTTTTTCTTTTAAATTATTTTAAGAAGGTATTTCTAAGACATGGATTATTTGGCTAAAGATTATGAATATTCTTAATCTCTCTTATACATTACTAGGTTACCCTCCATAAAAGTGGAAAAAAAATTTACACTGTCACCAAGAAATACGGGTATCTATTTCCTTCAGCCATCCCAGTACAGCATTCCATAAATTTTCTCTTTTTTTCTTTTTTTTAACATCTTTATTGGAGTATAATTGCTTTACAATGGTGTGTTAGTTTCTGCTTTATAGCAAAGTGAATCAGCTGTACATATACATATATCCCCATATCTCCTCCCTCTTGCGTCTCCCTCCCACCCTCACTATCCCACCCCTCTAGGTGGTCACAGGGCACCGAGCTGATCTCGCTGAGCTATGTGGCTGCTTCCCACTAGCTATCTGTTTTACATTTGTTAGTGTATATACGTCCATGCCACTCTCTCACTTTGTCCCAGCTTACCCTTCCCCCTCCCCATGTCCTCAAGCCCATTCTCTATGTCTGCATCTTTTTTTTTTCATGTCAGACGGGTAATGTGCCACAAGGTTGGAAGGAGGCACATGTCACACAAGCGCGTGAACACCCAGTCATCACACTTATGAACTACAAAAGGATCGATGTCTGCATCTTTATTCCTATCCTGCCCCTAGGTTTTTCAGAACCTTTTTTTTTTTTTTTTGGATTCCATATATATGTGTTAGCATACAGTATTTGTTTTTCTTTTTCTGACTTACTTCATTCTGTGTGACAGACTCTAGGTCCATCCACCTCACTACAAATAACTCAATTTCATTTCTTTGTATGGCTGAGTAATATTCCATTGTATATATGTGCCACATCTTCTTTATCCATTCATCTGTCGATAGACACTTAAGTTGCTTCCATGTCCTGGCTATTGTAACTAGAGCTGCAATGAACATTGTGGTATGTGACTCTTTTTGAATTATGGTTTTCTCAGGATATATGCCCAGTAATGGGATGGCTGGGTCGTATGGTAGTTCTATTTTTAGTTTCTTAAGGAACCTCCATACTGCTCTCCATAGTGGCTGTACCAATTTACATTCCCACCAACAGTGCAAGAGGGTTCCCTTTTCTCCGTACCCTCTCCAGCATTTATTGTTTGTAGATTTTTTGATGGCCATTCTGACTGGTGTGAGGTGTTACCTCATTGTTGTTTTGATTTGCATTTCTCTAAAGATAAATGATGTTGAACATCCTTTCATGTGTTTGTTGGCAGTCTGTATATCTTCTTTGTTGGCAGTCTGTATATCTTGGAGGAATGCCTGTTTAGGTCTTCTGCCCATTTTTGGATTGGATTGTTTGTTTTTTTGATACTGAGCTACATGAGCTGCTTATAAATTTTAGAGATTAATCCTTTGTCAGTTACTTCATTTGCAAATATTTTCTCCCACTCTGAGGGTTGTCTTTTCGTCTTGTTTATGTTTTCCTTTGCTGTGCAAAAGCTTTTAAGTTTCATAAGGTCCCATTTGTTTATTGTTGTTTTTATTTCCATTATCTAGGAGGTGGGTCAAAAAGGATCTTGCTGTGATTTATGTCATAGAGTGTTCTGCTTATGTTTTCCTCTTAGAGTTTTATAGTGTCTGGTCTTACATTTAGGTCTCTAATCCATTTTGAGTTTATTTTTGTGTATGGTGTTAGGGAGTGTTCTAATTTCACTCTTTTACATGCAGCTGTCCAGTTTTCCCAGCACCACTTATGGAAGAGGCTGGCTTTTCTCCATTGTATATTCTTGCCTCCTTTATCAAAAATAAGGTGACCATATGTGCATGGGTTTATCTCTGGGCTTTCTATCCTGTTCCATTGATCTAAATTTCTTGTTTTTGTGCCAGTACCATATTGTCTTGATTTACTGTAACTTTGTAGTATAGTCTGAAGTCAGGGAACCTGATTCCTCCAGCTCCGTTTTTCTTTCTCAAGATTGCATTGGCTATTCGGCATCTTTTGTGTTTCCATACAAATTGTGAAATCTTTTGTTCTAGTTCTATGAAAAATGCCATTGGTAGTTTGATAAGGATTGCATTGAATCTGTAGCTTGCTTTGGGTAGTATAGTTATTTTCACAATGTTGAGTCTTCCAATCCAATAACATGGTACATCTCTCCATCTGTTTGTATAATTTTTAATTTCTTTCATCAGTGTCTTATAGTTTTCTGCATACAGGTCTTTTGTCTCCTTAGGTAGGTTTATTCCTAGGCATTTTATTCTTTTTGTTGCAATGGTAAATGGGAGTGTTTCCTTAATTTCTGTTTCTGATCTTTCGTTCTTAGTGTATAGGAATGCAAGAGATTTCTGTGCATTAATTTTGTATCCTGCTACTTTACCAAATTCATTGATTAGCTCTAGTAGTTTTCTGGTAGCATGTTTAGCATTCTCTACGTACAGTATCATGTCATCTGCAAACAGTGACAGCTTTACTTCTTCTTTTCCGATTTGGATTCCTTTTATTTCTTTTTCTTCTCTGATTGCTGTGACTAAAACTTCCAAAACTATGTTGAATAATAGTGGTGAGAGTGGACAACCTTGTCTTCTTCCTGATCTTAGAGGAAATGGTTTCAGTTTTTCACCATAGAGAACAATGTTGGCTGTGGGTTTGTCATATATAGCCTTTATTATGTTGAGGTAAGTTCCCTCTATGCCTGCTTACTGGAGGGTTTTTATCATAAATGGGTGTTGAATTTTGTCAAAAGCTTTTTCTGCATCTATTGAGTTGATCATATGGTTTTTCTCCTTCAATTTGTTGATATGGTTTATCACACTGATTGATTTGCGTATATTGAAGAATCCTTGCATTCCTGAGGTAAACCCCACTTGATCATGGTGTATGATCCTTTTAATGTGCTGTTGGATTCTGTTTTCTACTGTTTTGTTGAGGATTTTTGCCTCTATGTTCATCAGTGATATTGGCCTGTAGTTTTCTTTCTTTGTGACATCTTTGTCTGGTTTTGGTATCAGGGTGATGGTGGCCTCGTAGAATGAGTTTGGGAGTGTTCCTCCCTCTGCTATATTTTGGAAGAGTTTGAGAAGGATAGGTGTTAGCTCTTCTCTAAATGTTTGATAGAATTCGCCTGTGAAGCCACCTGGTCCTAGGCTTTTGTTTGTTGGAAGATTTTTAATCACAGTCTCAATTTCAGTGCTTGTGATTGGTCTGTTTATATTTTCTATTTCTTTCTGGTTCAGTCTCGGAAGGTTGTGCTTTTCTAAGAATTTGTCCATTTCTTCCAGGTTGTTCATTTTACTGGCATATAGTTGCTTGTAGTAATCTCTCATGATCCTTTGTATTTCTGCAGTGTCAATGGTTACTTCTCCTTTTTCATTTCTAATTCTATTGATTTGAGTCCTCTCCCTTTTTTCTTGATGAGTCTGGCTAATGGTTTATCAATTTTGTTTATCTTCTCAAAGAACCAGCTTTTAGTTGTTTTGATCTTTGCTATTGTTTCCTTCATGTCTTTTTCATTTATTTCTGCTCTGATCTTTATGATTTCTTTCCTTCTGCTAACTGTGGGATTTGTTTTGTTCTTCTTTCTCTAATTGCTTTAGGTGTAAGGTTAGTTTGTTTATTTGAGATATTTCTTGTTTCTTGTATTGCTATAAACTTCCCTCTTAGATCTGCTTTTTCTGCATCCCATAGGTTTTGGGTTGTTGTGTTTTCATTGTCATTTGTTTCTAGGTATTTTTAAATTTCTTCTTTGATTTCTTCAGTTATCTCTTGGTTATTTAGTAGTGTACTGTGTAGCCTCCATGTGTTTGTATTTTTTACAGATTTTTTTTCCTGTAATTGATATCCAGTCTCATAGAGTTGTGGTCGGAAAAGATACTTGATGCGATTTCAGTTTTCTTAAATTTACCAAGACTTGATTTGTGACCCAAGATACGATCTATCCTGGAGAATGTTCCATGAGCACTTGAGAAGAAAGTGTATTGTGTTGTTTTTGGATGGAATGTCCTATAAATGTCAATTAAGTCCATCTTGTTTAATGTATCATTTAAAGCTTGTGTTTCCTTATTTATTTTCATTTTGGATTATCTGTCCATTGGTGAAAGTGGAGTGTTAACGTCCCCTACTGTGATTGTGTTACTGTTGATTTCCCCTTTTATGACTGTTAGCATTTGCCTTATGTATTTAGGTGCTCCTATGTTGGGTGCATAAATATTTACAATTGTTATATCTTCTTCTTGGATTGATCCCTTGATCATTATGTACTGTCCTTCTTTGTCTCTTGTAATAGTCTTTATTTTAAAGTCTCTTTTGTCTGATATGAGAATTGCTACTCCAGCTTTCTTTTGATTTTCCATTTGCATGGAATATCTTTTTCCATCCCCTCACTTTCAGTCTGTATGTGTCCCTAGGTCTGAAGTGGGTCTCTTGTAGACAGCATATTTATCGGTCTTGTTTCTGTATCTATTCAGCCAGTCTGTGTCTTTTTGGTTGGAGCATTTAATCCATTTACATTTAAGGTAGTTAATCAATATGTATGTTCCTGTTACCATTTTCTTAATTGTTTTGGGTTTGTTATTGTAGGTCTTTACCTTCTCTTGTGTTTCTTGCCTAGAGAAGTTCCTTTAGCTTTTTTTGTAAAGCTGGTTTGGCGGTGCTGAATTCTCTTAGCTTTTGCTTGTCTGTAAAGGTTTTAATTTCTCTGTCGAATCTGAATGAGATCCTTGCTGCCTAGAGTAATCTTGGTTGTAGGTTTTTCTCTTTCATCACTTTAAATATGTCCTGCCACTCCCTTCTGGCTTGCAGAGTTCCTGTTGAAAGATCAGCTGTTACCTAATGGGGATTCCCTTGTGTGTTATTTGTTTTTTTTCCCTTGCTGCTTTTAATATTCTTTCTTTGTATTTAATTTTTGATAGTTTGATTAATATGTGTCTTGGCGTGTTTCTCCTTGGATTTATCCTGTATGGGACTCTCTGTGCTTCCTGGGCTTGATTGAATATTTCCTTTCCTATATTAGGGAAATTTTCAACTATAATCTGTTCAAATATTTTCTCAGTCCCTTTCTTTTTCTCCTCTTCTTCCGGGATCCCTATAATTCGAATGTTGGTGTGTTTAATGTTGTCCCAGAGGTCTCTGAGACTGTCCTCAATTCTTTTCATTCTTTTTTCTTCATTCTGCTCTGTGGTAGTTATTTCCACTATTTTATCTTCCAGGTCACTTATCCGTTCTTCTGCCTCTGTTATTCTGCTATTGATTCCTTCTAGAGAATTTTAAATTTCATTTATTGTGTTGTTCATCATTGTTTGTTTGCTCTTTAGTTCTTTTAGGTCCTTGTTAAACATTTCTTGTATTTTCTCCATTCTATTTCCAGGATTTTTGATCATCTTTACTGTCATTATTGTGAAGTCTTTTTCAGGTAGACTGCCTGTTTCCTCTTCATTTGTTTGGTCTGTAGGGTTTTTACCTTGCTCCTTCATCTGCTGTGTGTTTCTCTGTCTTCTCATTTTGCTTAACTTACTGTGTTTGGTATCTCCTTTTCACAGGCTGCAGGTTCGTAGTTCCCGTTGTTTTTGGTGTGTGCCCCCAGTGGCTAAGGTTGTTTTGGTGGGTTGTGTAGGCTTCCTGGTGGAGGGGACTGGTGCCTGTGTTCTGGTGGGTGAGGCTGGATCTTGTCTTTCTGGTTGGCGGGACTGCGTCCGGTACTGTGTTTTGGGGTGTCTATGACCTTATTATGATTTTAGGCAGCCTCTCTGCTAATGGGTGGGATTGTGTTCCTGTCTTGTTAGTTGTTTGGCATAGGGTGTCCAGCACTGTAGCTTGCTGGTCGTTGAGTGGAGCTGGGTCTTAGCATTTAGATGGAGATCTCTGGGAGAGCTTTCGCCTCCTGGGAGCCAGGAGGTCTCTGGTGGACCAGTGTCCTGAACTCGGCTCTCCTACCTCAGAGGCACAGGCCTGACACCCGGCCGGAGCACCAAGACCTGGTCAGGACACACGGTACGGCTTCATCCAGGGGCACTTGCAGGCAGGTAGGGCACACCCGATTGGTGCAGTCACCGAGAGGGCGAGTCCGCCTGCCCGCCCGCTGGTCCCGTCCCCTTCCCTCTGACTGCCTGAGCGGGTGCAGTCTCGCTTCCTCCAGACAGAGTCTGGGAACCCCACCTCCCTTTGCTCTTTTTTTGAATTTAGAAGTTCTAAAATAATAACATCCTTTTTTTTGTTGTTTGAACTCCTTTAAATAATAACATTGTAGTATCTTTTTTTTTTTTCAAATGTTCTTTTGCTGTTAATGTGTCCTCCTTTATCTGGTTCAAAATAATGAAACTACTATGGATGTTTTGTTGTTGTTTTGCTATATAAATTCAAAGAGAATGAAATAAAAGTTTAGTTGCCTTAAAATCCATATCATGTTTTTCTTAGTGACTTACTGCTCTGTCATTGGGAGCAGGTAAAATTTTAGATATAGTCCCCTAACATCCTCATTCTCATGAAAGTTGTAAGTAGAAGTTTAATGCACAGTCTCATACTTCAGATTTTTTAAAATTAATTAATTAATTAATTAAATTTTGGCTGCGTTGGGTCTTTGTTGCTGTGCGTGGGCTTTCTCTAGTTGCGGCGAGTGGGGGCTACTCTTTGTTGTGGTATGCGGGCTGCTCATAGCGGTGGCTTCTCTTGTTGCGGAACATGGGCTGTAGGCACGCGGGCTTCAGTAGTTCTGGCACACGGGCTCTAAAGTGCAGGCTCAGTAGTTGTGGCGCACAGGCTTAGCTGCTCCGCAGCATGTGGGATCTTCCCAGAGCAGGGCTTGAGCCCATGTCCCCTGCATTGGCAGGTGGATTGTTAACCACTGTGCCACCAGGGAAGTCCTTACCGATTTTTCTATTGAAGTGTTTGTCTCATTGATTTACAAGACTTGTTATTAAGAATATTAAGAGTATTGTTAAGTATGTGTTACCAGCATTTTTGCAGTTTATAATTTGTTCAACTTTATGGTGTCTTTTGTCATACTACTATGTTTTCTTAATTTTTCATTATCGTTTTAATATACTATATTACATGTAGTATATTTAATAATATATCATATTATATATGGTACAATATATTATGGACAAAATAATTTGTTTTCAAATAGCTGTCCTGGCAACATTTGTTAACTAATACATTTATTTTCCTACTCATTTGGGATAACACCTTTATCTTATACTTAATTTCCATATGGTAAGTATGTCTATTTCTGGACTCCCTGTTCTGTTGATCTAGGCATCAAGACCAACATATTCACTTTTTAATTTATTGTAGCCTTATAATAAAGTTTAATATCTTATACAACAAGCTTCCCTGTATTCTTTTATTTCTAAAAGTTGTTTTGACCTTTTTGCACTTTTATTCTTTTACATGCGCTTTCATGTGTTTTTATTTAAATATTTACTGATATATAACATGCATGCTAAAAACAAACTTTATAACTAGTTTTTATAAATTATAAAAGCAATTAAAAAGTAATTCAAGGAAAAGTCTCTGACCACTCCCTCACACACCCCAGTGCCATTCCCCGGAGATAACCACTTATTCAAAATTATAAATCTGATGAGAAAATATTTTAAAAAATCATCATCTTTTGATTAGATGAATGTTAGAGTCATTCAGTCAAGTTCTGGAAGATAAAACACTTTGGGATTTAATTTGGATATAATGAATTAATTGGAGAATTGACATCTTTACAGCATCATCTTCTCCTGTCCAGGAATGCTATGTTTTGTTTTATGGATTTTTTTAAAGTCTTTTGTTATGTCTTTCAATAAGATTTTAAAATTATGTGTCTTACATGTTTCTTATGACATATATTCCTAGGCTAAAAAAATGTATACCTATATATGTATGTATAAACGTAGCAGACACCAAGGATAAATCATCTTTTTTGTATGACCAGTGACTTACAGGGGGAGAGAGACAGGGAAGGAGATGGTGCTTGTGTGCACAAGTGCTATTATAAACCAGAGGCTTTTTACCATTATACTTTTATGCTGATTATTATTTATAGGGTGGCTAATTTTTTCATATTTATATTTTATACTTTAAAATACTATTATAATTTATATTTATCTTTTGTACTTTAAAATGCTATTATAATACTTTAAAATACTATTATAGGGACTTCCCTGGTGGCGCAGTGGTTAAGAATCCGCCTGCCAGTGCAGGGGACACGGGTTTGAGCCCTGGTCCGGGAAGATCCCACATGCCGCAGAGCAACTGGGCCTGTGCGCCGTGGCGGCTGGGCCTGCGCTCTGGAGCCCGCGAGCCACAACTACTGAGCCCGTGTGCCACAACTACTGAAGCCTGTGCGCCTAGAGCCTGTGCTCCACAACAAGAGAAGCCACTGCAATGATAAGCCTGTGCACCACAACGAAGAGTTGCCCCCGCTCACTGCAACTAGAGAAAGCCTCCACGCAGCAACAAAGACCTAACACAGCCAAAAAAAAAAAAATACTATTATAGTGGCGACTGCCCTGGTGGTCCAGTGGTTAAGGATCTGACTTCCGCTGCAGGGGACGTGGGTTCAATCCCTGGTGGAAGAGCTAAGATCCCATGTGCCGCAGGGCAACTAAGCCTGCATGCCACTAGAGAGCCCACATGCCATAACTAGAGAGCCTATGTGCCACAACTACTGAGCCTGTGCACTCTGGAGCCCGCACAGCACAACTAGAGAAGGCTGCGTGCCACAATGAAGAAACAGAGCAGCCAAAAATAAATAAATAATTTTTTTTTTTTTTTTTTTTTTTTTTTTTGCGGTACACGGGCCTCTCACTGTTGCGGCCTCTCCCGTTGCGGAGCACAGGCTCCGGACGCGCAGGCTCAGCGGCCATGGCTCACGGGCCCAGCCGCTCTGCGGCATGTGGGATCTTCCCAGACCGGGGCACGAACCCATGTCCCCTGCATTGGCAGGCAGACTCTCAACCACTGCGCCACCAGGGAAGCCCAGTAAAAATATTTTTTAAAACTACTATTATAATCTAACTGGGAATAATTTCTTTCCAGTTAGAATACCAGTATTATTCAGTGTCCCTGCCTATGAGAAGTGCTGAAATATTGAGAAACTAAATGAAACTAAGAGCTATGGATTAAGAAGGAATAATTTTTCATTCTTATGCCTTGTGCAGATCAGGGTGTCTCTTTTCTTTTAGACCTCATTTACCCTTGTGCCCGCTAGATCATATTGATTGATTGAATGAATGAATACGTAAATAGATGAAGAGATGAGTGGAAAATCAATGATTATAAACACACAGATATCAGAATAAAGGAAAGATTATGAGAAATGTTTCATGTTCATTTTATTCGTGATCTAGTTGTTCCTTAAAGTTTTAATAATCAGAACTTAAGGATGCACACATGTATGCTGACAAGAAAAATCAGAGTAGTTCTGATCCATAAAGCTTATATTGACAACATAACATTGTTACTTTTATTTTTTATTTTATTTATTTGCTTCACAAATAAGATTTTCTCTGAAAATGCAGCATTGTGCTGACAATAAAAATCATAGAGAACTCATGTGATCAGGGAACTATAATCACGGGAAAAAATGGTAAGGAGATATCCATCTGTTATCAAAGTTTCCTTTGAGATTCCTCTTTCAGATCTGCCGGAAGACTTGAGAATCTTAGGGTATCTCTTACTAATGTAACTACAAGTCCTGAAGTCTTTCTCTGTCATTAAATGGGTCCAGATCAAATAACTCAAAGCCCATGCATTTAAATGTGCAGATTCCAGCACACTCACCTATAATTCTGAGGTGTCCCAGGCCAAACTTTTGTTCTTCTCTGTTTCTCCATAACATGATTACAATTAAAGGTAAATCAATTTAAAAAATTTTTATTGGAGTTTAGTTGATTTACAATGTTGTGTTAGTTTCAGGTGTACAAATCAGTTATATTGATATATCTACGTATGTACACTCTTTTTTTTTTTTTGTATTCATTTCCCATATAGGCCATTACAGAGTATAGAGTTCCCTGTGCTATACAGCAGGTTCTTATTATCTATTTTCTATATAGTAATGTGTATATATCAATACCAATCTCCCAATTTATCCCTCTCCCCGCTTCATCCCCTGGTAACCATAAGTTTGTTTTCTACATCCGTGACTCTACTTCTGTTTTGTAAATAAGTTCATTTGTACACTTTTTGTAGATTCCACATATAAGCGATATATGATATTTGTATTTTTGTGTCTGACTTACTTCACTCAGTATGACAATCTCTAGGTTCATCCATGTTGCTGCAAATGGCATTATTTTGTTTTTTTTATGGCTGAGTAATATTCCATTATATATATATATACGTACCACATCTTCTTTATCCATTCCTCTGTTGATGGGCATTTAGGTTGCTTCCATTTCTTTCTTTTTAACCACTTTTTCTCTAGCTACTAAGTGAAACCTGAATTAAGCTATAGACTCCCCCTGCTAGGTAAGAATGGTGAGAAGAGCAAAAAACCTAAACTTTGTACTTGAACAGTCAAAGGTCCCATTAGGCACTGTTGCAGTGCCCTAACTGGTATTTTTAAATTCTTGTATTGTTCTCCGCAGGGAGCTTTTCCAGCTCGTTTGAAGAAAGTGCTGATTGTGGGAGCACCCATATGGTTCCGAGTGCCCTATTCCATCATCAGCCTCCTTCTGAAGGACAAAGTCCGGGAGAGGGTAAAGGAAGCTAACTTAATTTTATTTGGGGGTGGGATAGATACATTTCCATCTCTACTGCTGAAACCTGCCAATTAATTTTCTACCTTCAAAAAACCTTCCTGGCTTGTTTCTCTTTCTGCTTCTGTTAGTGTGTTCACTTATATTCTCTGCTTTATTCTTTACTCAGCCCAGTATAGGCTGCCTTTCTTACTGTACAAGTTCCTTGGAGTTAGGACCTGGACATAGTTTGGGCACTTCCCCTGTATGTAGCACCTTGCATGCAGATAGTATCGAAGGAATGTGTCCCATGAGTGACTCAGAGATAGCTGCTACTTCCAAAATTTAGTCCTGTGGCTCTACAGGCTTTTAATATTTAACAACTTCTAATATAATTACATCAGTTGAACTGGTGTTTGAATTTGTTCAACTGGAAATATTCAGTCCCCTTGACCACCACGGTGGTGGAGGAGACTCTCAATCTCTCTTTTACTTTATTCCTGGCATTTTCTCTTAAAACAGCTTGTTGCTTCCCAACTTCAAAAGCATTGTCTAAAATTATCTTGATTCTATTATCATCCACTGAGTATTCCAGGATGGAAAGATTATGGTTTCAGTCATTTACTCATTCATTTCTCACCCTTGAAAGAAAGGGTATATGAAACATTGGTATAATAGAATAAGATAATAATGTTGTAAAATATTATCAGAGGGTTTTTTTTTTTAGTATGAGATTATATGAATAATAACAATACAGATCTTTGTAGCTGAGGCGACTTGGGTTGGAGAGGGGAAACTAAAGGTGTTTGATTCTGCGGAAGCTACTTAGTGACCTAGTGACCCCAGAGTAGGAGATTTCTTTCCTAAGATAACTCTTTGAGAGGACTCCTTAGGCAAGTTCTTAACACTTGAATTATATACAAGTATATACATGCATGTATGAACTCAGAATATATTGAGCACCTTTACAGTCCAGGCTCTGGGCCCTGGGAATTAAAAGTTGAGTAAGATAGCGCTTATTCCTGAGGAACTTATGGTCCTGAAAGGGGACACAGACATGTTCAGAGAACTGTGGCTCTGAGAAACATAGAGGAGAATGTTATCTCAGACTGTCAGGGAGGGCTTCACAGAAGAGGTTGAGCTATAAGCTCGTCCTTGAAGAGGCCAAAGAGGAAAAGAGGGCATTCCAGGAAGCAGCATTCCAGGAAGAGTCAACAGCAAGCAAGGCAAACATTCCCATTCCACACAGATTCCAAAAAGAACCAACTAGGCTAATTTGGTCCAGTATGGCTGTGTCCAAGCAGAGAGAGGAATTAAGTATTACAATTACTTCTCTAGCATTTTTCCTGGGCTACCCAGCCTCTGGGAGGCTGGCCTTGTCTTGCTTTCACGGAAACCTATCTTTGAGAATGTCCGTACCAAGCTGTGAGTAAAACACAAGCCAACAGGCTTAGAATTGATTGCCTTAGTATGGGGTTGACAAAAATAACCACTTCCCATGCATTCTTAGTAGTCAAAAAGGCGAATACCCACATGAGATGGTACTGGAAAGCCTTGTAAATAGTATAAAGCCTTGGTTCACTATACCTACGTTTATATAAGGTTTATAACAGGGCCCCTAATTCCAGGAATGAATTTGCTATACATTGTGGGAAGTCAAACCTTTTCTGGGAAATTCGTAGGACTTCATTCCCAAGCAGATGAAATTCAGTCTACTCCTTTTCTAAGCTTACCAGGTATTTCAAGCAAATCTCATATCATTCTCCAAAGCACTTTTGTTCTTTATCTTTTTGTTCCCCTCCCTCCCCACATACTCACGTGGTTCTTTCTGGCTTTCCAGATTCAGATATTAAAGACATCTGAAGTCACCCAGCACCTGCCCAGGGAGTGCCTTCCAGAAAACCTGGGTGGGTACGTCAAAATTGACCTCGCCACTTGGAATTTCCAGTTTCTATCCCAGATGAACGGCCACCCAGATCCCTTCGATGAGATCATCCTGTTCTCCCTCCCTCCGACCTTAGACTGGGACTCAGTGCATGTCCCAGGTCCCCATGCCATGACCATCCAAGAGTTGATGGACTATGTTAGCACCAGGCAAAAGCGGGGGATATATGAGGAGTATGAAGACATCCGTCGTGAGAACCCTGTTGGCACTTTCCACTGTTCCATGTAAGTAGGAAAAGTTTGGGCCAGCGATCACTTTCCAGGATGCTGTGGCATGCATTGGTACCCCTCCTTCCACACCTCACTTCCTTAACAGAGGCTTTTCCTTGTGTTAGGAGCCTCACTCTCACTTAGATGATAGTTTCTCTCATCCAGAAAGAGGCAACTCTTGGTGCTTGTTTCCAACAGTGTATACTGTGAAATTTCTGAAGGTCTTTGGTCCCAGTGGAGGAACTGTGTACTAATGGATACATTTTTTGATATTTCCCTGATATGCAAGTGTTTTTAGGAAAAAAACAAAAATGTAGGCTCAAAATGTAGGCTGTCGATTTGATCTCTGGTCCTTTCATTTGGGCAGTTTCTCCCTACAGCGTTTATAGTATTACATTACTTTCTGGGGAGGGGTACTGGTCCATTTAAGATAATCCACAGTCAGTAAGAGAAAGGAGTTGCCTCTTAGGAATTCAGCCTTGTGGGATTTTCCTTCTACCTGAATTCTGTAACTGGTTTATAACCACTTGATAACTATTGTTGGCAATAGAGCATGGATCATTTCCCTTACTGCTGCTGTCATTTATCTTACCATGTTTTCATTGGCTGTTGCAAAAGCTTCTTTTTCTCCAAGTTTTGAGACTGTTTGTTGAAAATTAAGGAAGCTCAGGGACTTCCCTGGCGGTCCAGTGGTTAGGACTTTGCCTTCCAATGCAGGGGGTTGCAGGTTCGTTCCCTGGTCAGGGAGCTAAGATCCCATATGCCTCGCAGCCAAAAATCCAAACGTAAAACAGAAGCAATATTGTACCAAATTCAATAAAGACTTTAAAAATGGTCCACATCAAAAAAAAAAAATCTTAAAAAAAAAAAAAAGAAAATTAAGGAAGCTCTCCCCAGTGGGTCCCAGGCTCAAGTTCCAGCTTAGCCAGAAATACCCTCTGTAACTTACCCAAGTTATTTCTCTTCTGTGCACCTCAGTTTTCCTGTGTGTAGTATTTGATATTAGACTCACTGATATCTACTTACTCTTTTGTAGCTTAAATGTTTTAGGAATCCGTGATTCTGTGAGTACCTCTTTCCCCTTGTAATTCCTGTCCAGCTTAGTCAGTGTGCTGTAAAGAAGGTATGCAGGGAGTGAGGAAAGAGGGAAAAGGAAAAGAAAAAGAGGGAAAATAATGAGTTAGGAAACAAATAAGGGAAGTAAGAGGGAAGAAGCAATTGAGAAAAAAAAATCAATAAGCAGAACAAGAATGCAAAGGAAAATAAGAAATAAAAAAGAGAGAGAGAAAGCAGAGTATATATCATGTGGGGAGAGTATTCTTCTCTCCCACACAGCTCTGTTTCACCCCTGCCAGCTCAAGACCCTTGTATGTATCCAGTCTTTTTCCCAGCCAGTGCAGAGGATGCACACTTGTCCTGGGTATTTCTGACCCTGCTCTGGGTGCTTCTACTGAGGGGTCCTTGAGGTGTCATTTCTACAATGGTTCCCCTTCCCTACATTAAAAAAGTGGGTTTGGATTGTGCTCCTTGCACCACCCAAGCCAGCTGTCGGGTTATAATCAGAGAATATGTCCTAGTCCTATGGAAGGACTTCCCAATCTTGCCTCTTTATTTATTGAATCAATGAAAACGTCCCACTTCAGGAACTAGAAACCAGAATCCTCAACATCTTCAGGCCCCTGTCTTACACCAAGTTCCAGTAGAACTACTTACACAGAACAAACTGTTTCCCATGGAATTCTAGATTAAGAAGTAGATAGAGTATTCACTGCTGTCCAGGATGCCCGTGGACCAAGAGACTTTCTTTCCCTTTTTTTTCTCCCCTATACCATCCTTTCAAAGGATTTTTAAAAATTCAACTTTAAATTTTAACTTTATTATGAGATGATTGTAGATTCACATGCATTTGTAAGAAATAATAGAGATCATGTGTACCCTTTCCACAGCTATCCCACGGTAACATCTCCCAGAAGTTTAATATAGTATCACAACCAGGATCTTGATACAATCCACCAATCTTATTCAGATTTCCCCAGTTTCAGTGTGTGTGTATGTATTTAGTTCTTTACAATTTTTATCACACAGGTAAGTTTGTGTATACATAACTGCAGTCAAGATACAGAATTCCATAACCACATACCTCCATTCCACCCCTCCCCATCCCTAGCCCCTGCAACCACTAATCAATTCTCCATTACTATAATTTTATCATTTTAAGAATGTTATTATATAAATGGAATCATGCTATGTGTAAACTTTTGGGATTGCCTTTTTTCACTCAGTAGAATTCTCGGGAGATTCACCCAAGTTGTTATTTGTATCAAGTTTGTTCCTTTTTATTGCTGAGTAATATTCCATGGTATGGATGAACCACAGTACAAACTGTTAACCAATTAACCATTTACCTGTTGAAGGACATCTGGGTTGTTTCCAGTTTCTATTATAATTAAAGCTGCTCTGAACATTTGTGTCGAGGTTTTGTGTGAAAATAGTTTCTATTTTTCTGGGATAAATGTCCAAGAGTGGGATTGATAGGTCATATGGTAACTATGTGTTTAGCTTTATGAAAAACTGCCCAGCTCTTTTCCAGAGTGGCTGTACCCTTCTGCATTCCTCCCAGCAATATATGAATGATGCATTTTCTTTGCATCCTCACCATTGTTCAGTGTTGTCACTAGTTTTTATTTTAGCTGTTCTGATAGGTGTGTGATGAGATCCCTAAATTAAAATTAGAATTGTGGTTTTAATGTACATTTTCCTACTATCTAATGATATTGAGCATCTTTTCATGTGCTTCTTTGCCATCTGTATATTCTCTTTGTAAAATGTCTTTTGCCCATTTTCTGTTTGGACTTTTTTTTAAACTGTTGGGATTTGAGAGTTCTTTATATTCTAGGTACTGGTTCTTTGTTGGATACATGGTTTGCGAATATTTTCTTCCAGTCTGTAGCTTTTTTTTTCATCCTTTTCTGGGTCTCTTGTGAAGCAGAAGTTTATTTTGATGAAGTTCCTTTAACAGTTATTCCTTGTACGGATCATGCTCTTGGTGTCAAGTCTAAGAACACATTGCCTAGCCCTAGAATCCAAAGATTTTTCTACGTTTTTTTTCCTAAAATTTTTATAAGTTTATGTTTTACATTTAATTTAAGTCTGTGATCCATTTTGAATGAACTTTTGTGTAAGGTGTAAGGTTTAGGTTGATGTTCAAATTTTTTTCCCTATAGGTATCTAATTACTCCAGCACTGTTGGTCGAAGAGTATTCCTTTTATTGAATTGTTCTTGGAACTTTGTAAAATATCAGCTGGGCTTATTTGTGTGGGAAGAAGGATTTTTTTTTTTAAATCCACAGAGTACTCAAACTGTGTTTAATAAATTTATTTATTTATTTTTGGCTGCGTTGGGTCTTCATTGCGGCATGCAGGCTTTCTCTAGTTGCAGCAAGCGGGGACTGTTCTTCGTTGTGGAGCGCAGGCTTCTCATTGTGGTGGCTTCTCTTGTTGTAGAGCATGGGCTCTGGGTGTGTGGGCTTCAGTAGTTGTGGCATGCGGGCTCAGTAGTTGTGGCTTGCGGGCTCTAGAGTGCAGGCTCAGTAGTTGCGGTGCACAGGCTTAGTTGCTCCGTGGTATGTGGGATCTTCCTGGACCAGGGCTCGAACCCGTGTCCCCTGCATTGGCAGGTGGATTCTCAACTACTTCACCACCAGGGAAGCCCGGCAGGTGGATTCTTAACCCTGGTGCCACCAGGGAAGTCCGGGAATTTTTTTTTTAAATATGAAAAAGAACAGAGCATAACGTGACAAACAACTATTTCCTATCACCCCATTAGTACTGACAGTGTTTAGCATTTTGTTAGATTTGCTTCATCTTTTTTATTGTATAAAAGAATTAATTGTAAAGTTGAAATCCTTCTAATCCTCACCATCAGTTCTCCTCATTCCCCAGAAGCAGTCACTAGTATGAATGTGGTATGTTTCCTACCAGATCATTTTGTTTATACTGTTACATATACATTCATACCTATGAACAGTATAGAGTATTACTTTATATGTGTGGTCTTTATAAGTTTTTTTTTTTGCTTTTAATCAATATGTATGCAAATGATTTTTTCAAAACCAAATAGTACCAAAAAGAAAAAGTAATGAATGACAACAATCTCCTGACTTGCGCTCAGTTCCACTTGCATTGTCATCCATTTTCAACTCTTGTAGCTGTTTTTTTTCCCTTTATTTTAGTTTGTTTCATTTCCTTCAGGTCTCCAGGAAACCTAGAGAAGAACCGCTATGGGGATGTACCCTGCCTGGACCAAACTAGAGTGAAGCTGACAAAACGAAGCGGCCACGCTCAGGTAGAAAGATAAATGCCATCCTTTTAGGAGCACTGAGGGAAATTTAAGCCTTTCCAAAGTGAAGCTTACTAATACTGTAGTAGAAAGAACATGGACTCTAAGCCAGAGAGAGAAGGTTTGAGTTTTACTTTTTTAAACTATATATATATATATATATATATATATATATATATATATATATATTTTTTTTTTTTTAATTTATTTATTTTTGGCTACGTTGGGTCTTCGTTGCCGCGCGTGGGCTTTCTCTAGTCGCAGTGAGCAGGGGCTGCTCTGTTGCGGTGCACGGGCTTCTCATTGCGGTGGCTTATCTTCTTGCAGAGCAGGGGCTCTAGGTGCGCGGGCTTCAGTAGTTGTGGCACGAGGGCTCAGTAGTTGTGGCTCGCGGGCTTAGTTGCTCTGCGGCATGTGGGATCTTCCTGGACCAGGGCTGGAACCCATGTCCCCTGCATTGGCGGCGGATTCTTAACCACTGCGCCACCAGAGCAGCCTCAAGGTTTTCGTTTTAGACTACATACTAGTTATTAACATACACAAGTCCCTATGTGCCCATCTCACAGTACTAAGTAGAAATTAAATGAAATATTTTATGTACATGCTGATAGCACAAAGTTTGGCATATTACTGTAGGTGCTTGATAAATGTTCAATTATTTCACCTTTTACTCCTAATAAAGTCATAGTCATGTCATCCACCATACTGGTGAGTGTATATGGTCAATACCAGGCGACTCTTGTTATAAGTGACCTCTAGGACTTCCCTCGTGGTCCAGTGATTAAGACTCCACGCTCCCAATGCAGGGGGCCTGGGTTCGATCCCTGGTCGGGGAACTAGATCCTGCATACCGCAACTAAGACCCAGGGCAACCAAATAAATAAATATTAAAAAAAAAAAAAAAAGAAATCCAACTCTTAAAAGAAAAAAGTGACCTCTGATTTTTCCATCTAGAAGATCTGACAAAAATTTTGGACAACTAGTGTATACATAAATATATAGGGATAGAGATAAATTGGTCAGATGCCTCTATTATTTAATGTATTAATTTGATCATGTCTGTGCATATTAAAAATCACATGTACTTAGTAGAGATATTTAGTGAAAAGTTATTCAAACTTTTCACATACACCTTTAACATCAGTTTCTTTGTCCTCATTTGAGCTACTTTTTGAGTCAATCAAACACAGTTTTCCAGAACACATCATTTTTATTTCCTTTTTTAAGTGCCTGGTATTGTCACTGGAAAGTTTATTCTAAGTCAGAAAAGTCTATTAGCATAACATTAGCACAGTTTTTTCTTTTCATTCATCCTGTATCTCATGCATCCTCTGTAGCATTATCATTTACTTATACCTTTTTAAAGTCCTCTTTATTATAACTTGTTTACAGCAGCATCCAACACTTAAGAATTTTGAGGTCAACAATTAAATAGGTGTTACATTTCTTCTTTTTCCTTCCGATGCAACAGTTCTGTCTGGTGACCTCTGTACACATCAAAAAACAGCATTGATTGAGGTTGCTGTTCACTATTTAAAAGGAGTTTAAATAGTGCCCCTTAACATGACACAGTATAGGGACTTGTTATATCCCCCCTTTTTTCTGGAGGATAATTCTTAGGAACATCATTGCCTTATATTTGGGTATGTATGGTACATGAGTCAGTACCCTAGGATCATGGTTTTAATCTCTTTTGACCCTAGTGTTTCAAGCACATAAACTGAATTCATAATCCTGTCTAGGATCCTTACAGAGGGTTTTCCTGCAGTGGCATTAGCTAAGAGTCTGGCTGACTGAAGGCAAATTCACCAGTATTATTAAGATCATCTTAGTTGAGTTGGGGTTCTGGAGTCAGAGATAATCTGAATGTATGTCTTGTTGACTACTCTGTCTCTAAGACCTAGAACAGTGACTGGCATGTATCAGACATTCAGTAAATTATTTGTGAATGAATGAGTGAATCCCAGTGTACCAGGAGACTATTCTAGTCATCCTGTAATTAATCTGAAGTTCATCGCTTGAGTTATAGTCCCTCTCATTACTACAAATATTGGTATAGCCTTTATTTCCACAATAAGTGGAGGATTCAGGTTTATTAGTGAATTGTTCAACAGATTTCACCTGGAATTACAAAGCCGTTAGTCCAGTTTCAGTTGAACTTGGCCCATAACATAATGTGCATGCTGTGTTTCTTCCTACTATTTCAGTTTGCCCCTAAGTCTATACTTTATCTCTGAGGTCATTTTCAATTTTTAATATGTAATGATTCTTCTGAAATTGCTGATTTTAATTCCCAGTGCTCTCAGAGACAAGGATGCTAAGAGCTGGTATCCTTAGTTATAAAGAAATGTCTCCTTTAAATAGGTGGCATTTCTTTTCAAAGCATGAAGGTAGCTCCAAGAGTAACAGCTCATATATTACTTATATAATATGTTGATTGGCATGTACCAGGTAAATCCTTTGTACTTTTCTATGCCTTCTCACCTGGGTCCTGCAGTGTATACCATTTGAATGTGCCAGGCTGAACAGAGGATGGGCTTTGGCTGACTATGGGTGGGCCCTGGATTGAGAAGCCTGGTTGGGGTGAGTGAGACTTTTAGCTTTCTGGGTCTGCTGCAGATGATCCATTAGCTCAGTGAAGGTGTCCAAGTCAGGGTAGAACACTAGTAGTATGAGGTCAATACCAGTTGCTGTGGGAGAAGAACAGAGCAGGAAACTCTTGAATAAATAATTAGTGGGAGGATAAGTTGGTAGACTGACTATCTAATGGACATATATCCAAATAACATGGGTTTGACCATGAGATGGAGATGTGTTTTTTTTTTTTTTGGCCGAGCCGTGTAGCTTGCAGGATCTTAGTTCCCCTACCAGGGATTGAACCCGGGCCTACGGCAGTGAAAGCACCAAGTCCTAACCACTGGACCGCCAGGGAACTCCCTGGAGATGTTTTCTTAGGGTGGCTGTGTGGTACTGACAGTTCAGACTGTCCTCCAAGTGTTGGAACCCAGTGGAGAAAGGGTTGATGGGGAGTCATTCCCATCTCTCTAGAGTGGAGTGGAGTATGGATTTTCCCTAGTTTGCTGTTGAAACTTTTTTACTTTTGTCCTCCTGTAACCCTCCATATCCTATTTAATTTCCCTGATGGCTAATGATGTAAATAAGACCGAGGACATTGCGAGGTGGGAAAAGGCCCGCAGAAGAGAGTGAGTCAGGAGCTATTCATTGAGACTCTTCTGAATGTGTGTGGCTTTTTGCTTTGTGTTAATTTAGGCAGTAATGGAGCCCGTTTGGCCCATGCTGTTGATGGTCCTAGCTGTGAGGTATAGCTTTCTTCCTTCTCCAGTCACACTTTGCCTTTTGTGTGTCACAGCATGGACAGGTGTTCCCGTTTATGTTGCTTGGCTTGCCTGCCTTTTGGTTTTGGTTCTGAGCTATAGTGCTACAAGTCCTAATGAACTCCTTTTTTGTAAATAACAGCTTTACCGAGATATAATCCACATACCATACAGTTCACTCATTAAAAGTGTACAAGTCATTGGTTTTTAATATATTCTCAGAGTCATGCAATTATCACCCCAATCAACTTTAGAACATTTTATCACCTAAAGAAGAAACTCACCTTGGTAGTCACTCCCCATTTCCCCCAAACCCACCTACTTTTTGTCCACTCTTTTTGCCTATTGTGGACATTTCACATAGATAGAATCATACAATATATGGCCCTTTGTGTCTGGTTTCTCTCAGCGTGTTTTCAAGGTTCATACATGTTGTAGCATGTATCAGTATTTCACTCCTTTTTATTGCTAAATAATATTCCATTGTATGATATATACCACATTTTATTTACCCATTCATTAGTTGATAAACAATTGAATTGTTTCCATTTTTTGGCTATTATGAATGATGCTGCTGTGAATATTGTTTATGAGGTTTTTTTGTTTACATCTGTGTCTTCATTTCCCTTGGGAGTGGAATTGCTGGGTCATATGGTAGCTCTGTGTTTAACCTTTTGAGGAAGTGCCAGACGGTTTTCCAAAGTGACTGCACCATTTTACATTACCACTAGCAGTGTATGAGGGTTCCAGTTTCTCTACATCTTTGCCAATATTTGTTATTATATTTTACCTGTAGCCATTCTAGTGAGTGTGAAGTGGTATATCTCAGTGTGGTTTTGATTTGCATTTCCCTGATGACTAATGATGTTGAGCAACTTTTCACGTTGCTCATTGGCCATTTATATATCATCTTGGAAAAATGGCTATTCTGATTCTTTGCCCATTTTAAAACTGAGTTGTCTTTTTACTATTTATTTGTGGGAGTTCTTTATATAGTCTAGATACAAATCCCTTATCAAATGTGTGCATTCTGTGGGTGGGTTTTTCATTTTCTTTCTTTTTTCTTTTTTTTTAAAAAATATTTATTTATTTATTTAGTTTGGCTGCACTGGGTCTTAGTTGTGACATGCGGGATCTTTAGTTGCTGCATGCATATGGAATCTAGTTCCCTGACCAGGGATCAAACCCAGGCTCCCTGCATTGGGAGCGCAGAGTCTCAGCCACTGGACCACCTGGGAAATCCCCTGTTTTTTTCACTTTCTTGATGGTGTCCTTTGAAGCACAAAAGTTTTCAGTTTTAATGTAGTTCAATTTATCTGTTTTTTCTTTTGTTGCTTGTGCTTTTGGTGTCATATCTAAGGAGGATTTGCCTAACCCAAGGTCACAAATATTTAATCCTATGTTTTCTTCTAAGAGTTTTATAGTTTTAGCTCTTACATTAGGTCTGTGATCCATTTGGAGTTAGGTTTTTTGTTTGTTTGTTTTTGTTTTTTGGGGGGTTTTTTTGGCCTCGCTGTGCGGCTTGCAGAACCTTAGTTCCATGACCAGGGAGTGAACACCGACCATAGCAGTGAAAGCACTGAGTCCTAACCACTGGACCACCAGGGAATTTCCTGGAGTTAGTTTTTGTATATGATGTGAGGAAGGGGTAAGCTTCATTTTTTTCTGCATGTGGATATACACTTGTCCCAGTAACATTTGTGGAAGTGAGGTTTTGAATTGGTCCTTTCACTCCTCGTTTTCTGCATGACAAAAAGAGAAAATTCATACCTTGAGTTTTATTTACTTAGTACATCATTTTCCTACCCAAATGGTATATCCCACACAGCTGCAACGATATTTCCTTTTTATCATTAGACAGATTACATCAATGCCAGTTTCATGGATGGCTACAAACAGAAGAATGCTTACATTGGGACACAAGGTAAGTAGTCTGCCCCTCACAAATTGGTTTTGTGTCATCTACCTGTGATTGTTGGCATCAGATGATAGCATAATTTTTAAAGGAAATGGTAGCTTGAGGTGATGTTGCAGCCACTAGATCCTGGCCTTTCATAAAGATTGAGGGTTATTGAGGAAGGCAGATGAGAGGTGTAGAGTTTCTGTACCAGATGTGCCTGGAAACTCACTGCATAGAGATAGACTAGAGATTTGAACACACAACATTACTACAAGTTTTTGGACTGTGTCTTAGTGTTGCCAACCCAAGGGAATGGGACATCAGAGTTCACTGGGCAGTGAGATGCTCTTTATGTCAAGTAGGACATAAAGGAATGGCAATGGAACTTCCCAGAGATTGAGTTCAGTCTATGAATGGGTGTTGCTGGCTTAAGAGGCCTTTGCTGGTCCCTGTACCATCACAGAGCACGCCAGCAGTCTCTGACATGGATAGTCTCTGCTAGGTCTGACAGTGAAGTATTGGGCGCTCTAGGAGGATTTCAGATGGAGCCTCTGTTAATATTCTTGTGGGCCCTAGTACTACTCCTGACCTGTTTTTTGCCATCTCAAGGAGAATACCAGGTTTTCTTCAAAGAGGGTGGTGAGAAATCACAACATAGGAGGACATGACAGGCCATCATTTGGAATTAAGGTCCTTTGACCATTGTGGAAAATGGCCAGCAAGAGATCTGGCAGATACCTCCTTAACCAAGTGATCACACTTAATATCACCAATAATGGACAAATAGATATTATATGCCTCCTGTTGTGGTATAGTGAGAACTACACAACATTACCTGTGTTGTATGTTGCCAGTTTTGGGGGGTTTTTAAAATAAATTTATTTATTTTTTAAAATTTTGGCTGCGTTGGGTCTTTGTTGCTGCGTGCAGGCTTTCTCTAGTTGCAGCTAGTGGGGGATACTCTTCGTTGTGGAGCACGGGCTCTACACGTGCGGGCTTTAGTTGTGGCATGTGGGCTCAGTAGCTGTGGCTCGTGGGCTGTAGAGCGCAGGCTCCATAGCTGTGGCGCCCGGGCTTAGTTGCTCCGCAGCATGTGGGGTCTTCCTAGACCAGGGCTTGAACCCGTGTCCCCTGCATTAGCAGGCGGATTCTTAACCACTGTGCCACCAGGGAAGTCCTGTTGCCAGTTTTTAAGTCTGAATCTAATAATGAGAGAGAAACCTGACAAATCCAGATTGTGGAACATACTAGAGACCTGGGTTAGACTTTTCAAAGTTAATGCCATGGGGGAAAAAAAAAGACAGGGAGTTGTTCTGGATTAAAGGAGACTAAAGAGACATTGATAACCAAAGGCAGTGTGTCATCCATACTTGCAAACTCAATTTGGAAAAAAATTTGTTAAGGACAAACTATTGGGACAGTTGGAGACTGTGTATTAGATAATATTATTGTATTAATGTTTAATTGCTGCAGTGTGATAATGGTATTGTTCTACAGGAGAATGTTCTTGTTCTTCTAAATACGTGTTCAAGTATTTAGGAGTGAAATGTCATAATGTCTGAAACTTAAATAGTTCAGTAAAAGAGAAAATATGTGTTGTGTATATATAGAGAAGCAGGCTTTGCAAAACGATAGCCAAAAATGATAGCTTTCGAGCTAAAGAATGTATGAGTACGTTGTACCGTTCTTTCAACTTTTTTTTTTTTTTTTGATTTATTTTTGGCTGTGTTGGGTCTTCGTTGCTGCGCACGGGCTTTCTCTAGTTGCGGCGAGCGAGGGCTACTCTTCGTGGTGGTGCGCAGGCTTCTCATGGCGGTGGCTTCTCTTGTTGTGGAGCATGGGCTCTAGGCGCGCAAGCTTCAGTAGTTGGGGCACGTGGGCTCAGTAGTTGTGGCTCGCGGGCTCTAGAGCGCACGCTCAGTAGTTGTGGCACACGGGCTTAGTTGCTCCAAGGCATGTGGGATCTTCCCAGACCAGGGATCGAACCCGTGTCCCTTGCATTGGCAGGCAGATTCTTAACCACTGTGCCACCAGGGAAGCCCCTCAACTTTTTGTAGGTTTCAGATTTTTCAAAATAGAAGTTGAGGGAGAAGAAAAGGGAAAAGGACCTTTGGATTCTTGGTATATTGTAATTGGTCTGATGGTCACAGATTTATTGTTTGTCCCTTAGGAGGGACTACTCTCTCCAACAAGTCCTTTCAAGACCCTAGGAACAAATAAGAGAACTATCAGGAAAGATTTTGGGCAGGTATAGATTAGGATGTGATCTGCCTGAGAGTAGGACTTTGTTGAGGAGGATGACCGTGGCATGGATGGGCTTATGGAGGGTAAGGATTGACTCTAAGGGTCTCAGAATGCTCCTCTCTCCAGGTTTAGAAGGCAAGGGCACTTCTTAGAGTTGCTAGTTCTGCAGAATCCAGGGATTGAATCCTTTAGGCTGGCTCTGAAGGCCCTGTGCAGGAGAAGAAGCTCACCCAGGAGTATGAGAAAGAGGATTTCTTAAGTTAAACACTGATCATCTTCAGAAGGCATCAGCGCTCTGTTACGACTGGAAAATGGGATCCTGTGATGTTGAGAAGGCTGGTTTGGTTTGTCTGGTTAACCTTCTTGGCTGTGTTCAGTATTCTGATTTTTATTCATAATATTTCTAATAATATCTGTCATTTATTGAAAGTATCTATTATATATTAGATATATAATCACCATCTAATTATTATAGACACTCTGCAAGGAAGGTTTATTAATCCACAAACAAACAAGCCCAAAGAGATTAGGTGACCTTGGGTCACACAGCTAGTAAGTGACACAGACAGGATTGGGCACATGTCTGTTTGATTCAAAAGTCCTTGCAAACCAGGTTAGTGGATTGTTTCATCCATGTCAGCATAAACTGCTGACTTTATTTCTTCGCAGAAGTCTACTGTTAAAGAGTCTAACCTGGGAAGTGTAACTTTCCCTTCTAAATCTCTCTTTTATGCCTTTGAGGAAATTATGACCATTCTCCATCTAGCCTTGAGTCTAAGTGGTATTATCAGGTGCTCTGATTGGCAACACCAATTTTGCCAGTGGTTTGAATGTGGAAAATAAAGTATATGAGAGCTGCTGTGATGCAGTATAGTGCGATGTGAACAAGGCTAAGAGTCAGAGGTGGGGAAAGGGTGTTTTTATTATCTTCTTGACATGCATGCTATGGTAATGCCGTGTCCATTGTAGAAAATGAAGATGAAAATCACTCATAACCCAGAGACCCAGAGAAAATGTTAACATTTTGCAGCATCTCCTTCTAAACCTCATTCTGTGCATACAAATAGATATGGACATATGAACTGTCTAACAAAATGGGCTTTTTCTGTACATTATCTCTTTTTTCTGTTGATGGTTGTCTTGTGGATACCTTTCCATAGCAAAAATACAAATCTTATAATATCACCTTTATGGACTGCATAAATTTGGGGGTATGCCATAATTTAACATCCTCTCTTGTTAGACATTTAGCTTGTTTCCAAGACTTCACATGCTCCTGGGAGTGTCCACTTCTGCAAAGAGGGAATTCTAGTATCATAAAATGTTAGTGCTTCCTAAGAGACTTCAGCAAAAATGGTAGTGCAATTAGCAGATTTCCACGACAAAATCAGCCCTTGGTAGTGCCCTGCTTCCCTGAAAGCAAAGGAGAAAAAAGCACTGGGGAAGTACAAGGAATTATCCTCAGTTGTTACTCACTTGATTGAAAGGGAGTTATTGGCTCACAGGCATCTTCAACGTTCCTGCTGAGTGCCCAGCCCTGTACAGATTCTAACTCTAAAAGGAGTAGTTGATGACATAGCCCTTGCCCTCAGCACCATGTTTGCCTGAGATATGATTACTTCTCACAAAGTAAAATGACTGATGTAAGACCATATACATTAAATGGTTAAGATGTTTTGATCCAGATGTGCCATCAAGAGCTGAGATGAGAGGAAGCCCTACAAGGAATGTGGTGTTGGGGCTTCCCTGGTGGCGCAGTGGTTAAGAATCCGCCTGCCAATGCAGGGGACACGGGTTTGAGCCTGGTCCGGGAAGATCCCGCATGCCGCGGAGCAGCTAAGCCCGTGAGCCACAGCTACTGAGCCATGCGCCACAACTACTGAAGCCCGCGCGCCTAGAGCCCGTGCTTTGCAACAAGAGAAGCCACCGCAATGAGAAGCCCACGCACTGCAACGAAGAGTAGCCCCCACTTGCCACAACTAGAAGAAAGCCCACGTGCAGCAACGAAGACCCAACACAGCCATAAAGAAAGAAAGAAAGAAATTTTTAAAAAAAGGAATGTGGTGTTAAGAAAAAGCTTTAAGGAAGAGGCAGCACTTGAAAATGGGTAGAGTGTTGATCATTTTGCAGTGTATAGAAATATCGAAAAACATATAAATCCCTGTATGTTGTACACCGGGAACTAACGTAGTGTTGTAGGCCAATTATACTTCGAAAACAAACTCATAGAAAAAGAGATCATATTTATGGTTACCAGGGGTTGCGGGGAGGGGGAAATTGGATGAAGGCAGTCAGAAGGTACAAATTTATTGATATAAGCTGAATAAGTACTAGGGATGTAATGCACAGTGTGATAAATATAATTAACACTGCTGTGTGTTATACATGAAAGCTGTTAAGAAAGTAGAACCTAAGAGTTCTCATCACAAGGAAAAAAGTTTTTTTTTTCCTTTTAAATTTTGTATTTATATGAGATGATGGATGTTCACTAAACTTATTGTGGTAATCATTTCATGATATAAATAAGTCAAATCATATGCTCTCTATACCTTAAACTTACACAGTGCTGTTTGCCAATTATAGCTCAATAAAACCGGAAGAAAAAAAAACAGAAAATGGGTAGAAAGTCCAATGGCAATGGAGGTGAGAGAATGTGAACAAAGGAATAGAGGCAGAAGTGCGCTTGTGTGTCTATATTGTGATGAAGCAATTTTTTAGAAAGATTAAACTGGCAAGGGTATCCAGAATAGACCAGAAGAAAAATTCCTGTTCAGAAAAGTAAACCAAGATGGTACTACAGGAACTCAGACAAAAGATGATATGGTCTTTGTGGCAGTGAATTTCGGCAGGAAGACCAGGATAGGGGCAAAAGGGTAAAAACCAAAAACATTCCAAAGGCAAAAAAAATCTAGGACTTGGTGTCTGTTTCTGGGATATGAAAGAAATGGGTAAGTCAGAGTTGACTCCAACTTTTTGAGACTGAGTCATTTAAGAATGCCAGTACTGTTAACAGAGTTGAGAAAGTAGAGAGAGAAAGCTAATTTTGAAGGAGGAGACTGAATTGCGAACATGCGGGGTCTGAGGAGATGGATGAGGGGACATGGAAGGGGAATGGTTTAGTAGGCAACTGGTGATTATAAGGCTTAGGTGAGGTGAAAGCAGCTAGAGACATGTGCACAGTTGACACTCTCAGTCTGGATGTGGTAGCTGAAGCCCTGTTGATGAGGCTTTAAGAGGATATGTAGCAATGCTTCTCAAACTGTAGCCTACCTACAGTTTTACCTGGGAATCTTGTTAAAATGCAGATTGTGCATTTCTAATACTCTCCCATACGATGCTGGTGCTGCTTGCCCAAGGACCACCCTGAATAGCAGGGATATAGTCAAAAAGGCAGGGAGCCAACGTATGTGCTTTGGATTTAGTAGTTGGGAAAAAACAGAAGAGCCTAAGAAGGAAAGAAGAGCTTCCCAGGGTCACGTTCCTTGTCTTCTACTTTCATTGTAGGCCCTTTGGAGAATACCTATCGTGATTTCTGGCTCATGGTATGGGAGCAAAAAGTCTTGGTGATTGTCATGACCACCCGGTGAGTTCATCCCTTTTCTACCCATTGCACTTCCCCCCCTCCCCCCCGTCCCCAAGCATGGGTGATTCTAGAGGGGAGTTTAGCTCTTAGAAACAATGAGGATTAGGAAAGCCATGGCAAAGAGTTTGAGATGTCTTAGCTTTTTTCTTAGCTGACCCAGAGTTACCAGAGCCAGGGTATGGTGGAGATTGATAGATCTAACTTGTCAAAGCTTTAATCCATGGCTCTGGTGACCCTGTGCCAGTTACAGCCTATCCTGAGGTCCTGGCCTTAACTACTAGAGGAAGCATTGGGAAACATGGAGCAATTTACTTTTAGCCTGCTCCCTACTTCCAAAGGTCAGCCGTCTTCCTGGCTTCTGAATTACCAGTTCCCCTTAGTTCTCCCTTTCCCTGCTACTTTTGACCATTTTTCTTCTTGTTCATATTTCCACCTGTAGGAGATCTTGAAAAAAAGAGATGTGAAACATAATAGGTCAGGCAGGAAGCTCTTGACGAAAGGAATATTTTTGAAATTTTGGTGTACGTATCTGCCAAAACTTTAGGAATTAATATTTCATGAGTATCTTCATTATCATTATGATAATTATAACCCATTTCAGATGAGGAGAAAAAAATTAATGAGAATGTTTGCTCAGGTCCCTTCCTCATGGCACTGTTACAAGCCACCTTTGATTTGGAGGGGAGGTAGTGGAAGAAGTACCACCTTGGAGTACTTTGGAGCCACTGAAGAGTAGTGAGGTGGACTTTAGGCCTTTACATAAACCTCCTGTTGGCATCCCAGGAACTGTGCCTTTCCCACTCGTCTGTCAGCCAAGGGCTCTCACTGGGGAAGAGAATGAACAGTAACTGAGATACAGGGCAGGGAGTTCGACCTGGCCCACCATATTTTCTCTACTGTCTTTCTTTGTACACCCAGTATTTATGCCAGATATGTGAGGAGTACCAAGAGGTATCAGGAAAGGGACCAAATGGATGTAGCTGGTGCTCAGTAAATGTCCACTGAATGAGTACATGCAGAAAATTTAGCTGTTGTTACATCTGTTTAGAATGAAGGTTTCCTTTTTCTGCCAAGAAGCAAGGGGATAGATTAGACAGAAGCAATGCAAGAGATGACATTTCTGCCTAAGGGTGCAGCAGGTCATGGGTAGAGCAGAGTTGTTGCTGTGGAGAAGGATGGAAGGCTTATCTTTCTCTGTGTGTCTTCAGCTTTGAGGAGGGCGGCAGGAGAAAGTGTGGCCAATACTGGCCTTTAGAAGAAGACTCTCGGATCCGATTTGGCTTCCTCACAGTGACCAATCTAGGCGTGGAGAATATGAACCATTATAAGAAAACAACGCTAGAAATTCACAACACAGAGGTAAATTATATTTTCTCACTCTTTTGAAGCTGGGGGAAAACCTTTACTGTAAAGAAAATCTCCAAAGGGAATAGGCAGGATTCCAGGGAGCTTATAAGTTACTTCCATTCTTCTGGAAACAGGATCAGGATATTCGACTCAGAGCCAGAATAGCCATATTGTCTCAACACAACAGTGGCATTACTTAGGAATGAAACTTTTTATAACGTAAGAAATCTGGATCATATAATATAGGAATTCTGCCCTCTCCAGACATTTAATCTTTCCTTTGCGTTCGTAGGGAAACAATTGTGGAGAAAGTTGAGGGTGATAGGAACCTTGGTGATAGCAATTCCAGAGGGTTGAGAATCTGGAAAAGCCAAAGGTAGTCAGAGGCAAGGAGAAATGACCTCATTAACTTTTGCTTCTTTTTTCATCCAAGGAACGGCAGAAACGCCACGTGACCCACTTTCAGTTCCTGAGTTGGCCAGATTATGGTGTCCCGTCCTCGGCAGCTTCCCTTATTGATTTCTTGAGAGCCGTCAGGAACCAGCAAAGGCTGGCCGTCAGCAGCATGGGAGCACGCTCCAAAGGGCAGTGCCCTGAGCCACCCATTGTGGTCCATTGCAGTGCAGGCATTGGCAGGACAGGTAATGCACCTGATGCAGCTCTTGGAGCATCCAGAGGCACTAAGGGTGGGGGAGGAATAACAAAGCTCTTAGTTGCCAGAATGTGAGTATTTGATCCATTGGTGGTGAATTACCATGAAAAATTCCTCTTTAATGTCCTTTTAGTATCCCTAGTGTTAGGTGTACTGGCCAGAATATATACTTCACAAGCCAAGTCCTCTAGGGGTTTGATGCTTTATACATCCCATCAGCATGATTATCTTCTGATCCCATCACTGTCACCTGGGTGTCCCAGAGAGCTTCAGCTGGGCTGTTGCTTTCTTCCCATACCCTTCCCTGGGGAGCTTTCCACCCTGGACCGTGCTCTCCATTCTGGAACCAGTTAGCAGCTTTTGCCTTAAGGGGATGTACATTGCAGGGACTGTTAGCCTTCTAGTTCAGAGGTCCCTTTGGGAGAAAGGAAGAATAGGTTTGTGATAGGTCTCTGTGGAGAAGTTGTGGATTCTGAAAATTCGGGCCCAGGTGTGGGAGTGCTGTCATTCTATCTGTCTGGGATTGAAGCAAGAAGTCCCTCTGGGGCTTCCCTGGTGGCGCAGTGGTTGAGAGTCCGCCTGCCGATGCAGGGGACACGAGTTCATGCCCCGGTCCGGGAGGATCTCACATGCCGTGGAGCGGCTGGGCCCGTGAGCCGTGGCCGCTGAGCCTGCGCGTCCGGAGCCTGTGCTCCGCAACGGGAGAGGCCACAACAGTGAGAGGCCTGCGTACTGCAAAAAAAGAAAAAAAAGAAGTCCCTCTGTCACCTTCCCACCTACTCTTCCTATTACCCCCATATATGTCCTGAGAGACAAGAGGCCTTCTCATTTCTCTGGCCTTCAACACTCCCTGTGACCTCCTCCTTGATCCCTTTCAGGCCTAAGGCCAATTGGCCTCCTGCCATGAGGCACCTTGCCATTGAATTCATTCATCCAATCCTGCCTGGGTTATTTGGTAGAGGGAGGGAAAGAGGAGAGGTAGATCAGGTATGACCACTTCCTTCCTTCCTTCAGGTACCTTCTGTTCATTGGACATCTGCCTGGCACAGCTGGAGGAGCTTGGCACCCTAAATGTGTTCCAGACGGTGTCCCGCATGAGGACCCAGAGGGCCTTCAGCATCCAGACCCCTGAGCAGTACTATTTCTGCTACAAGGCAATCCTGGAGTTTGCAGAGAGGGAGGGCATGGTGCCCTCCAGCCACAACCTCCTGGCCATGGAGGGTCAGTAACTGTCCCACGAGCCTCCTATCTGCTGCCCAGACTTCCTTAAACTACCCTGGACACCGCTGAGCCTATAGGTTGCCATCAGTTACACTGAAGCCATGGACCAACCTCTTTCTCGTGTCTCCCGGCGCACGCGTGCACGCAAGGCAGCCTTTCCCTTTGGCTAGATAGATGTGGTGAAATTGCCACTAGAAAGGGCCAGCAGCAATGTGTTCTTAATTCCTAGCACCTGCTATCGAACTGTGCCTTATTAAAACCAAATTGTGGCTATCGATTTTTGCCAGGGGCCCCGAGGTAAGTGGGGAAGGAACCTCCCTCCCCCCTTCCCCAATGCCATTCTCCTTCTCAAGGTCTCTTTCCATTCCTTCCCTTTGCTAGGATTTCATGGGGAGGTTTGGTGAGCATCCACCTCCTTCCCAGAGAGCTTGACCAAGTTACATATTCTAGAGAACGTCCTGAGTGCCAAGCACGTTTATACCTAGGGCGTGTATTCCAGTCTTTTCTGTCATTCTCTGTGTGTGCGTGTGTGTATGTGCACTTATGTGTATGAGTCCATACGTACGTGTGTATATAATATATACTGTATGTGATAATATGGTCGTATTCTATAAATACATATACACAGAGATACTCCTTTGTAGAAGTTCCTGGGGCTTCTTGTTGCAGTTCAGGACTCCTCGCTTTTTGGATCCTACTGTTTATCCTGGACGAGCTGGGGTTGGGGATCATGTTGCCTGTTGTCAGACCGCAGAGTGGTGGAAGAGGACACACACACATCCACTCTCCATGCTCCTGCCACAGGCCCTCATCCTTATATAATGACTTATCTCTCTCCAGGATGCTGCCTGTTGGAGCCAAGAATACTGGTTTGTGGTGACACTGGTTTAATTCAGCATGGATTGCCCTTATCTAATGGTTTTTCCTCCGTTTACTTTGCCAATTTTGGGAATAGACCGCCACTGTGATTCCAGACCCTCTCTCCCCTCTCCCTATCCCTTGAGGATTGGGATCTGGGCAGAGATGAATTCACTGAGCAGCCAGAGCCAAAAGCAATCGGTACGAAGTCTTAGAAGGAGAGAGAGGGAGCCCACGTGTGAGAGAGAAGAAACTACATACCATGAGACTTCCTCCCTGAGAGAATGAGCTGGGGCCCCTTTTTCTTTTGCTAGAATGTTCTTTTTCTTATGCAGCTTGGCCCTGTCCACTCATATGCCCATCTCTTTCTTGCCTCTAGCCTGCCAGACCCTGGAGCTCAAGCTGTGTGGGTTCTATGTCAATCAAAAGCTTAACCCCTGTCTGGGTGAAGCAGTCCCCTGCAATCACTGTTTTCCCCCTATTCATTCAACCTGTCCCTGTCTGCTCCCGGCCTACCTAGCCTGATATGCCAGGGATGGAATCAAGACTCCCAGCATTCCACATTCCCAAGAAAATCCCAGGAACCCCTAAAACTTCTTCCCCTATCACAGATGAGGTTGGCAGCTGATCAGACCTCAATAATTTTATACTGTAATAAGCTTTTTGAATGTATATATTCTTATTTTTACAATCTTTTCATTTTGTATTTAACGTCAATGGACTGAGTCAGATTCAGAAAATAATTGTAATGTTCATATTCGATATCTTACAGCGATACAGTTTTGTATTTACATATAAATATACCGACATGATCAAATCCTTTTAGCTTCATCAATTTAGTAGCAGTCTGGGGCTGGGAAGGTGAGGAGGGGCTCCAAGAGCTGGTCTGGGAGGGATGGGGAGGCAGGGTGGAACCCAAGGCCTCATAGCCTTTCAGTTCTGAGAGCTGCCCATCTTGCCCAAGGCCATGGCCCAGCTCTGGGCAGACAAAGGGAACCAGCACCAGTTGACTGCTTGCCAAGTGCCAATCGCTGTGTTTGGTGCTTTTCCCCCCCATTACCTCATTTAAACCTCACAACAATCCAGTGAGATGTTACTCTCCCTTCCTTCTGTTTCTGTGTAGATGAGAAAGGTAAGGTACAGAGGGTTACAGTGAAGGTAAGGTTTAGCAGGTCCAGCTCTAGAACTGGAGCTCAGGCTGGTCTGCTTACAAAGCTGTGGCCTCTTTACTGCATTGCTATCTCAAAGAGCGAGATAGTGTTTTCTCTTTGGAAATGAGTTTTTTTAATGTTCTATTCAAGGTATAGACAGTTCTTAAGTTCCAGGTAGTTGATCTTGACTAGATCTGTATGTAATAGACAAGAAGGGTTTCTGACAGAGTTGGTGACTGATTCTCCCAGGTAGGACCTCCTGGTACAGGTCCTCAAGTCTGCAGGGTACCAGAGGGGTCATTCTCCCAGGGAAACCCCATACATTTGGTTACACTGGTACCTTTGTGGGAAGATCTTGAGTCATTTGCATCTCTCTCTCAGAGTAGAACCAGAAGCTTTGTCCACGTAGGACCACTCCCCATGCTGTGTAGCTCCTCGCTGTTGGCCAGTGACACCTGTGCAGTTGGAGCAGTTCTGGCATGGGGTGATCTTAATAAAAGTGACAGCAGCTGACATTTACTGGTTGCTTAACTCTGTTCCAGGTACTGTTCAAAGTGCTTTCTCGGTATTATCTCATTCACCCTCAAACCAAACTTTTGAGGTAGGTATTATTTCCTGAGGCACAGGAAAATTAATTTGCCACAGCAAGAACTTGGACCGTCTGACTCAGACCTCTAAGGATCCATCTCCTGATCTTCTAACAAAATATTCTTGAGTTTCTTACCTTAATCAAGAGCTGACGTATAGTGCAAAAATTAAGCCAGACCTTTCTTTGGATGTTCCCTTGGGGACAAGCAAGCATAATAGGTAAACAGATACATGAAATCTGGGAAATCAGAGAGGTTAGGGGTTTGGGGAAGTATGTAGGAAACAAGATTAATGATAAAAGATTTGGAGGAGGTGGCCTTGAACTGTCATTTATTTGAAGAGACTGTAGCCCAACTGCTGTTAAATTCAGAAGTTATGCATGAGTTCTTCATTGCACATCTAAGGATTGGTGAGGTTATCACTTGCGAGGGCTCCATACAAATGCAGTTTCCTGGGTCCTGCCCAATAGGTGGTTGAGTGAGCGGCAGGATGAGCCAGGTTTTTGAACCATTGTTTTAGTCCATGCCCCTGACTCTAAGGAAGGTTAGCGAATTGATGTCTCCTAAATCTGAGAGAAAGAGATTAATAGCTTCCCCCCCACTGCTGTAGTCTGCTTGTAGCCTTTACCCTTGGGAAGATAATTAATACTCAGTGTGCGCCTACCTGTGTTGGGTGTTAAAGGAGATAAAGGGGAAGAGAGAGAAGGAGCCCTGAATCTGTCCAGGAAGTCAAGGCTGTCACATAGGAGATTTGGTGAACAAAGCAAGAGAACCCACAATGAAATGCTGGATTGCACAGTTGAGAACGTAAGATGAAGGAAGTGTTCAGGGGAGAGAGAATATTGTGGGTAACTCAGGCTTCTGCTTCTGATTTGACTATTTTTTCACTTAATTTACTCCCTCTAGGCTTAGTCCCTTCATTCTGCCCATCCCTGTTAGCTAGGATGGGACTCCTGAGGTGAAGGGTACCCTCACATCCTCAGCCTGGGAGGTTCACCATTGTCAATCTCCATGTCACAGTGTGCAGGCAAATGACAGAATGCGACTGGTTCTTGGGAGGCTGGACTGTTTAGCATCATATCTTGAGGAAGATGGGACTCCTGCCCTTATGGTCTTCCCATCTCTAGAGACAACCAGACACATATGGAAACTCTCATAAATCAGATACCTGCAGGTAGGTGGGTCAGGAGGTATGGCCAGGTAGAAAAGCCTTCTTAGAGTGACTGAGCTCTTTGGTAGTTTTGAGATCTCACCACTCAACTCAAGCCAGGTCCTAGCTTTTGTAAAAGAATGTGCTCTATTAGATGATCCTACTGCAGGCCCTTCAACTCTGAGGGTCTAGTTCTTTGCTGGACGGTGCAGATGTCTATAGAGGAACTATCAGACCCTTCTCTGGTTGGGTCAGCTCCCACTTGAAATCCCCAGTTTTAGCTTGTTTTCAAAGTCTCCTCTTTCAAGGTGCAGCCACCTCCGTATTCCCTCAGTTCCCTTCCCACTTGGCCCCCAACTTGGTAAGCAGCAAGTCTCCCCTATAATCCCCAGGCCATCCCATAGACCTTTAAGGTTTCTACGCTGTTACATGTGGGGCAGACAGAATGACTCAGAGCGGAGGAATGAGCTAATCAAGCTACCAGAGCTCCCAACCGAGGTCTTAGGTTTGTCTCCAGCCTGGGTTACTACCAAGATTACTACCCCCAGACCATCATTAGCTAACCAAGGACAGGAGCTAAAAGCTCCACCAGTTTGGGAACTGTATTTCCTCTTGGGAGATATTCACCCTATAGTTAACCATCACACAAACAGTTGTGAATATCAAGTGTTTTGGACTGCACTGCTCTTAACTGACCACAGAGAAGACTGGGTCTTTTCCACAGATAGAAATCTAGCACTCAGAAACCTGTTGCAGTGTTTAGCCTTCCTTCACCCCTCACCATAGCTTTCACAAAATCCTTCTTTTTCTTTAAGCTAAATCTGGCGTTCTGCAGTTTTAAATGCTCTCATTTTTTTCTGGCTAAGGCCAACATGGACATAACTAACTAAACCGGAAACCTAGAGTGTTGGATGGAGATGGGGAGCAGTGATCCCTTTTTGACAACTTAGGGTAATATGTTCCTGACATGGAAATATGTTCCTGATACAGTTTTTAGGACTAAGATGAAGGTGAAAGTAGGAAAGCAAGACAGTGAGTTGTGTAGAGAAGGTAGTCAAAAAAGGCACAGCGCCGTCTTCCCCACTCTAGGCTCACTTCTTTCTACCCCTCCCCCTGCATCAGCACCTGGTTACTTCTCTAAGCTAATATAATTATCTTAGCCTCAAGACTGGCCAGATGCACAGCTGAGTCTAGGTCACCCACTTTATCTTGTGAAGTCTGTTTTACCTCCTTGACCTTTAATGAATACCTATTCTGTGGCCAGCAGCCAGTGGACGTATGGAGTACTATGTACAGAGCAGATGCTGGGCTGGAGATATCAGTTGGGGACTTAGTTTAGATAGAAGCTAGGAGCCTTGGAAGTGGGTGAGAACAAAGAGGAATGAAGAGAGCAAGAAGACAGGAGAGACCCTTGGGAGCCACCAATATTTAGGGGAGGATGGAGGAAGAAAAACCTGGGAAAGATTCTGATTAATAGGCAGAGGTAACCAAGGTCAAGACTAGGCTGTGTTCTCACAGACTGGTGAGAGGTGGGGAGTAGCTGGGATGAATGAACAGGATTAATAAATGGAGGTTCACTAGTGATCTTGGGGCAGGGGCTGACAAGGAGGAGGCATGAGTGGGAGGTGAAGGGATAGAGACTGCAGTGCTTGGGGTTCGCTTCAACCAAAGCAAGGCCCACCTTTATCTCTTACGTGTTAGACCTCTGAATGAGATTTCATTTGAACAAAGGAACCTGCTGCCTTAAAAAAAAATCATCAAACAACTGATATGCAGAATAAAACACTTTGAAAGCATAAAGCTGGGTAAACTGGGAACATATTGTTACATCTGTTTTCTAGATTTGGGCTGAAGTGACCTAGAGGGGTAAATAACGCTAGGTGAGAGCAAAACATTTCAAGGCAGTGAATAGCAGTCTTAAAATCCAATAAAAAAATTCCAAGCCTCCACTCACCTAGAAATCAGAAATATGGCATATGTACAACTTATAAACCAGTTGGTTGCCAGACAAATGCAGTTTCTAATTTACAGAGTGGAATTTTGGGGTTCTTTAAGCCTGTCCTGGTCTCTCAAACTGGAACACCAGGGACTTTGCATTTGAAAGACCAGGAGAAGAGAGAGTGTCGACAAGATAAAGGAAGAAAGGGTCCTACAACATTTGAGTGCTAGGCATACTTTATTTTTAATCTCACAACAACCCACTGCAGTAGGTATTCTTAGTTTACAGATAAGGGAATTGAAAAGATAAATGACTTGCCAAAGACATCCAGCTAGGAAGTGGCTAAACTGGGATTCTGACCAATAGCTTGAGCTTTTCCCCTTAAACGTATAGATGCCCCTCACCTGGATATTCCCAAACTGGCAATGGTCTTCTTTAGCTGGCAGAGTTTCTGTCATCAGGGCACTGGCACTGACATCTTTTTGGCAGAGCCACTGAGGTGCAGGCCCTAAATATCTCTCAATCACCACCCACCATAAGCACCCTAAAGAACTGTGAGGGTGTGTGTGTGTGATGCCTAGGAGGTAGGGTGTCAGAAGGTGTGATAGTTTTGAGTATATGTGGTTGTGAGTTGAGGATGCATGTATGTGACTGGGAGACAAATTGCTTCTTAGAGGATAATTTTTTTGGAAAGGGCCAGAAATCATTTAAAACTACCTGGGTACAAACTGCTCTCGGAGTCAGGGAGGGAAGGCGTGTGGAGCAAGAGGGGAAGCTGTTTTTCTCCAGAAGTCCCAACTTGGATCATGGATCTTAATGTGTATAGAGACAGCATGTGGTGGAATGGAAAAAGCTCAGGCAGACTCGCCTTGGCAACTTGGCTTGGGCAAGTCACTCTACTACTCTGAGCCTCAGTTTGCTCAACTACAAATACGATAATCCCTAACTCACACAAAAGAGGACTCCTGGGAATCAGAACCTGGCTTCCCCACGTGACTTCTCCAAGGAAGGCCTTCACCCAGATCTATTCACTCTTTTGTCCTCACTGATAGGGTGGGGGAGAGGTGGAGTGGATGCAACCTTCAGTGAAGCTGGAAGGCCAATGTCTCCAAATCAAATTCTTAATTTCCCAGAGTCTGGGAGTGGCTGTGCTACGCAGGCATCAATGTACTGAGTCAGAAACCATCACTGGACGCCTTCTGAGGGACTTTCTTGCCTGACCGCTGGGGGCACTGGGGGTTCAGAGGTGAATTAGATGGAGTTGCTTCCCTCGAGGAGCTCAGTCTAGGGAGCATTCAAGAGGGGATTTCCATCAGCGTGGTGCACTTAGGAGGGTCAGAAGTGTCAGCGAAGTCTGGTTCTCTGAGGAGTAACGGTTCTGGTTGCAAATGCTCCATAAGTAACTTCCTTCAGCGTATACCCCCTGCAGTCCAGGCTCACAGTCAGATGCTTGGGCCTTTGGCCTCCACAGAAGTTCAGAGCCTCACTGGGTGTATTAAAGCGCACTTTTATCATCACATGTGATCTTCATAACAGGGTAAGGACTGCCATGTTAACTTGTACAGGACAGGAGGCTGAACCACAGGTAATAAGAAGACTAAGTGTAAACTAGTCAGCTTCCAGACTAATGTTCTTTCTGCTCTACCCACTCTGCCTCATCTTACATTCACACAGTATCTGTTATGCCTTCATTTAGGGCAGAACCTCTTAGGAAATAGAGCACAAATCTGAGATAGGGCTCCAGACATCAGAAGGTGTCTGTTCTGATATAGAAAAACTTGGTCTTCCCTCTAGGGAGCCCCCAGTCTGAGAATGAACCTCAACTTCCATGGCCCTGCCAGGTGCTGGGCCTCCCACTGAACACACACTCTTTACCTCCTGGTCTTTCCCCCTTTACACCCTTCAGTGATTCCACCAACCAAGTTGCCACCCAAATTCTAGTCCCTACTTCACCTGAGATGACCTACTTCCCTTCCTAAATCAGTATTTCTTCCCACCTGCCCTCTCTCCTTAGTAGCAAGCTTCCCTCCCCATCAGAGTCCCCCCAACCCCTGTGGACTCTGAGAGAGGGAAGTGTCCTTAGAGCCTGTCTTTCTACCCGTTTTCACCCCTATTTCACAGGAGAGAAACAGGCCCATAGGGAGGAAGGGACTTGCCTAAGGAAATAGTACTAAGTCACTGGCCACACTAAATCTGGAAGCCAGCTTACCAAACCACTAACCTCAAGGCTCTTCTACCTCTTCACACACCAGGCCACTGACTCCTCCTTTCCCTCCACTACCTACACTGAATCAGTCACCCAGTCCTCTGGAGTCTTTCTCAAACACACCTCTCTGTTTTTATTCTTGCTTATCCATTGCTGCTGCCCTAGTCAGGTCTTCATTACATCTCACCTGAACTGTTAGGACAGCCTAACTGGCAGTAGGCTCCCATTCTGCCCACAGGCCTTTAAGGCCCTTCACATTCTGCACACCCCACCTCATCCACACTAGCTTCCTTTACTGGATACCTCAATCAACAGGACTTTCCCACTCACTCATCTTGTATTCTGGGCCCAGGCTCAGCTCTGTTGAGCACAGACATGTGGGGTAGCTTCACTCACCCCTCCAAAACACTACAAATGATTCAGGGAAGCATCTGAGTCAGAGTTTTGACTTGAGGGCTGCTGAAGGTAGGGAAGGGTTTCTGGATTGGGGGGCTGGGAGAAAGAAGAAACCTCTTGGCTCCCTCCACCTACCCCTCCCACCAGAAGATGTACCTCTGTAGTCTCCAAACCCACTATTACAACAGCCTTTCTGCCTCACCTTGCTGCCTGTAGGCACCCCTCATTCAACCCACCCTCAGAATCCATCCAGCTGCTGGGATGTTGAGCATCTTAAACCATAGTTCTGGGCCTGTGGTCCTGTGAGCGGCCATGCTGCTTGCACATTCTGCTCTGCAAGTCTAAGAATGTTAACAAGGTAGTAAAGTCTTCTGCTCTTTGCATCTTTCCAACCCTGAGTTTCATTACTACAGCCACACTTTAAATGGTTCTTAATGTTTCTTTGCATTTACCTCTTTGTGTCCTTTGCTGAGAATAACTTGCCCCTCCATTTCTACCTGAGTGCCACCTTCTCCATGAAGACTTCATCCAGTTTTCCTCAGCTAGAAAGAATCTCCATGCTGAGCTTCTGTGGATGTCTAATTACATATACATTTTCCACCTTGCCTTAGCTCTTTCTGTAGCATCTCCTCAGCTAGGTCTTATGCCCTTGGACGGTACATAGTGAGCATCTCATTCAGTCTCTGTAATCGCACCCAAGCAGCAGGTGCGGTATGAATGTGTCTGCCTCACCCCAGTAGGTGCTTGGGCAAATGCCTGTTGCCCCAACACAGGACTTCCAGCTTATACCGCTCATTTTTAGGCAGGCACTTAACGGAATGGGCCAGACACAGGTTACACAGACAGGGGGGTCGGGACATTCCAGCCAGTCGGTAGGGTATCCTTACCCGCCTCCCTCTGCCCAGCTCCAAATGGGGTGTGTGTATGAAGGAAGTGGGGGCTAGGTAGCCCCGCTAGCTCCTCCTCTGGGTCCACCCAGCGGATCTTTGAGTCCCAGGAGGTCTCCTAGTCCAAGGGCCGCAAGAAACTCAAAGCGGCGGTGCGGCAGAGATAGGGACCTCTGCCAGAGATGCGCCTCCCACTCACGACTAGTTTAATTAATTTGTTTATATTTTTTGGAGGGAGGGGGCGTTCAATGAAGGGGAAGAGGTGGAGCGAGGGGAGGAGGCGGGCCCAGTATGACTGACGAGAGCACCGGGGAGCCAATGGCCCGTGGGGGGCGTTCCCCCCATTCAGTACTCCTCGCCTGGCTCGGAAGGTATGTTAAACAGCTGCTTTTAATTTGGTCTCCCCAATCTCGAGGGTTTGGGGGGCTTGTTTGCCGGCCGGTCGCTTTGGCCAGTCCGCCATGGTGTAGGCGCCGCGGTCCCTGGGACGGAACTAGGGGAGGCTCGGAGTCCGGCGGCCGAGGGAGCTGAGCGAGGGGCAGGCCAGGAAGGAGAGCTCTTGGCGCCGCCCGCTCGCCAGTGTGCATTTCCAAGCCGGGCCGGATCCGTGGGGAGGGGGTCGGCCCGGCCCGGGGTCGCCAGTGCGCTGACCGTGCTGCCTAGTTTATTTCACCGAGCGGTCGGTTTCGGTAGGTTTGGGCGACGGACTGGGTAAGGGGCCGGCAGGAGGAGATCCCCCTCGCTCCTGCAATGCCTTAAAAAATTATTGTAGAGAAGAAAAAAGGGGAGATTCCATACACCAACTGGAACCGGGCCCGGGCTGCGGCGCGCGGGCTCGGCAGGGGGCGGCGGCCTGAGCCAAGCCGGCCGGGCTCACTGAGCCCGCGGCGCCGGGAGTTGGTCGAGAGCTGGAGTTAGCGAGCGAGACCGGGCCCGCGGCTTTCCCCGCTAACCACGCCGGGCGAGGGCGGCAGCCGCCCGAGGGTTTTGTTTCTGTCCGCAAACTTGTCGGAGGGGGCGGTGGGCGCGCTCCGAAGAGGCGCGGGCGCCTAGGGCCCGCGGTTGTTATGGACTCTGGAGGCGGGGGCAACGCCGGACTTGCGGGAGGGGCGGCCGGGGGCGGGGGAGGCCACCGGAAAGAGCTCCAGCGCCTCTGCACTAGACCCATGCGCCGGTCTGGGCTCTCCGACCTCCCGGGCCGTGGCAGTAGAGCCAGCATTCGGCGCTGGAACCCGGCCTGGGGGTGTGGAAAACCTCCACAAACTCGGCGGCTGCGACCCGCGGCCCCAGCTGATCCCCTTGCAAACATGGAGCTGCCTCCTTCCCCGCCCACCCCAAGGCAGCGACGGTGGCTCCCTTCCCCTCCCCCGGCCGTGCTGTTTGCCCGCGGATGGGACGGGGGTGGGGGCACGGACGTGTGAGCGCTCCCACGAGGGGGTGGCCTGAAAGGGGCAGTGAAGGTCGGAAACTGGGAAAACAGTCTCCACGCTCGGAATCGGGAAAAGGAAATGCATCAGCCGGCGGGAGGGGCGCGGGGGGCGCGCCTGTCAGCCGGGATGGCGGCCGTGGGCTGGGAGGCGGGGCGCCGGCGCGAACCGCCGAGGTCGGGCGGGGCGACGCCGGGAGAAGAGGCGCAGGGGCCCGGGCTTATGGAGCGCCGAGCTGCCCCTGCCTCCACTCCTTGGCCTAGCCTGTTTACTATCTACTCCAGCGACGGCTTGTGCAACCGGCCCGGAGAGGAGCCGAGGGGCGGGGCCTTTCCCTCTCTCTTCCACCCATCTCGGGCTCCTCCAGAGGGCCCGCCTTCTCTTGTCTTCCACTGGCTGGGCGAAGCTCCCTTTTTTCCTTCTCGGTTGTTGATTGGATGATATTCTCCCGAGCTCCGCCTATCGGAGGCCGGGCTGGAGTTTAAGTTGCTAAGATTTTTTTCCGTGAAGGGCGGAGGGAGGATTCCTGCGGCTTACGTGAGGCGCAAGGGTCCCGCCCCTACTTCTCATTGGTGGGGCGGGTAGTCCCGCCTCCTCCGGCGCAGAGAGCTTGGAGGGGGAAGTCCACCCCTGTTCCCCGCCCCCTCCCCTAGCGTGTGTGCGCGCTCAGCACATGTGTGAGGCCCGCCTAGCTCCTTCGAACAGTCCTCCCGCCCGGAAGTCCCGGGCTTGGAGCCCTTGGCAAGGGGGGCGGGGAGAGGCAAGAGGCACACAATGATTTCTCCAAGTCTCGAGATCTGGTAGCCGTTGCGATGAAGTTAGGAGTTGACGGTGTACGGTGGCTTTGGGGGACTTAGCTCTCGGGGTTCTGCAAGGGTTGGGAGGAGGGTGTGGGGTCTATCCTTCCTCGCCAAGTACTAAAGTTGTGCCCCTGTGGCCTGGCTTTTCCCGCGACTCTCGACTTCCTGGAAATCGCCCTAGGCTTAAGCTTGAGAACGCTGCGGACGCTGGCAGTGTGTTTTCTTCCCAGCACAAGGCAGCCGCTGTCCTTGCTTGGCTTTATCAAAAACTCTGAGCAACTTAGGATTGGCCTGGATGCCTTAGGCAAGACCCAGGGCAGCTCATCCCCTGTTGACAGAAAAGTCGAGGGCGGCCCAATTATGCTTGGGTTCCAAGTGGTTCTTGATGTCCAGGTGGGAGCGCCGTGTGGCACCCAGTCCAGGGAGCGGAGGACGGCCCAAATTTAAAATAGCCCTCGGTCAGTTCTGCATAATTACCTCTTCTTCGTAACCTCCTAGAGGTTTGGCCTGGGGGTCTCGTTTGTTTCGTTGGTGTGACTTATTTTTTGAGCTCGGTTCTGGGGCAGGGCTTAGCTCCCGGCGAGGCTGCTCCCATCTGTCGGCTATTCATGGAGTTCACAGTTCGCTGCCTTGTCCTTGCGGCTTGGGAGTCAGGCCCACCTGTTGCCAGCGCTCATTTCTTGTGGTCTCCGGCAGATTGCAGAGGGAGGACAAGGTAGGACCTAGGAGTGAGTTACCTGGGGCCTGCCTCTTGGATACTGACTCAGCTCTCTTGGGGGAGTAGCCTTTTTGCGGAAGAGAGCGGGAAAACTCTAGTCCCGCCCCCTCCCCTCCTGGCGCTCCGTGAGCGCCCCCCGAAGCAAGGCCAGCGTCAGTTCGCCCTATTTAGTGAATAAATAAAAGCCACCTAGGTATCGCAAGCACTTTGTCTCTCTGTTCAAGGCCATATTACCTACACAGAGAGCGCCTAGGGACTGTCATTAACACTCGTTGGCCAAGAAGGAGGGGACAGCTGTTCTTATTATTGTCCCCAACTCTGGAATTTTTATCATTTCTCTTTAAGTGTGGCGTAGGATTCATTTATGCCGTGGCCTGTTTGGTCTCCTTCCTCAGTTCTTCGAGTCTTGATTCCTCCAGCTCTACTCTGGAGATCGCTAATGCCTTACGCTTCACGCTCCGCCTTCCGGAGGCTTGCCAGGGCGTTGGCTCTTAGGGCCCTGCCCTCATTTTGGTTATCTCCGCCCTCTTAGGACTTGCATATTCAGGTTTAGGGAGTGTCGGCGATAGAAGTATGCAGCCACCACTAGCTGCGGGCTGAACAACCCCTGGGGCTATTCCTCGATTTTGGTCTCCAGCCCTTAATCTTGTATTCTATACTTACTGAAAGGAGCTGTCGGCTGCTCCGTATATTTGTGTTTACAAGGAGGCAGTGTGCGGAAATGTAAATTGTAGAGAACTGGATGGGAATGATGAGGTTCTCTTTATCATTTTTTGTAAGGGGGTCCTGATGCTGCTGCCTCTCCCTTACAAATCCCAGGGCATCGAATTCCCGCTGCTGAGCTCCGCACCACCTCCTGTTTCAGGCCCTGGAACTCTCTGCGCTTCAGTCTCTAGTGTAAACATTCCACAAAAGGACTGCTAAGGTTCAGCCTCCTCGCGCAGGGCGGAGTCAGCTTCTTCCTAGACGGGCATCCTAGCCAATAGAGGCTCCTACCGGCGTCGAGATACCCAATCCGATGGTTGGGGGCGGGGCCTGGCCCGGCGGTGCGGTAGGAGGAGACTATCTCACGGACATTTTTACCCCACATCGGTTACTTACCTTCCTGGGGCAGCCAGAGAGCTAGGGGTAGCCTTCCAATGCAATGACTGGCGAGGGCGGGAGCGGAGTTGTTGGGCCTGTAGCTGAGAGGGCAAGGGGCGGGACATATGGAGTCCTCCAATGAGGCGTGAAGAGCTTCCCTGCCTCCTCCAATAGTGTTGCGGCTTGGGGGTGGGATTCAGCAATTCGTCTCCAATAGGCGGGGTTGAGTTAGGGAAGCTCCCCGCCAATAGGGGCGTGGAGAAGGTGAGCGGCTTTCCCCCCCCACTGCCCTCCCAGCCGGGGGGGAAGGGGCGGGTAGTCGGCAGCCAGGGTGCAGCGATTGGCTAAACCTTTGACAGGCGGATAGTACGGCCTGTGCGGAGCGAAGTTGAGTCTTCCCTCTGCGGGGCGGGCCGGGTGAGTGGGCGGGATTTCCCGGGTAACAGAGAAGCGGCCGCGGCGGTAGAGGCGGCGGAGACGGTTTCTCCATCTTCCCCCCCTCCCCTTCCCCCCTTGGAGTTTCCCTCCCTCCCTCCCTCCCTCCTTCCCAGTCTGGGCACTGGGGCCTGTGACCGCTTCGTTAGCGGAGAGGAGGCTGCCAGTCCGCTTTGGCGGGCCTGTGCCCCGCGCGTTTCTCGGGGCCTCCGTGCTGAGCCTGAGGCTCATGCTAGGAGGGACACGCAGTGAGAGCGGCCGAAGCAGCTTTGCGGTGAGAGCACGCCGGGCCGGGGTCGGGGCAGGGAGCCTGGTGGCGGGTAACGCCGGACTCGAGGGTGTGTATTTTTGGGGGGGACTGACCTCCTCGGCTTCCCGTAGAGCAGGCGGGCGGGAGGCGTGTGGATGTGTGAGGGGGGTGGGGGGCGGAGCGGGGTAGCTCTCGGTGCGGGAGGGGGAGGAGAGCGTAGTCCCGGTGCGCGCGGAGGGGGCGGGCTCTCGCGCCGCCGCTCAGGGGCGGGGCCGGCGCGCGCGTGCGATTGTGGAGAAAGGGGCGGGGCTGGGCCCTGTGCTAAGTGCTGTTTGCGGTCGACCACCCCTCCGGTCTTCCCGGGTTGGGCGGGGCCTCGGCTGGGCGGCCTTGCACTGGCCTGCTGGGGTGAAGGGACGGCCTGGGGGGTCTCCCGCTTGTGGCTTCGGGGCGCGGCAGGGAGGGGGCGTGAAGTCCGCCTTCCTCCGCCTTCCCGGGATCCGGTTGGCCGGAGGGGCAGTATGGAGCGGCGATGCCACTCCCCCTGGTCGTCCTCCCCCTTCCGCGGGTTTCCGCCTCCTTGGCAAGTGAGGCGGGGCTCGGGAAAGCCCGCTGTCCGGTCTGGCTGGGAGTCGCGGCGCCTAGATCTGCCCCGCCCTACGTCTCTTTGGGGTGGGAGGGGCCCCCAGACTGCAAACTGTGGAGATGTCAGGGCTTTCTCTTGTGGCTCAGCCATGCCTTTTGCCTGGGGCACGAGGGTCAGGTGCCAGAGCTGTTGTGTCTGCTTTTCTTGGTGCAGCATGGATGGCACCATGCAGCCTGGACAGTGGGATCGTGGTCCCCGCCCCTCCCCTCTCGGTTGTAATTATTGGGGCGAGGTGCTCAAGGTCCTTTCGTTGCAGTCTGCGGTCGAGTGCTGCTCGTGCTGAGACCGTGCTTCCGCAGCGGTGATGGTGGGGGGAGGGGCAGAGACTCATCAGAGACTAGAAATGTGGCCGGGGACAACCTTTCCTGGAGTTCCCTTGATGTTGGGTTACCGTGGCTGTACGGGGCGGGGTTTCCTCTGAGCCAATGGGATGGTGGGTAGTTAGACTTCGCCACTATTTCGGTGCCTTAGAACTTCAAACCCAGTTAGCCAAGAAAAGGATGTGCAAACTCCTCTTCCCAAGGCTGAAATTTAGAAAAGGAAGGGTTGGACTTACATTATATTAAAAAAATGATCTTTTATAGAAGATGGTGATTTTTTTTTTAAAACTCAGACTTTGAATGAAATACTCCAATTTCCTCAGTTTCTGCATTTTTGAATGCTTTAATTGTACTGGTGGTTCTGTTATTTAATTTCTCAAATAAATAAGTTGCAATTTAGGTAGCTTCAGGTGTTCTTGAAAAGTCTGCTTGTTTTATGTAATTCTGTTAGAACATCTAGACCACTTTCTATTTATATTCTATAAAACACTGTTCTTGCCCTATTTTTTTACAGAGAGTAGGGTGAAATCGAGGACTAGTGTAGCCTTGTGTATGTGACTTGTTGCCCTCCAACCTGTATTGGGAAATTGCCTTAGGACATTTCAAGTTTAATGAACCAGTTTAATTGAGGGTTTTGCTCTGAGTTGAGACATTATCTTTTCTTAAGAGAAATTACTTGTGTTTTCGATATTTTTCATGAGAAATTAAACAAGAAACAAATATGTTTATTTATGCACTAATATCTGAGCAAGCCCTCTGGCTAATTAGCTGAACTGAAGTTAAATTCTAGGTTTGTGCTTTGCTCAGTTGGGACTGAGAGCGTGGTGCCGTGTGCTATACTCATGTGAAGAGATTAAGCCTCACCTTCTTAGCTAAAGAAGTAGCAATGGCAACAGTAGCTTTTTAGTTTGGTTTATGGTGACTGTGGTAGAACTGGTGTGGAGGCAGAAAACCTGGGTGTTTTTCCTGATGCCATAAACTGACAAAGTTTGTGAAAAGAGTGGAGAATTTACCATTGGGAAAGTTTGGTCAACACATAATTGTACCTACCGTTTGCAATGCTGTGTGCTGGGAAACATAAAAGACCTAATTTATACCCTTAAAGAATATGTTGGGACTTCCCTGGTGGTGCAGTGGTTAAGAATCTGCCAGCCAATGCAGGCAACACGGGTTCGATCCCTGGTCCGGGAAGATCCCACATGCTGTGGAGCAACTAAGCACGTGCACCACAACTACTGAAGCCCGTGTGCCACAACTACTGAAACCTGCGAGCCACAACTACTGAGCCCACGTGCCACAACTACTGAAGCCTGCGTGTCTAGAGCCTGTGCTCCGCAACAAGAGAAGTCACCTCAATGAGAAGCCCGCGCACCACAACTAGAGAAAGCCTGCATGCAGCAACAAAGACCCAACGCAACCAAAAATAAATAAATAAATAATTTTAGTTATTTAAAAAAAAAAAAGAATATGGTGTCTGTTGGCGAACCAGAGTCAGAAGTCCCACATAGGCTTTAAGAATTCAAGTAAGAGCCTGGATATGCTGTATTAGGAAAGTTTTCATAAATGCTTGTTCTCTCTTCAAATATCAGTATCATATACTATAGTTTTGTCAGAGTCAGAGACCCTAGAGAGATTTGCATTTTGTAATTAAGATGTTTTCACCTAAAGAGTAAAAAAAAGCTTATTTTTTTTTATTTTTTAATTTTTTTGCGGTACGTGGGCCTCTCACTGTTGTGACCTCTCCCGTTGCGGAACACAGGCTCCGGACGCGCAGGCTCAGCGGCCATGGTTCACGGGCCCAGCCGCTCCTCGGCATGTGGGATCCTCCCGGACCGGGGCACGAACCCGTGTCCCCTGCATCGGCAGGCGGACTCTCAACCACTGCGTCACCAGGGAAGCCCCAAAATTTTATTTTTTTAAGGAAGGTGGTGTGTAGTAATTTGATAAAATTCCTGGCAAAGCATAGTCATGTTTACATCTTAAGTGCAAACAGACAAGATACTGGAGGGCTATTCGAGGCAGATATTAATGGCTGTGAATTTTAGTTGGAATTAAAAGATTATGTCCATGGCATTCAGTAATCTAGTGCAGTGCTTTCAAAGGCTTTCTTACTCTTCTGGATAACTCCATCAACCAAAAGTTTGTTAAGCTTTATTTTCTGTAGATTCTTATACAGATGATGTTAAATGCTTTTTCAAACTACACCCTCTGTCTCCTTGAATAATAATAAGAGAACTTAACATTTATCGAGCCCTTTACTACCCCCCAGGCACTGAGTTAAGTGTTATATATTTATTAATCTGTTTAATCTTCACTACAACCCTATGTAGTGGGTACTATGAAATCTATGTTTTAAAGGTGAGGAAACAGTGGGAAAGAGAAGTTAGACATATGCTAAGTGGCTAATCCAGAATTCGAACCCAGACATTCTGGTTCCAGAGTCCACACTCTTAATGCTATACTTCAGCTGCCTCTGGTCTAAGGGTAGTAAATGGAGAAGGAGCAGCGTGGGGTTTTTTTTTCCCCCACTTGTGGTAAAACATATATAATGTAAAATTTATGATTTTATCTATTTTTTAAATGTACAATTCAGTGATATTAAGTACATACACATTGTTGTGCAGTCATCACCATCATCCACATTTTGTTTATCTATTCATGTGTTGATAGACGTTTGGGTCGTTTCCACTTCTTGGCTATTGTGAGTAATGCGGCTGTGAACATGGGTGTATAAATATCTCTTCAAGTACTTGCTTTGAATTCTTTTGGATATATACCCAGAAGTGGAATTGCTAGGTCATATGGTAATTTTATGTTTAATTTTTGGAGGAAGCAGCAATGTGCTTTTTTTTTTAAATATTTATTTATTTGGTTGCATTGGGTCTTAGTTGTGGCACGCAGGATCTTTGTTGCCGCATGAGGGATCTTAAGTTGCGGCATGCAAACCCTTTGTTGCCGCATGTGGGATCTAGTTCCCTGATCAGGGATCAAACCCAGGCCCCCTGCATTGGGAGTGTGGAGTCTTAGCCACTGGACCACCAGGGAAGTCCCCAGCAATGTGCTTTTGAAAGCACATTGGGGGAAAAGATTGGGATTCAGGTTCTAAAGGTAAATTGAGTCAACATGCATTCTTTTTTAAAATTAATTTATTTGGCTGTGTTGGGTCTTAGTTGTAGCACGTGGGATCTTTCATTGTGGTGTGCAGGCTTCTCTCTGGTTGTGGTGCGCAGGCTCCAGAGCACGTGGGCTCAGTAGTTGCAGCGTGAGGGCTTATTTGCCCAGTGGCATGTGGGATCTTAGTTCCCTGACCAGGGATTGAATCCGCATCTCCTTTATTGGAAGGTGGATTCTTAACCACTTGACCACCAGCGAAGTCCCTCAGCATGCGTTCTTTTTTTTTTTCCTCTTAATTTATTTAATTAATTTATTCTTGGCTGCATTGGGTCTTCGTTGCTGTGCATGGGCTTTCTCTAGTTGCGGTGAGCGGGGGCTACTCTCCGTTGCGGTGCGCGGGCTTCTCATTGCAGTGGCTTCTCTTTGTTGCGGAGCACAGGCTCTTGGCGCGTGGGCTTCAGTAGTTGTGGCTCGCAGGCTCTAGAGCACAGGCTCAGTAGTTGTGGCGCATGGACTTAGTTGCTCTACGGCATGTGGGATCTTCCCCGACCAGGGCTTGAACCTGTGTCCCCTGCATTGGCAGGCAGATTCCTAACCATTGCGCCACCAGGGAAGCCCTCAACATGCATTCTTGACCACCTTTTTTTTTAATTGAAGTATAGTTGATGTACAATATTATGTAAGTTTCAGGTGTACAACAGAGTGATTCACAATTTTAAAGGTTATTGAGCATCTAAAATAGCTCTGGACTGACACAGGAAGAGTCTCTGTTCCCAAGAAGTTTACAGTCTTAGAAGGAAAGGTAAATATACATATAATATGATTTTACTACACATCAGTGTAGGTTGAGTGCATAAGAGTCAAGTGCAAAGAGCTGTAAGGAATTCAGAGGAGAGCCCACCTTTTGGTGGGAAGAGGAAGAGGGGACACTGAATGAGAAACAGGAGGGAGGAGTCTGAAATCATACATCTAGTTTAAGGGAGTTGTTAGGCTCAAAATACCCCCAGAGAGTGCTTTGGAATGTTAGAAGGGGTGGCATTGTATTGAAAATGGCACATGAATTGTCTCTCTTCCAGAGTTTGTGCATCCTGTTCTCTTCAGTTCGCAGATGTGATTGCTTCTACTGCTTTGGAAGGTAGTTAAGAATCACAGTGAAGAAATTATGGACTTGGCATAACTTGTTGCTGTTACTCTGTCAAGCTGAAGATATATTATTAATATGGTCAACTATTATTTCCTAATACTTCTTTTCTTTCACATGCCTTCCTGTTTCTGCTACTTTAATAAGTGAGTAGTAGAGGTAATACCTTAGGATTTTAATCTTTTTCTTGTTACAGTTTAAGTAATTAATTCTGGGTGTTTGTTTTTTGTTGAGGTTAAGGTCAAATAATGAAATTCATCTAGCAGCATACTTGGGTAGTCTGAATCAGGGTTCTGCCATTATTACATTATATTCTTTCCAAATGTCTCAAGGAGTTTTGTTTTTCTGACAGACATCTTTCTTTTTAAATATGAATTTTAATTGTCTTTATACAGTTATCTGTTCGATTGTCTTTTAACAACACATTACAAAAAAAACTTTGACTTTCTTTAGTTTTGTAACTTTCTTTTGGGATCTTTCTTCAAAAGACACGCCCCCCCCAAAAAACAAAACAAAACAAAACAAAAAATCACACAAAAGACATGCCCAGTGGGATTTGTTGTCAGTTATAACCAAATGCAGATTTTTTTTTTTTTTTGTCCTTGTATATTTGCAGGTCAACAACCTGATACTGGTTTTCATCAGGGAGAGCTATACAGTGGCTCACAGTTCATCTAGATTGGGACTTTACTTTCTTGATAGCCTCAGTGCCTAGGACAATGCTGGCACACAGGTGATAGATAAGTAGTTTACAGCCTGAACTCTGTTGGCATTTTAAAGTTTGCTAACTAGAGGATACCTCTGTTTAGTTGGCAGTTGGCTTCAAAATTAGTTAGGCGTTTATTGGTAGCAGTTCCTAACTGATACATCTCTTTTTTGCTCCTCCCTTCTTTTGCTTTTGTACTCCTCACCCCCTCTTCTGTGTGTGTGCCTGCATGTTACTTGTATTTATCAGCTTCGTGGCAATGGATGTTTCCTCAGTCCTGCTGGTATCCTCCAGGTGCCAGGCTTATTGACTTGCAGGCTGTTGAAGGATATATGGAGCCACAGTCTCTTGTCTGCAGCTCTGAAATGCAAGAATTTTTGTTTGTTTGTTTTTTGGTAAGTTTGGTTCCACAACTAATTTAGGGGGACAACCTGTTCTACGCTGTCCCACTTGGTACAGAAATGTGAACGTGCGTGATTATAGAGAGCTACTCTATGCGCCGTATTAGCTTTCCAAAATCTAAACAATACTGATAACTCTCAAATTTCTGTCTCTCCCTGGGGACCTCTCCTTTGTACTGTAGATGAACAAATCCAGTGGCCCACTTCATATTTCCTCTTGGATATCTAACAGGCATCTTTGACTTCTCTCTTTTTCACACGTGGTCTATCAGCAAATAAATACTATTTGCTCTCTATTCAAAATACTATCCAGAATTTGACCAACTTGATACCACCCCCTAGCCCCCAACTACAGCAGTGAGTGCCACTAACATCTCTAGCTTGGGTTATATCAGTAGCACCTTAACTGTTCTCTTTGCTTTGTTATTGCCCCTCTTCAGTCTGTTCTTAACATATTGATAGCAACCCAAGTGATTCTCTGCTTAAAACCCTCCAACGGCTTCCCATTTCAGTCTGAGTTCTTATTATGACCTACGAGAACAAACACGGTATGCTCCCTATCTACTACCCCCAACTCCATTACCTCTCTGACTTCATTTCCTACTAGTCTCTCTTTCCTCCATTCTGCTCCAACTACGTGGCCTTTTTGCTTTTCTCGGAAAATACCAAGCACATATGTATATCAGAGTCTTCGTGTTTGCTGTCCCCTCTGCCTATAATGGTTCTTCTACTGATTTCTACATGGGTAACTCCTTACTTCATTTACTCAAAAGTTACTTTATATTAGTGAGGCACTCTTTGGTCACCCTTGTCTAAAATTTCAAAAATCTTCTGCTTTTTCTTCTTAGCACTTGTCACTGTCTGATATTCTGAACACTGTTTATTATCTTGTTGTCTATTTCTCCCACTAAAATGTAAACTTCCTGAGGGAGGAGAGTTTTGTTTTATTTACATCTATATCCCTAGCTCCCAGAACAATTCCTGGCACATAGTATGTGCTCAGTAAATATTAGAGGATGCATGCATGTGTGAATGAATGATTTGGTTTCCATCACAGCAAAGCACTATGCTAAGCACGGTGGAGGATACAAAGATGGTTAAAAGTTTGTGTGCCCATGTCTGTGTAGGGGCAGAAATATAGCTAATAGGATAGAGGCGGTATGAGGTGAGTGACACATCTGTCATCTTAAGAACTACCTTGCGTTCTATTCTTTATAATGCTTTCTTTATAGCTTCGGCTAGTGTATCTTCTGTTACACTTAGTCTTGTTTTATACCATTCCTAGTTAGTTTATAGAAACCTTGTCACACAAACTAAATGTTAATGTCCTTGAGAATAGGTATACACCATGATTTCCTTCTTTTATATTCCCCTACTATTATACTTAATTTTTAAAAAACTTCAAAAAAATTTATTTATTTGGCTGCGCCAGTTCATAGTCGCAGCACATGAGATTTTTAGTTGTGGCATGCAGGATCTTTAGTTGTGGCATGCGGGATCTAGTTCCCTGACCAGGGATCGAACCCGGGCCCCCTGCATTGGGAGTGTGGAGTCTTAACCACTGGACCACCAGGGGAGTCCCTAAACGTTTCATTTTGAAATAATTTTAGGCTTAAAAGAAGTTGCAAAAAATAATACAAAGAATTGCCATAGTACAGTGATCAAATCAGAATGTGAACATTGATATAATTATTAATATCTTTTGAATTGAACCAGATATTTTCTTGTCCATATTCTACCTATAACATCAGTGTCAGTTAGACCCAATATTAGTTTTTGAGTTTCTTTTTGAGCAGTATTAACTACTTGTAAAGATTTATATTTAATGACTTTATTCTTTATTAGAGGTCTTCAGAAGAACGAAGAGAAAATTTACTTATTTTCTTTTTAATGGAATAAACTCATTTTAGTTATTACCGCTTATACATCTGACCTATATTGTAGGATATTGATGATCTTAGTTATCCTATATCTTGAAATGTTTTGGTCTTTTATCATCTTAGGAATTACTTTAGCATTACTCATCAATTATTCCCAACTGTGCTAAAAAAAAAAAACTAAAATAATAAGAAAATGGAAGAATGATGAATTGCCTAGAAGGATGATGCAGTAGTAAAATAAGTCATCACTACTTCAATTTTCTTACTGCTTTGCCCAAAGCATTACAGCATCTTTCAAGAAAGTGTACAAGAAGTTGGGGGATGCCATCTTAAACATTATGTAAGATGTTACACCATTTGGGGTGAAAAGGATATGAAAGTTCTTTATACTACTGTTTTTACAGTTTTTTTACATTTTCATTCAACATGTTTGATAACCCGTAATCTTTCGTTTTCCTCTAATAATGGCAAAGACAAGAAAACTAACAGGAAGACATTTCACAGTTATTAGAGGAACTAATAGATGAAAGCAGTGCAACTGATAGCAACACTGTAGGCTGTAATGATGATGGTAGAATTGATTGTATAAGCCAAGCTGCAGACTTTGAGTCTTCAGATGACAGTATCCTAGATGAATTTTCTCAAACTGAAGAATTTATGAGTGGACAATATACTTCTGAGGGCGGGGTGTGGGCGGGGAGTATGATGTCCTCATCGAGGAGTCATTCAACAGGAAGGACTTCAGAATGCAATATTTTCTTTCTTTCTTTCTTTCTTTCTTTCTTTCTTTGGCTGTGCCGGGTCTTAGTTGCAGCATGCGGGAATCTTCATTGTGGCATGCAGGATCTTCGTTGTGGCATGTGGGATCTAGTTCCCTGACTAGGGATGGAACCTGGGCCCCCTGCATTGGGAGTGTGGAGTCTTAGCCACTGGACCACCAGGGAAGTCCCCAGAGTGCAATATTTTCAAGAAGAATCCAAACCATTCCAATTTGCTAAAAGCATGTACAATGGTGTTCTTTCATCTTTTATGATGTTTTTATACCAAAACTTACTTGATGTGGTTTGTAAGTGGACAGATGCCAAAGACAGGTGTGTGTACGGAGGTGACTGGAAGGAAACATGTAGAAATGAAAAAGAAAAATCATTGGATTGATAGTTTAATTGGTATTTATTAGTCTAAAACTGAGAACGCTTGCATTTGTGGAGCGTAGAAGATGATCGTCCTGGGCTTCCCTGGTGGCGCAGTGGTTGGGAGTCCGCCTGCCGATGCAGGGGATGCGGGTTCGTGCCCGAGTCCAGGAAGATCCCACATGCCACGGAGCGGCTGGGCCTGTGAGCCATGGCTGCTGAGCCTGTGCGTCCGGAGCCTGTGCTCTGCAACGGGAGAGGCCACAACAGTGAGAGGCACCGCAAAAAAAAAAAAAAAAAAAAAAGATGATCGTCCTCTCTTCAGCAAAATTAAGAAGTAAGTTTTCAAAGTTGTGTTTGATCATGTGAGGGGGGGAAAAAAAAACCCAAGAGTGACAGTAAGCTAGAACTTTACTTGAGATTTACGTGAAATCTAGAATCAAAGTTTATAGAATGGCTATGTTCCAAGTTCATCCATGACAGTTGATGACTAGTCAGTTGCATTGTAAAGAATAGTGCCTGTTTTGGGTATTTATATCTTCAAAACCAGGAAAATACGGAATAAAAATTTGGATTTGCTGTTTAAATTCTTTTTTTTAATTAACTAATTAATTTATTTTAAAATTAATTAATTTATTTTTGGCTGTGTTGGGTCTTCATTGCTGTGCACAGGCTTTCTCTAGTTGTGGCGAGCGAGGGCTACTCTTCTTTGCGGTGTGCCGGCTTCTCATTGCGTTGGCTTCTCTTGTTGCGGAGCACAGGCTCTAGGCGTGTGGGCTTTGGTAGTTGTGGCGCACGGGCTTAGTTGCTCCGCGGCATGTGGGATCTTCCTGGACCAGGGATCGAACCCGTGTCCCCTGCATTGGCAGGCGGATTCTTAAACACTGCGCCACCAGGCAAGTCCTAAATTCTTACTAAAATTTCTAATAAAGGTATTTTTAGCCCAAATGATAAATGATAATGCAATGATAAGTTTTTGTGGTATACTGAGGGTTAAAGGTGAACCACATGTCGTAAAGAAAGCAGTGTTATTGTCTGCATATACAAAATAATTGTCCTGAGTCACCTTGTTAAAAATTGTTGTTACACTGTAGTATGACGTAACTCCACCAAAGTTCACAGAAGGTATATGTCAAATGGGATTGTCATTATATTATATCGTTTCTCAACCTTGGCACTACTGATATTTTGGGCTGAATGATTCTTTGTTGTGGGGGGCTATCCTGTACACTGTAGGATGTTTGGCAACATCCCTGGCCTCTATTCATGAGATGCCAGTAGCACCCCTCTCCTGGAATTGTGACAACCAAAAATGTCTTCCAACATTGCCAAATGCGCCCTGGGGGCAAAATCTCCCCAGGTTGGGGGACCACCTCATCAGAAGAATGTGAAACTACTTTCAGGGGAGGCTTGGGTATCAGATATTATGGTGTTTTGAGAAGAATGGGTTGTTAATTTTGTTGAGTGATTATTCTGAGTAGTATGGGAAATATAAATAGATTGACTTTTTCATTCTGGAACACTTTTTTCATTTTCTAGCAGATTTAAATCCAGAAGTGGATCTTTGGACAGATTTTGAAGTAGACTGTGGCAGGCAGTTTTACTGGGTTGAAATAATTACATTCACTTAATGCTTTGATAAAAATTTCTTTGCTTTTGAAGAGAAGCCTTCCATTTTTTCAAGAGTATTCATTGAAATAAACTGACCAGGGCACAATTTTATGTGATTTCATGTGATGTTGACCACCAGGAAGAGAATAATTTCAGATTTTTTTCTTATATAAATAAAAGAACTTTAAAGTGTGCCTAATTCAAGATAATATCAACACAAAATCAAGAGGCACTAAAGGGTCAACCATAAATTAAATGCATTTCAAAAAGAAAGCGTGTAGACTTAAAACCCTCTGTAATAAGGTGGTTTGTTCCATACACACTGTTACTTTGAACTTATCTTGACTGAAATAATTCTGTTGTTTCCATTTAAGCCAATTTGTGAAATTTAATTTAAATGAAAATATTCTTTAAAGTTAGATTTTCCATTTGGATTCTAATAATTATGGAGAGATGTCTGGATATTTAGGAGGCCAACTCTTTATTGTGATTAAAGACATTTAGGTTGTAAAACTAGAAAGTTGGTTTTTATTTTTCTTGTTCTGAAAGGATTAGCTTTTACCTCTGCCCTTCTAACATTTGTCCGAAACGTGTCACATTCGCTCGTCAGTTGTCTTGCCCTACTCCAGAATACTCCCCTGCAATATCAGAATTATCCTGCTCTAGTTACTTTATTTGGGAATTATGATTTCTTTGCCTGATGATTTGGAGCTATTCCCACTTTTTATTATAACGCATGGCCAGATGACTATGTAGTGTTCTGTGCCATTGTTTGTTCACATTAGTCTCTCTTTACTAGTTTCTGTCCCTCAAAGTGCCTTTATTTTTGGCTTTTTAAATTCCATCTTCTTAGACTAGTGTTTTGATAACAGGGTAAGCTTCAGATCTGAAACAGTTGGAGACTGTAGTGGCAGACGAAAATCATGTCAGCTGAAGCAGGACTTGAGAGTAGTTTTCTGTCTTGTGGCTCCATCATTTGGCATTCAGATACTTACATTTCTACTCCAGATTGATCATGTATTCCAAGGAGAAAGGGTCTATCTACCATCTTGTTCCTTTAACCAGCTATGTGACCTTGAAAACGTCACTTAATTTCTTTGAGTATTAGTTTGCCTCTAAATAGGAGGCTTCTGGGTGTGCTCATGTGACAGGACAGTTGTGAGGAGCACATCAACTGATAGCAGTTAGATATGGAAGACTTGATTGTTGTGGATCAGGAAATGTCCTATTCAGTGCTGGAGCCCCAACACTAAAGCACAGGGCCTGGCACTCGGGAATTATTTGTGGGGCGAATGAATTGGCAAAGATTTTAAATAGCTGTTTATTGCCTGTAAGTCCAAAGTTACTGTAATATTTTAATTTCATCCTGTATCCCCCATGCCCTAATTCATCCCTAATTTTCAAGATATAACTAAACATTTACCTTCTCCGTAGACTCTTTCTCACTGTACACACTTCTTCTCCCTTCCAAGTTTCTAGTGCTCATTAGTACCACTTGTGAACTAGTTTGTATTGTTAGCTTATCCTTCCAAGATTTGATATAATTTTATAGTTGACACCCATATATGCACACTACCTGGATTTTACCATTACCATTTTTACAGTACTTCCTTTATCATATCCATCTATCCATTCTTCCATCTATCAATCCAAACTGATTTCTTGATGGTATTCTAAGTACATTTCAGACATTAGTACACTTTCTTTTTTTCAGGCCCTTGAAAGTGAAAGCGTGGTGTCCTGGCCACTGGACCGCCAGAGAATTCCTTACACTTTCGTCTAAGTACCTGAGCATGCATTTCCTTATCTAGAGTTCAATGCTTGTTTCTAGCCTTTTCCTTTTGATGCAGATTTATATACAATGAAATGCACAAATCTTAAGAGTACATTGTGTATGTGTTGAGATCACCCTGTATATATTCTGTAGCTTATTCTTTTCACTTATTATGTCCAGGACAGCTTTCCTTGTAGATGAACCCTGATCTTTCTAATTGCTACATAGTTTTCCTAATATGGATGGATCAAGTTTATTTAGCTATTGATAGACATTTAAATTTTTTATACTTTGCTGCAGTAAATATATTTGGCAGATGTATAGTATAGAGACCTAGAAGTGGAGTTGCTAGGTGATTAAAGGGTATGCACATTTTCAATTTAATTAAAAAATTTAATAAAAGCCTGCAAGTTGCCAACCAAATAGTCTATAACAATTAAAACTTACACCAGTAGTGTTTCCCTGCATTCTCACCTACGCTGAATATCATCATTCTCTTAATTTTTGGCAGTTCCTTTGGGAAATCGTTTTACTTTATATTTCTTTGAATACTAGTGAGGCTGTATATGGTCTTTCCAACTAGTTTTTAAGCTTTTCTAGGGCAAGGGCTGAGATCATCTACCACCTTCATATCTGCTCCCTGAGTATTTGCTAACTGAATGGATGAGTGCTGCCAAAGCATTCCTGCTGTTGGGTTGAGGCTGAAGAAGGGATGAATGAGCTAAGTGTGTGAGACGTTAAAGCTGAAGTTGCTCAATGCATGTGTGTGTTAAATAAATAAAGGAACTCTTCTTTCCTCCTTGTTTTCTCCTCTTCTGTGTGAGGCAGGATAGTGAGGTAGTTAAGAATCCAGGCTCTGGGGACTTACCTGGTGGTCCAGTGATTAAGACTCCACGCACCCAATGCAGGGGGCCTGGGTTCGATCCCTGATCGGGGAACTAAGATCCCACATACCGCAACTAAGCCCACATGCGCTGCAGCTACTGAGCCTGTACGCTCTAGGGCCCTCGTACTGCAACTAGGGAAGCCCGCACGCCAAAACTAGAGAGCCCAAACACCACAATGAAGAGCCAGTGCAGCCAAAATAAATAAATTAATTAATTTTTTAAAAAGGATATACTTCTGTATTCAATTAAAAAAAAAAAAGAATCCAGGCTCTGGAGACAGATTTTGTGGATTCATATCCCAGCTTTGCCTTTTAGCTGTGCAACCTTGGGCAATTTTAATCTTTGTGTTTCAGTTTTCTCATTTATAACATAGAGAATAGTAGTACCTTGCTTATAGGGTTGTTGTAGGCATTAAATTATTATTGGTAAATTGTATAGAATGGTGCTTGGCATTCAGTATATGCTGTTATTATGTTAACTATGTTATCTTTCCCTTCTGCATGTACAGTATTTGAGCATCTGTGATGAGTGTCTGGAATGTGACAGTTGAAAAGGACTCTACCTTGAAGCTTATAGACTTGAGGCTTGTTTAGGGGAGTGGGAAGACACTTGACAGGCCTGGATGATAGGGTGGGGACTGAAAGGATGTAATTGGTAAGTTAAATTGTCCCCCCAGTGAGTAAGGAAGAATTTTGAAGGCGAAGTTAAGGAATTTAGGTTGTTATTGTTGTTTTGTTTTGGGGGGTTTTTTGTTTGTTTGTTTTTGGGTTTTGGGTTTTTTTGGCTGTGCTGCGCGGCTTGAGATCTTAGTTCCCCGACCAGGGATTGAACCCCAGACCCTCAGCAGTGAGAGTGCCGAACCTTAACCACTGGACCACCAGGGAATTCCTGGATTGTTTTCTTAAGTGATGGGAAGCCATCACTTAAGATGATGGATTTACAGCTGGATTGGATTTGCATTTGAGACCAACTTTTTTTTTTTTTAATATTTATTTATTATTTATTTATTTTGGCTGCGCTGGGTCTTAGTTGCAGCTTGCAGGATCTTCACTGCGGCATGCAGGATCCTTAGTTGCGGCACGCATGCAGGATCTAGTTCCCCAACCAGGGATCAAACCCAGGCCCCCTGCATTGGGAGCGCGGAGTCTTACCCACTGGACTACCAGGGAAGTCCTGAGGCTGACCATTTTGAAAGCAGTGTAGAGGGTAGACTAGATGGGAGAGAGGCTGGAGGGTGTTGGTAACAATTGAGGTAAGGGATGATAAGGTCTTGAAATGAGGGTGTGTCTGTATGGCTAGAGAAGAAGCAATTGATTTGAGAACCACTTCGGGAATAGAATTAAGAGTGGTTATTGTTAAAGAAGTAAAGTACAGTTCAGAGAAAGTGCAGACCCTGGGCGGTCTCTATAGTGTCATAGAGATGGTCTGGAAGGCAAACTCTGTAGAGGCAAATGAAGTTAAATACTTTATAGAATCACAGTCACTTTATAAAACAAATGATATTTTAATAGCTAAAAGATAGGACATGATCTCAGAGTAAAGCATAGTTCTTTAATACTTAACCTATGAAAAACTCACTGCAATCCCCTCTCCCCCCGCTCTTTTTCATTTTCCTATAGACTTCTCCACAGACCAGCATTTGGCAATCACTAGAGTAGTCTAATTACATCCTTTTGCAAGTAAGGAAGCAGGACCAAAGTTATACAGCTTCGAGTCAGAGTTTGGACTAGAATCCAGGTCTTGACAGGTACTTTAGTTTTTTTCCATAGTCCTATGCTGTGCTCTTCTGATCTAAATTTGGTTTTCCATTTATGAGGTATTGACTGGCTTTTGGTTCCAGAGATTAATCTCAGATGTGTTTAAGCATCTAAGTTTCAAGCCAGTGGAACCCAAAAACAAACTGTGATCTAGATCATGGGTATACATAGAAGTAGCAGCCAAAAAGTCTTTAAGACTTTTCAGTCTTGTCCATTTATTAGACTTATCCCCAAGTAGGTTGAGATTGAGTGTTCATAGAAATTTGGGAGACTTAGTCCTTTGATCTAAAGTTATAGTCAATAGGGACTTCCCTGGTGGTTCAGTGGTTAAGACTTTGCGCTTCCAATGCAGGGGGTGTGGGTTCGATCCCTTGTAGGGGAACTAAGATCCCACATGCCGCACAGCGTGGCTAAATAAATAAGTAAATAAATAAGTTATAGTCAACAGAAAGGATATTTATAGCTTGTGATTTACAGAAAGATAACATTGAAAATAGCTGGCTTGCAAATGAAACAGTTGTGCTCCTGTGTCAGAGTCTAACTTAGGTTTGTAAGGTGTGAGAAAAACCCAAGACACTATTTCAAGGCTGAGCATTCGAGTGGCAGGCAGGTTGAGGATGATGGCGAGGATGATGGCGAGGATGATGGTGAGGACGGAGAAGGGGTGAAGCAGCCTTGAGGAGTCCTTGTGAGGACTGCTTCCCCTCAGAGCATGCACGGTCCCAGGGAATGAAGAAAAAAGGTATGGGTGGATGTAGAAAGTAGGTAAAAGCCCCCCACCCCCAGTCTTAAAAAGAGCCTTACTTTAGGTGGAGAGGGAGTGGCTTGGAGATCTGTTACTGTATTTTTAATCTTACCACAGCAGTGGTGTCTTTTTAAAGTTTTTTTTGTGACCAAAAATTGGTAGGCCTTGGCCCTATTTTGTCTTCGGATGACTGGAGCATTCTTTCGTATTGATATGCTTATGTTAATGATACCGATGTTGGAAAAGCTCTGAGAAGACCCATCTGGATTCCTGGCCATAGTGTTTATTAGACTTTTTGTGTGCTGCAGGAAAGGAAGTGTTCCCCTACAGGGAGATGATTAAACTAAGGGATTCTGGAATCCCTTTAGGATTAAAGAATGTTAGAATCAGGAGAAACCTTAGCAATGGTCTATTTCAATCTTATTTTATTTTCGGAGAAACAAACTCACATGGAACGAGGAACTTGTTGAGGCGTACATAGTTTCTTAAATTGCCAAGTCTAGAACCATCGTCTTCTTACACCTGGCCTAGTGTTCTTACCATGATACCATTTAATTGTTGAAACAATTCATATTTTAAAAAGTAGACGGGAATTATAGTACTTGCTTTTGAGAGGAGTTAGGAAGAAACACTTGAATGTTTTTATAGCATGTGAATAATATAATTAATGTTAGGGATGATGACGCTTGACAAAACCAGAGAATGAAGAAAGGTGTATCTTTGTGTTTTTAAATTGGAGGTTATTTTTCAACTCTAGTACCAGAGTAATTCAAACTATGTTATTATTTAAATTTTGTCTTTCAGTTATAATAATCTGTCCACTGTTGGGAGTGTGTGCACCAGCGTGCACAAAACTACCCAGTGATTATCTCTAGGATGAAGTAGATAATCATTGATTCTGGGAGTTGAGCTTATACCAGTTTGGGTGACTGGTTGTACACATTGTATTGGAGTGCGAATTGGTTTGCATGTCATTGCTTTTCATTTCTGCAGGTTTTGTAGTGCATCCCTGAGCATGAGTGCAGAATGAAGCGACGTTTGGATGACCAGGAGTCACCGGTGTATGCGGCCCAGCAGCGTCGGATCCCTGGTAGCACAGAGGCTTTTCCTCACCAGCACCGGGTGCTTGCCCCTGCCCCTCCTGTGTATGAAGCGGTGTCTGAGACCATGCAGTCAGCCACAGGAATTCAGTACTCTGTGACACCCAGTTACCAGGTAAACTGGAGCCCGTCAAGGGACTAGGGGTGAAAGAGGAACACTGGTGATTTTACCCAATTAAAAAATTTTTATTAAACATTCAGATATTAAAAAACTTATTTATGGGGGCTTCCCTGGTGGTGCAGTGGTTGAGAGTCCGCCTGCCGATGCAGGGGACACGGGTTCGTGCCCCGGTCCGGGAAGATCCCACATGCCGCGGAGCGGCTGGGCCCATGAGCCATGGCCACTGAGCCTGCACGTCCAGAGTCTGTGCTCCGCAACGGGAGAGGCCACAACAGTGAGAGGCCCGCGTATCGCAAAAGCAACAACAACAAAAAAAAATTTATTTATGAGATATATGTAAGGTATAAAAAATAATGTAAACAGTGTACACTTGTGTATTTACCATGCACATTTTTAAAAAAAAAATGTTGTCATGACCTTTGAAGTTCACTGTCTCTCCCTGATCCCTTTTCCTTTTCCCTCCCTTTAGAGGTAGCCACTAATCTGAACTCTGGGTTTATTATTCCCTTGACTTTATTTCGTGTTTTAAAATCATTTATTTATTTTTGATTGATTGGAGTATAGTTGATTTATAATGTTGTGTTAGTTTCAGGTGTACAGCAAAGTGAATCAGTTATACATGTACATATATCCACTCTTTTTTAGGTTCTTTTCCCATCTAGGCCATTACAGAGTATTGAGTAGAACTCCCTGTGCTATATAAAATCATTTTGTTTATACCGCTAGACAATAAAGTTGTTTAGTTTGGGTATTTTTGAACTTGTATATAAATGAAAACATATATTTTCTTCTTTGACTCACTTTTTTTTTCACTCAGTGTGGTTCCTAAGACTTACCCATATTTAGTATGTGACCAATTGAGTGAGTCATTCTCATTTAGTTATGAATTATATTAATATATCCAATTAATTTATCCATTCTTCTGTTGATGGACTATCAGGCTGTTTCCAGACTTTTCCTGTTAGACAGGAACTGTGGTGAACGTTCTTAGGTTCTCCTAGTGCAGTGGTACTCACAGTGGCAATTCACAGTGACAAGACAAGCTTGCAACAGAATGTAAGTCAATGCACTACGTTTTTTATCAAGAGGGTTTTGCTATAGGAATTTAAAACGGCAGTGGAATTAAACAGTGTGCTTAGTTGTGAAGCACAACTGTGTGAAGTAGTTGGTTTACATCCTGGTGCAAGCTCTTTGTTTTTGCAGACCACTCAGTGGGTCTGAGGGCACGGTAGGAAGTTTCTTGAGTGCCTAGGAGACGGATTACTGGGTCATAGGGTGTGCACATCTTCACCCTTAGCAGGTAATGTCAAATTGTTTTTCAAAGCTGTACCAGTTTGTTGTTGTTGGGTTTCTTTTTGGTGCATTGGGTCTTTGTTGCTGCGCACGGGCTTTCTCTAGTTGTGGCGATCAGGGGCTACTCTTCGTCGTGGTGCACAGGCTTCTCATTGTGGTGGCTTCTCGTTGCGGAGCATGGGCTCTAGGTGCGCAGCCTTCAGTAGTTGTGGCACGTGGGCTCAGTAGTTGAGGCACGCGGGCGCTAGAGCATGCGGGCACCAGTAGTTGTGGCACGTGGGCTCAGTAGCTGTGGCTCTTGGGCTCTAGAGCGCAGGCTCAGTAGTTGTGGTGCACGGGCTTAGTTGCTCTGCGGCATGTGGGATCTTCCTGGACCAGGTATTGAACCCGTGTCCCCCTGCATTGGCAGGCAGATTCCCAACCACTGCACCACCAGGAAGTCCCAAAGCTGTACCAATTTATTTATATTTACATAGCACTCTATATTGCTATCATTGCATATCCTGATCAACAACTGATCATTCATCTCTTGTCTGTTCACTCTGTTCTGTAAAAATGGAAGAAATTTGTGTTTTGCCTTTTTTTTTTTTTTTTTTTTGCGGTACGCGGGCCTCTCACTGTTGTGGCCTCTCCCGTTGCGGAGCACAGGCTCCGGACGCACAGGCTCAGCGGCCATGGCTCACGGGCACAGCCACCCCGCGGCATGTGGGATCTTCCCGGACCAGGGCACGAACCCGTGTCCCCTGCATCGATAGGCGGACTCTCAACCACTGCGCCACCAGGGAAGCCCTGCCCTTTTTAATTATATGAAAATAAATATCACCATTTAAAGAAAAATGATATAATGTGACTTCTGACCCCTCAGACTTTATCCCACTGGTGCATTTCTCGGGTATCCAAAATTTTGTATGCATATACAAGCATATATTTATTTACCTGCCTAATTATTTAGATTCACTTCTCTCTTCTCATAATTTGGACCATACAGTGTATACTGTTCTACTGTTTGTTCTTTTCACTTAATATATAGTGGACAACTTTCCACTTGAATGTGTGTATAGATCCAAGTAAGTTTTTAAAAAATCATTGCATTTATAATATTCCATTCCAGGTCAGTCTGAACCATAATTTATTTAACTAGTCTGGAGAGGCCTTCTTCTACCTAAGTTATTAGTGACTTTTAAAAAGGTTTGGCTGGCACGGGAGTTTCCTGGTGGCCTAGTGGTTAGGATTCTGGGCTTTCACTGCTGTGAAAGCCTGGGTTCAGTCCCTGGTCAGGGAACTGAGATCCCGCAAGCCATGTGGTGTGGCCAGAAAAAATAAAGTAAAAATTAAAAAAATAAAAATAAAAAGATTTGGCTGGTACTGGGAACATAAATTGGCATAATCTTCCTTGAGAGCAATTTGACAGTTTGTGTCAGATTCTTTAGTTATTTTTTTACCTAGAAATGGAATTTCTAGGAATTTATTATAAGAAAACAATCAAGGAAGAGGGAAACCCAGGTGAAATAGGAAATGGTAATTCCTTAGGTGTCACTCTTCCTTTGGAGTCCCCCTTGAAGCAGTATAGTGCCTTCATATGGGACTGGGTGCAGCAGTCGGAGGACTGCTACAGATCAAATCGTTAGGTTAGGACTTAGAGGAAAGAAAAGTTGCGTGTTTCCCTTGGGTGATTACTTTTTTTTTTAAGATTTATTTATTTTTTTGGCTGCGTGTGGTACGCTGGATCTTTCATTGCAGTACATGGGCTCTTCGTTGCAGCGTGTGGGTTTTCTCTCTCTAGGTGAGGCGCACGAGCTCAGTAGTTGTGGCACACGGGCTTAGTTGCCCCGAGGCATGTGGGATCTTAGTTTCCTGACCAGGGATCAAACCTGCGTCCCCTGCATTGTAAGGTGGATTCTTTACCACTGGACCACCAGGGAAGTCCCTGGGTGATTACTTTTATCTGAACTAGTTCAGGACTTTTTCCTACACTGGGGATAGTTACATTTATTCCTAAACTGGAAGCTATAATGTGCTCTTATAAAACCAGCCATCTCAAATATTTATAAACTCCAATTAAGTCTTGTAAAAACCTGTCCAGCACATGCATGTTGGAATATAGAAGCTCAGAATAATAACTCTTCTTGCGAGAGATATATTAGAGCTTTTAGAATTGTCTAAATAGTTTCTTTTTACTCCTAAGGTTTATTGTTTCTGTGGATTTGTAAATAGTTGCTGTATTTCCCACCCTCCGCTCTGCCCAGGGTAATCTTTATAAATCTGTGGGGACTTGGGAAAAAAACATTCTCTCTTAAGTTGTAGTACACAGCTTACATTGGTTTTTTTTGTTTTTTGTGGTACGCGGGCCTCTCACTGTTGTGGCCTCTCCCGTTGTGGGGCACAGGCTCCAGACGCGCAGGCTCAGTGGCCATGGCTCACGGGCCCAGCCGCTCCACGGCACGTGGGATCCTCCCAGACCGGGGCACGAACCCGTGTCCCCTGCATCAGCAGGCGGACTCTCAACCACTGTGTCACCAGGGAAGCCCTGCAACTTACATTGTTTTAAGGTGTCATGTTATTCGGTCTCCTTGTTTTGGAGATGTGGCAACTCAGGTATATTGTCCTTAGTTGTCTTCTGCAGTGATTAACAGTTCTGAAATAGGAAAATTTTAAAAGCTTTGGAAATTTTATATAGCATTTCTTGCAACAGAAATAGAAGGAAAGGGGCTTGTGCTTTTATTTTACTCTTAAACTTATAAGAGGACAAGAGAGAATAAAAAAGAAATATGTTTGAGGCCAAACCACCAACGATTTGGAAGAAATTTTAAAATTTTAATTTTAGAAGTAGCAAATAAGGGAGTTCCCTGGTGGTCCAGTGGTTAGGACTCAGCGCTTTCACTGCCAGGGCCCAGGTTCAATCCCTGGTAGGGGTACTAAGATCCAGAAAGCCGTGCAGTGCGGCAAAAAAAAAAAAAAAAAAATTAGTAGCAGGTAAGGATAAGCAGCATAAATAAAACAAAATAAAAATCTTCTCTAATCCTACTACCACAAGATAAAATGCTAACATTTTACTATATATTTGTTGTCTAGGATTTAAAATCTTAATTGTATTTTTTTTCTGAGTGTTGACTAAGAATTTTTTTATTCTAGTATAGTTGATTTACAGTGTTGTGTTAGTTTCAGGTGTACAGCAAAGCGCTACAGAAAAATTATATATATATATATATATATATATATTCTTTTTAAAATTCTTTTCCATTATAGGTTATTAAAAGATACTGAGTATAATTCCCTGTGCCATACTGTAGGTCCTTGTTGGTTATCTGTTTTATATATAGTATGTGTACATATTAATTCCAAACTCCTAATTTATCCTTAGTGTATGTATTATATATACTGCTTTGTAATGTGCTTTTTAAAAAATTAAAAGTTTAAATCCATATGCAACACATAAGTACATTCAATTTATGGATTGTGAACATTTTTAAATGTTAAATGATATATATGCATCTATATCAGTGCTATTCAAACTGTGGTCCACAGATGGCTGATGTGAACACTTTCATACTAGTCTGTAATGAGATAAGTACAGAAATGAAGCATGTTTAGAAACTTTTATAGCAGTTGGACATTGTAATTTTATATTTGTAAAACCTAGTAATGAAAATTATGGGCTTATGTATTTTTTATCTCACTTTTCTAGTAATTCATTTTTATTGTATTTTATAAAAGTAGTGGTCCATGATGGATTGGAATTTAAGAAAAAAGAAAAACTTGTCCTTTACCACAGATAGTTTGAGATGTGCTGAGCTATATAATTTTTAATAGCTGCAGAATTCTGTTGTAATCTGGGTGGGCTATAATTTATTTCACCACTTCCCTTTTGTGGGAAATTTGAGTTTCTGATTATCTTTGTGTATGCAAAGATATGTGTGCATGTTCTTTAGAGGCATCTGGGGAAGAATGCGTAAAGCTTGAAGCTTCTTATCTGTATTTTGTCCATTCCAGGTTTCAGCCGTTCCACAGAGCTCCGGCAGTCATGGGCCCACCATAGCAGCAGTTCATAGCAGCCATCATCACCCAACAGCTGTGCAGCCCCATGGAGGCCAGGTGGTCCAGAGTCATGCTCATCCAGCTCCACCAGTTGCACCAGTGCAGGGGCAGCAGCAGTTTCAGAGGCTCAAGGTGGTATTCAACTCCTTCCATTTCTCTCTTAGCAAGTAACATTGGCTTCAGCCTATTGGTAGTGGTGTAACAACTTTTAACAGTAGATTGGGGGCGTTGAATCACAAGAAGTTTTACTTTGCTTTTGTTTTGAAACCTACTTAGATTTCCTGTCTTAGCACCAGTGCCTGATCCAGAAAATACATTCAAGAAATGTTTTTGGAATGTATGAATGCATGGTATTCAAACGTTCCAGGACTGAGGGGCTATTTTCATATGAAATAAAGTCCATTTTTTGGATGCCTCCTTCTGAACTCTTAGTTCTTAGCGTGGAATAAGGTTTTATTAACATACACATAGTTGGCTACAGTCCTGTATAGTTAATGGGCCCGGTATTATGGTTTAATCTTTTTATTCTTGTTTATGACTAGCTAAATTGGCTGGGATCATCAAGTCCATCCTTAGTAAAACACATGCTCCTTTGGGGGAACCTTTATGAAGTTTGGGAAAGGCTGTTATTGTGAATGAAGTGTCAGTGTTTTCATCTGATCTGCTGAGTATATGCTGTAGGTTTTTACCACTTTGAAATTCATGAGGCATCTGTGGAGAAGTGAAGCTTGTACGCCCAGCTAACCTTCTCTCTCTGTTGAGTGTTACTTTTCAAAACGTGTGATTGTGGTAACAAGTTTTCCAGATTTCATTTTCTTCTAGTTTTACATTTGTATAAAATTTAGAATCTAGTGCAAGAGATATAAAATTAAAGAACTATAAAGAGATAAGATGTTGGATCTTTATTTGGTCATACCAGGCTAATTATATCAAGTAGCTTGTAAGTAGGAATGAACAGTATATCCTTGAAGTATATATTTTTGTAGCAAATATTTCGGCCCTCTCTTTTCCTTGATACTTAATCTAGTTCTCCCTGACTCCTGCCCTCGTTGGTTTGGGTTCTCGGGAACTTCAAAATTGGCCTATGGAAATTAAATGTTACATAAATAAAAAGCACACCAAAGCTAAGCTATGTAGAGGGATTTTGTAAAAATTTACTCTGTCTATATTAGCTTAAGTAATTAAGAGTTGATTATACATAAGCATAGTTCTTAAAGAGAGTACAAATTATTTGGGCCTGTAACTTTACTCTGGGCTCTGTCTTTGGGAAAATATTTGTAAGTTATATTGATGTTTTCCTTAAAACATTTTTACTCTCTGCTTGTAGAGTGATGGCTGTGTACCAAAATGTATTATTGCTATGGACTTAGCACTTCACCAAGTCCTGAAAATATTTTTTTTTAAGTTGGTTTGGTGTGACTTAATTCCATATTAATACTGTATTCAGCACTTAATACCTTAATGTTGCAAAAGAGCTTATAAACTTACTGTTAAAACTAACAAAAAAATATATTTATTTCTATATCCCTTTTCCAGTCAGTCCTATCAAAGGTATAACACCTATTTTATTCTCTTTCCTCACTTGTGTATAAGTATATAGAGTGTGCTTTGTATGTTTTACAGAAGCTGTCAAGGAAGCATGAAAGGGCTTTAGAGTTGGGGTTATAGAGTGAGTCAGGTAGAGTTAGGTCTTTTTGCTCTGTTCTTTAGTCACAAGCTCTTGAGTGTGATTCCTGGGCATAATAACTTGTTGAATTTCCTTTCTAATGAGGAGAGGTAAAATGCTTTCTTGTGCCTCCATGTAATTTCATTCAGTATTCTCACATTGTTTGCCGTTTTTGGATCAGTCTTAAAATGCTTTATAAGCATTTGAATCAACTTCAATAAATCATTTATATTCTATAATAAGGAAGTGTTCAGTGAGAATACTTAGGTTATTTCAAGCATCAACATTGTCTGTACTTTCTTTGTCTTTGGCAGATTGATGACAAGGAAGATTTGAATAATTTGAGGCATGTTTGGTGTGATTTCGTTATTTGTTGAATGCCAGTAGCATACATATTTGGCACATATTTAGCAAGTCCTCTTTAGAGTTGTTTGTGTTTGTCTCCCCAACAAGACTGTGGACTTTAGGAGGTTAGGGACCTTACTGATAAACGCCTGTTGAAATGAGCCAGGAAAATTCATCAGCAGAATTTGAGCCTCCCCAAGTGCCTCCTTAAACTTGCAGCTTTCAAATGACTAGTTCCAAGTTGTTTTTTTCTAAGCTGTGATTCCTAGAACGTATATGTGCTTTTATAAAGAGTTGTACTACACTTCAGGTAACTAGAGGATTTCCTCACTGTTCTTACATGCAGGTTTCTATTTATAATGTAGGTGTCGTGCTGGCTTTTTTAAGTGTAGTGTTATTTTATAACTAATATTTAAACAGTGGTTCATTATGACCTGTACCTTTTTCCTCCAAACACACACACATCACATATAATTTCCTTCCTTCAGGTTTCAGCACTTTTTCCCTCTGTGTATTAATTATGTTACACCATAGAGTGCTTTTTTTTGTTTTTAATTTTTTTGTGTATTTATTTTTGATAACTCCTCTGTTGTGACTGTGAATGCTATTCTTAAATATCTTCCATAGTCTTTGTTTCTTCTGCAAACTTAGTTTTAAGTTCCATCAATTTGGTCATTAATGAACCATTTCAATATGGAAAATTCTGAATATGAATTAAATAATCCATTGAATTTCAACAAAAATTGTCAAGTTATTTCTAAACTACCAAAAGACCAACTATCAAATGAGTGGGTATTGACCAAGTATACACTTTTTTCTCTAGCAACACTGAAATGCTCTGATTAACCATGGCCATAGTGGAAGTTTGGGCAACTCTTGGAATACTGTTTAATGGCTTATTTGAACATAAATGTTCTATTTCACGATATATCACAAGAGTAGTGCTTATCAAATCAGATGTTTACTTGTGAAACTTTCCTAAACTTGATGTTTTATATAATTAAAATAATCCCAGAGTATGTAAGGTACACCTAGTAGGCAGTTCCCTTGGATATCTCCTGAGTAACTAACACTTAAGCTGTCCTAAATCACATTCATAACTTCCTAGCCTTTCAAACTTGTTCCGCTTTGTGAATGCCCAAATAATTTATAATTTAGTGAATGCTCCCTCTGCCTTATCTCCCATATCCAATCAGTCAGTCCCCAAACCCTGTTACTTCTATCTCCTAAAAAGCTTTTCTGTCCATTTCTCTCTTTTCCTTTGGTCAGTACTATAATGTATGCCACTCGTGTTCACACATGAGTTAGCCTTATACAATGACTGGTTTTACCTCCTTTTAATCTATTCTGCCTTGCACCAACTCGTTCTCAACACTGTAACCAAATTGAGTACACTAAAGTGCAGATGATAAAAATCTAAATTGCTTTTTAAAAAATTATTTATTTTTGGCTGAGTTGGGTCTTCTTTGCTGCGTGTGGGCTTTTTCTAGTTGTGGCGAGCGGGGGCTGCTCTTCGTTGTGTGGGCTTCTCATTGCGGTGGCTTCTCTTGTTGCAGAGCATGGGCTCTAGGCGCACGGGCTTCAGTAGTTGTGGCATGCGGGCTTCAGTAGTTGTGGCTCGCTGGCTTTAGAGCACAGGCTCAGTAGTTGTGGCGCACGGGCTTAGTTGCTCCACAGCATGTGGGATCTTCCCAGACCAGGGCTCAGACCCGTGTCCTCTGCATTGGCAGGCGGATTCTTAACCACTGCGCCACCAGGGAAGACCTAAATTGCTTTTTAACAAGATTTACAAGACCTTTCAGGGTCTAGGTCCTGCATCCTCTCCTGTGTTATCTCTTGTCACTCTTCCTACCACCATTTCTCCTTTTCACCACAGATCCTCTAGCCAAACTGAACTGTTTTCAGTTTTCCAAATGTACCAGATGGTGTCCAGTCTGGGATGCTGCTTCCTCTGACTTTCTTCATGGGTCTTCACTTTTGCTAATTAGTACTCATCCTTAGGACTTGGTTTAGACACCACTTCTGGGGGAATCCCTCCCTATGTCCCCATAGGGTTTTTTTTTTTAGTGTGTGAAGGGGTGCCCTTCCCATGTGCTCTCTGGGCATTTGGTGATTGCCCACTTGCCCCACTGTGTTATGATTTCCAACTGGATGTGAAATGAATTTCTGTAGAGCAGGGACTGTGGCTTATTTGTCATACTCCTTAGTACCTCTCATTGGGCCTGGCCTGGCATGTTGTTGCTGCTTAGTAGATATTTGTGAAATGAATCAATAAACGAATAAGTGAATGATGTATTAATGTGACTGTTCTTCACTAATAATGCTATGCACAATTATCCAAAGCAAGGCTTCAGGTTTTATGAGTTGATTTTTATTTTAAGCTTGAGTTTTATTACTGGTAACATACTAATTTTTAATATTTTTATGTATGTTTACTATATATTTCTATTTCATTTACTATGCTGATTTTATTTAGGCATAAATCATTTTTTAAAAAATAATTCTTGACTTTCTTTTTATAACCTTGAGATTTATCCCTGCCTCAGGTGGAGGATGCACTATCCTATCTTGACCAAGTGAAGCTGCAATTTGGTAGTCAGCCTCAGGTCTACAATGATTTCCTTGACATCATGAAGGAATTTAAATCTCAGAGGTAAAAGATATACACGGTTGTACTCAAGCTTTGTGCTTGTTATGTTGATTTTGGAAGGAGGATATAGCTTATTCTTATCTGCTGAAAGATAAAGGATGCTCTTTTGGGGGGGTTTATGCTTTTATTTTCATGGGTCGTGCTTTTATATACTGCTTTATGAAAATTGCAGGCCCTAGACCTTTGTTTTCTGCATACTGGTAAATTTTTCTTAAGTAAAATTTTTCTTAGTACTTCACCTCAATCAGGGAAGTAAACTGGTAATGATTAGGCTACTTGCTTTTTGGATTGATTTAAGATACACTAATATTGTGGCATGGTTCATTATTATAAAAGAGTAACTGGTCTGAACAATGTAGATAGATACATTATGATTTATACTGGTGTATCAGAGGTTGTATCTTCCACGGGAATTGAAGTTTTAGACTTACTGCCTGAGTATCTGCTTGATAGGACTGTTACCATGCGTGATTGTATATTCTGTTTAAATTGTGACCAAACCTCTTTGATTATGAAGCTAAATGACTTTGGAATTTCAGAGTTCTTTGTGTGTTGTTAATTTTGTAATATTCAGGTTGATTTTTAGTTTCCTGTGTAGAGAACCTAGTGGAATGTGATTTTTTTCTTGCTAGGGTGCTTGTTAAGCTTGCCACTTTAATATTTGTTTTTCCATCAGCATCGACACTCCAGGAGTGATTAGTCGTGTGTCCCAGCTGTTCAAAGGCCACCCTGACTTGATCATGGGCTTCAATACCTTCTTGCCTCCTGGCTACAAGATTGAGGTGCAAACCAATGACATGGTGAATGTGACAACTCCTGGCCAGGTTCATCAGATTCCAACCCATGGCATCCAGCCCCAGCCTCAACCACCACCCCAACATCCTTCCCAGCCTTCAGCCCAGTCAGCCCCAGCTCCTGCCCAGCCAGCTCCTCAGCCCCCACCTGCCAAAGTCAGCAAGGTGAGCACTTGGAAAACTCTGCACCGCGTGAAATCCATCCCTAGAAAGCACCCTCCTTTGACATTTTCCCTTAGTATAAGACTTAGATAGATCACACAAGTTAAAATTTCATCGGAGGAGATGCAGTAGTCGCATCCCTGTAAAGTGGTTCACATTTACATACCACATATTTATGTATCTGTTTAAATCAACACATCAACAACCTACAAGGACTCTTTTGCCCCCAACTTCTGCTTTTTGAACCATGAGCGTCCCAACAGATGGCAGCTTTGTGTAGTAGTACTTGGATAGCACAGGCAGAAATGGTCATCTTATGATCAGATTACACTGTTTTCCGCACGGTCATCATTTTACAAAAGTTACTCCATTTACCAGATTAGGTCGTATCAAGCTAAGCAGAAGATCTTGTTGATGACGATGATGATGGGGTGTTCTTAGTCTAGAAATGTATTGATACCGTAGTCATTAATCACATATGTCTATGTTTAAATTTAAATTAATTAAAATAAATTTTGTTTTTCGGTTGCACCAGCTACATTTCAAGTGCTCAGTAGCCTCGTGTGGCTAGTGGCTATTGTGCAGGATAGTGCAAATAAGGAACATTTCCATCACCTCAGAGTTTTCTATTGGGCAGAGCTGGTTTAGAAGACTTTTTTTATGTGAAGTTAACTGCAACAATTGAATTGTCTTTTTTGATATTAAAGATCTATGTAGAATGAGGGTTTTTTTCCTATTCTATTTGCACCTGTTCAGCAAGTGAGCTTAAAAATTGCATATGAAAATTCTTCCTTGTAGTTGGAGACATAGCCCACTTTTAAGGTTGTGTTTAGAAAACTGGAGACTGGAACTTTTATATTAGAATATGTGAACCCTCTACACTTTCCACCCCTACCCAGTGTGATTTGAGTTGGGCTAAAGTGGCCTGGCCAGAGTGAATAAAGTATTATATATGTTGATCAGGCACCTTGTTTCTCTTTACTTTGACCTTTCTTTCATATGTTAAACCATCTGTGTTCCTGAGGAGAATAACGACTTTTTCCTTTTAGCCTTCCCAACTACAAGCACATACTCCAGCCAGTCAGCAGACTCCCCCACTCCCACCATATGCGTCCCCACGTTCTCCACCTGTCCAGCCTCATACACCAGTGACAATCTCGTTGGGAACAGCCCCGCCCTTGCAGAACAATCAACCTGTGGAGTTTAACCATGCCATCAACTATGTCAATAAGATCAAGAACAGGTTCCAGGGCCAACCAGACATCTACAAAGCGTTCCTGGAGATTTTGCACACGTACCAGGTAAGACAGTTGCCCTTTCAACCTGTCTTAACCAGGTTGCTCTCCGGGGATGGCTAGTCCAAGAAGACTTGAATAACCATTATTGTGTCCACTGATTCTTACTGGAAATTAACCAGTTAGAAACTGTGATGTGTGTTTATAAAGCCAGTGTGATTTACCTGACTTTAATTGCCTTGTAGCAGCCGGTCAGGATTTTTAAAGTCACTGCTCTGTGAAATGAATGCTTATTTATCTGGAAAGTTTAAAGAATGATTTAGGTAATATAGTTAACCTACAATAGAAGGAGGAATTTCTCTAATACTTTGTGTTTTATCAGTTGGTAGTGGTCCCCTGAGCATTCACATATACTGCCCTGGTTTTCAAAAGGAATTGTCAGCCACCATCTTCCACTCCTTTCTCAACTACAAAGTTTGAAGCCAAAACAGGTGCTGAGAACATAGACTTTCCTCTTAAGTGCAGCCCAAATAGATAACATACAAAGCCCCTACCAGACATCTCAGAAAGTGTGCAAAAGTGAGTCACTCAAAACAGTGGCCTTCTAATATGATCTCTTCCCATTTGCAATTTCCCATCAGAAAGAGCAGCGGAATGCCAAGGAAGCTGGAGGAAACTACACTCCAGCGTTGACTGAGCAGGAGGTGTATGCCCAGGTGGCTCGCCTTTTTAAAAATCAGGAAGACCTGTTATCAGAGTTTGGACAGTTCCTACCAGATGCCAACAGCTCTGTGGTAAGTTTTATTTAGAACTACACTGTTGAGAATGGTTATCTTAGATAAGTTAGGAAGCTGGAATCAGGAGACTTTTTCTAAATGAAACTTACTTGCTTTAATAAGAGCATTCATCTCTTTCATGTGTCTTAATTAGCTTTTAAGCAAAACAACTGCTGAGAAGGTCGATTCTGTGAGAAATGACCATGGAGGCACTGTGAAGAAACCTCAACTGAACAACAAGCCGCAGAGGCCCAGCCAGAATGGCTGCCAGATCCGCAGGCACTCTGGAACGGGAGCCACCCCTCCAGTGAAGGTAAGAAGGGCACAGCTGCTCATTTTGACTTTGCGGGGCAATACTAGTGGACAGTGCTCAAGGGTTGACAGTTGGATCCTGGGTATTGGGAGTTAGTTGGTGTATGTCACAGAAACTCAATGCAAAGCTTTTTATCTGGCTTGTGAAGGAATGTTAGAATAGTGCTAATTGCTCAGATTACTGTACTTTTGAGTTCTTACTGGTTTTCTTTATATTTTCCCTCTTCTTTGCTGGTAGCTCGAATCTGTTTTTTTTGTTTCCTGCCAAGGATTTCTGAGACTTAATTAATTTTTCCTGCCTTGTGCTAAGAAAGAAGATTTTTAAGTTTGATAATTGTTTCCTAAACAAGTCAGTAGTCTCTGAGGTCCTCTTGTGAAAAGCACATATGCTCTGTGGGATCTCTTTGGTCTAGAGGCCTATCCTGTCCATGGTTCTTTGTTGGGTTACCAGATCTTATCTGTATCATCTTAATCTCCAAGGAAGGACCTTTGGGCTGCAGCAGAGGGCAGGAGTCTTCAATTCCTGTTAGTGACCTATCACGTGATGTTTCTTGTTAGAGTAAACACTGATGGTCTGCCTACAGAAAGCTGAGCCCACTCCCTTCCTCTTTGACGTGGGGCAGCTGTGCTAGGGAGTGGGCTAGGTGTATGTATTGAATGTTGCTTCAGTGAATCCTAAAGCTGTATATAACGCTGAAGAGATGTGTTGGCAGAATTTAGTTAAAAAATAGCAAAAGCTAGTGGAATTTCTTATGGTAAGAAGTGACTGGTAAATAAGCAAATGACCACAAAGACTGACCTGTTAGGTGTTGTTGACACTTTTGAAGTACTACTGAAGAACTATTTTTCAGTGTTTATAATGGTTTCTCCTTTTGAAAGCAAGTTGAACATAGTAATAGATTATATTTCTTCACTTTAGTAAGGAGTGTTACAGGAGTAGCAGGAATCAGGTCAGCAGATAGAGGCCAATGTTAGTCTCCTCCCACGCTGGATTACCCACAGGTGGAAACCCTATATTGGGAGATTAGGATTCCCTATCTACCTTCTCCTTATGCAGTGTAAGCAGAGGCTATGGCTCCTAAGAGAGTGTACTGCAACGTGGCGAAGGTAAACGTGCTGCTTCTCCAAACATTTATGCATTTCTTCACAGGTAGTTGAGAGGTGGCTTTTTTAAAGTAAAATTTTTGCCTGGTAGTTACGTATGGCCAATGCATATGCTTTGAAAGAGCAATCTTAAGTTGGTCTGAGTGGATATTGCTCACAAGGTGGTTATTCCTCCTGTTAGGAAAATAAACTTTTGTTTCATGAATTTTTAAATTGAACGATTAAAAGGTAAAGGTTAAAGATTGATTTCTGTGTATTCCAGCTATTTTTACAGTCTCTTCTGCCTCCACAGCTAGGAAGACAAGGCAATGGCGTTAGGTTCCAAATAAAGTTACTTTTGGCCCATGGAAAAAAGTGAGGATATTAATTCTAACGTCACAGTAATGCTGTGACCATTTATAGAGAGAGTATTTGGGAAGTAGAATGATCTGTGAACCTCTGGGAAAAAAACTGACAGGCAATTTAAAATAGAGAATCTAAAATAGAGGAGTGGAAATTTTTTAGGATGTAAAGCAAGTCAGTGGCTTGAATTCTCTCATTTGTTGCAAATTAGTAATCAGTGGTGGTCAGTGATGGAACCTTAGAACAGAGACGAAAATAAAATTCAGAGAGGGAATTCCCTGGTGGTCCAATGGTTAGGACTCTGGTCTCTCACTGCCAGGGGCCCAGGTTCAATCCCTGGTTGGGGAACTAAGATCCCATAAAGCCAAGAGGCTCAGCCAAAAAAACAAAAAGAAGAAAATAAAACCCAGAGAAACCCATGCTTTGAATCTTACATGTTTGTGTTTTTCCTTTTTTGCAGAAGAAACCCAAACTGCTCAGCCTCAAGGATTCTTCTATGGCAGATGCCAGCAAACATGGTGTAGGAACGGAATCATTATTTTTTGATAAGGTGAGTAATGAGTGAATTGGATTTAAAATTAGCTACTAATGCCGAAAGAAAATCACCCTGTCCCTAAGAAGATTTTGTTTTAGAGGCATCAAGCTGATTAGGACTTTCTACTTTTTAATATAGTTTTCAAATTGTAGGTCCTTTCAGTCTATGAGAACTATTAGCACAGCTGGAGAAATGGTAGCATTGTTTGCTTCAGTTTTGTGAAGTAGCTACCACAAAATACAGCATTTGCTATGGTGGAAGAAAGCTTTAAAAGAAATGCATGATATTACTCTCAAAAGATATCTGGGGGCTTCCCTGGTGGCGCAGTGGTTGAGAGTCCGCCTGCCGATGCAGGGGACACGGGTTCGTGCCCTGGTCCGGGAAGATCCCACATGCCGCGGAGCGGCTGGGCCCGTGAGCCATGGCCGCTGAGCCTGCGCGTCCAGAGCCTGTGCTCCGCAACGGAAGAGGCCACAACAGTGAGAGGCCCGCGTACAGCAAAAAAAAAAAAAAAAAAAAGATATCTGGAACTCCCTGCTGTAGCTATCCAGATCTGTATAGTGGGGAGTGTCAGTGCACCAATTGTTGAGGACTTAAGTTGACTTTTAACCTTCTGATTGCTTGTGATACTTATTTGTGGTATCGCATATTGGGTTCATGGGAATTCTGATTTAACTGTATGTTTTCAGAGCTCCCCAGGTGATTCTAATGAGCAGCCAGAGTTGAGATTACTGGTCTGAACGGTGTTGTGTGGTATGTGCCTGACTTCCTCCTTGGGGTCAACTTGATTAGCAGACTACTTTCATCATGGTAGCTGGCAAACATCAGACTTCTCACTGGCAGGAACCAGCCTGGATTGATCTGGTGGTGACTTAACCTGTCTTGCACCTCTGGGGTTTTTTTTTGTTTTTTTTTTTTGCGGTACGCGGGCCTCTCACTGTTGTGGCCTCTCCCGTTGTGGAGCACAGGCTCCGGATGCGCAGGCTCAGCGGCCATGGCTCGCGGGCCCAGCCGCTCCGCGGCATGTGGGATCTTCCCAGACCGGGGCATGAACCCATGTCCCCTGCATCGGCAGGCGGACTCTCAACCACTGTGCCACCAGGGAAGCCCCTCACCTCTGTGTTTTTGCAAAAGGGCAAATGATTTAGCATCTCCATGATTGGTGCCTCCCGATTGTTCTCTGCCTGTGTGAGCTGTGCTGCAAAACAGTTAAGCATCCCTGGCTCTGACTTGAACCATTTCTGAGGGCAGCCCGGTCATTGGTGCTTTTGAGACAAATGTAGAAGTCCAGGTCACAACCAACAAATGGTAAGGAAAGGGTGAGGGATGGGGGACCGAGTAAGTTAATTTTTAAAAGAGTGGTGGTATTTTTTTTGGTCATTTTTGAAGTACTTATTTCTTAGAGATACATACTGAAGTGTGTGTAGATGAAAAGTCTGGAGTTTGCTTTAAAATTCAGTGGTGGGGGAAATGGGCATAGATGAAACAAAATTTACTATGTATTGATCATTGCGGCTAGGTGAGTACAAGAGGTTCGTTAGACTATTCTGTCTGCTTTTGTATATGTTTACAAGTTAATAAAAATTAAAAGTAAATATTCGTCATTTGCTCTGAAGGTACACATTCGGTATAGTGTCTACTGATGGATCGTTATGAAAAGTATATGGGAGCCTGGAGAAGGGGTTTTTGATAAACTGCTTGGCTTGGTGTGAGGGTCTCCACCCCCCACAATACTAAGTACATATCTATATATGAAATTAAAGTCCAGATTGCTCATCTCGCCAGGCTAGTATTACTTTGTCTATGCCATTTTTTTAAGCATTTTGGATATTAAAATTCTCAATATTATAAATGGAGAAAGGAAAAGAATCAGGTCAGAGGACAAAAAGTACCTTATTTTAAAAGGTCATTATTCAAGATTACCAGAGTTCGAAAAGAGTGTTGTCAAAGATTCTTTCTGTACATACCTGTTAGGAGAGGCAATAAAAGCTTGGGTAACTCTGATATGGTCCAGAGAATCAGGCATGTGAGACGGTGAATGTCTTCTTTACTCCAGGATCTCTTTTTCAGAATTTTTATTATGGAAAACTTTAAACATGTAAAATTAAAGTGAACAGTAAAATGACTCCTCATGCCACCGCCATCTAACCTCAGCGGTTCTCAATTCCTACCCCGTGTACTTGTTTCATGTGTACTCTTATTTGGGGACAAATCTCAGATAATGTATTATTTCATCCATAAGTATTTTACTGTTTCCTTTTTAAATGATACCTTTTTTCAAGCATAAGCATTAACACATCTAAGAAAACCAACATTGATTCCTTAATATTGTCAAATACAGTTCAAATTTCCCCAGTCTTTTAAAAGCAATCCAGGATCTCTTGATTCCTTGCTTAATTATTTTTCTTTCGGCTGTCTCCATAAGGTCCGAAAGGCTCTGCGGAGTGCAGAGGCCTATGAAAATTTCCTGCGCTGTCTTGTTATCTTTAACCAGGAGGTGATCTCTCGGGCGGAGCTTGTGCAGTTAGTCTCTCCGTTCCTGGGGTAAGTGGAGTCAGGAGCTTAGCCCTGATGTGTGATATGGAGGTGAAATAAAACTTAGTTTGTGGGAGTATGTGATAGGCAAAATTAATTTGATTGTGGTGGGTCAGTTGACTCATAAAATGTCGGTGTCAAGAGAGTCCTCTGGGAAGTCTTCTAGTTCAACTTCGGAGATGAAAAAATAGGCAGAGAGGACATTGGCCAAGACTAGTGGTCTCCTGATCCCCTGACCAATGTTGGAGGTTTTATAGAGACCAATCTCTTCCAGGGTTCTAGAATCTTGACTTTGACAACCTAAGAATTATCTGAACATTGAAGCAATATTCCTGATTAGAAAATGGCTTGTTATTGCCTGGTACAGTTCTTCCATCACCACCTTAATTGGTCTTAGAGCACTTTATAAGAAAAGGAGAAGCCAGGTATTCAGAAGTACTGCTTCTTAGGCAGGAAATAATAATTGTCATTGGAATTTGTCCAATGGTAGTAGAGTTCTGAGCCAACACCAGATAGTGGTAGTCACACCTCAGGATTACTGCATCATGCTTCTAATTGCTCACCAATTTTTGGTTTGATTCTTCAGGAAATTCCCAGAATTGTTTAATTGGTTTAAAAACTTTCTGGGCTATAAGGAGTCTGTACATCTGGAAACCTTTCCAAAGGAACGAGCCACAGAGGGCATTGCCATGGAGATAGATTATGCCTCTTGTAAACGGTTGGGCTCCAGCTATCGAGCCCTGCCAAAGAGTTACCAGCAGCCCAAGTGTACAGGACGGACTCCTCTCTGTAAAGAGGTAAGACCTCCCTGAGAAAGGATCAGCCCTGAATCCGCAGCTTCCTCCAGAAGGGAGTGGTACCTGGGATGGAGAATTTACATGAATGAGGAAATCAAAATGCTTTTCTGTCTTTTTTCAAAAGAAAATGTTTTATACCTTTATTGAGGGCCTTTTTCTTACTATCTTTTTAAACTTGCTAAAGGTGAAAATTGTAATGTTAACTGTTTCTTCCCTCCCCTAAAGTGTTGTCTTTTTTTATTGAGAACGCTGAATCACCTGAAAACTTTGTTACACTTTTGTTTCAATTTCTCTTCTTTTACCCAAAGGTTTTAAATGATACCTGGGTTTCCTTCCCCTCCTGGTCTGAGGACTCTACCTTTGTTAGTTCCAAGAAAACTCAGTATGAAGAACATATCTATCGTTGTGAAGATGAACGTTTTGAGGTACAAGCTCCTTTATCATTTGAAATTTGGGGAAATGGGTGATTTGGAACAAGAGGATATCTTAAATACCTACCTGGGAGGGTTGGTTTTTTAAGACAAAGGAGCAAGAGGCTCACGTTCTTCTGTGGTAAATGCTTATTGTATTTACCATGTTTTACGACTTTGTCAAATATATTAGTAATATTTTTATGACAAATGTTACTTACCCTTTGTAACTGAAATTATCCATTGATGGCTGAATAATACTCCTTTGAATTTTCAATAGCGTTTTAAAGGTTATTGTGTCTACATGGTATGTAAAATCAGTATCTTAAGACCTAGTGGGCTTTCTTGCAGCTGTTTTAAATTATTTATCTTAAAGTGTGTATTATTTTTAGCAGGTATCTTAAAATGGTTAGCAAACCAGCTCTTCTGTGAGAACTGGAACTCCTCTTTCATATTTCTGATATTGATTTGGCTCCATTTGAAAGAAAGTTGAGTTAGGGACTTTATTTTAAAGTAGTTGGGAAAGGAAGAGCTGGAGTGAAGAAATGAGCTGGTAGACAGCCCCAGTACCAGGAGTGGGAGTACTGAAAATGGACTCAATTCTCAGTGTCTAGTTCACTGATAGCAACAAAAATGGAATGTTAACTGTGTCTTGAGAGGTAAAATTACGTGCATCCTATTTAATGTATTTATTATATAAAACCGACTGCCCCTGCTCATTCATACGGATGGGAGATATTTTGCTCCTTTTTTCATCCATACTGATTTAGCTCTCTGCCAGTTATCCCCCTTCATACTTGCTTCATCTGTTTCTGGCATGTTTTGAATGAAGAGCCCCATGTTGCTTGGCCACTGGCAGGTGGTTGGCCATCTCTGCCCCAGCGTTTATGAGGAGCTTCAACCATTTGCAGAAAACTCAGTCGTGACAGATGTTAACTTCTATAGAAAGTTTTATCAAGCTAAAGAAAGCATTTCTTTTTTACCTATGTTTAGTAAGTTTAGATGATGTGTGAGAAAGCAGAGACTGGCCTCTGTTTTTGACAGGATATTCCTATTCTTGACTAGTATGCCTGCAAATGAGAGGCAACAGCCTCATTTCCCACTTGCAGAGAGTTAAGACGCAAGAAATGTGTGTGTGTGCACATGCACATACTTAGGATTGGATGGGATGGACTAGTTTGAATCCTTTATACATCAGTATAGGTTAACATTCCTGCAATACAGACAACCCCCAAATCTCAGTGGCTTATAAAAATAGATTTATTTCTTCATCATACTACATGTGCATGATGTTTAGCAGGAGATTCTGCTCATCAGAATTACTTGGGGACCTAGGCTGACAGAGTGCCACCATCTTGAACAGTGCCAGTGACTAGAGGGAAAAAGAGCTCAGATGGATCTTGCACCCTTAAATGCTCTAGCCTAGACGTAATAGACATTACTTTGACTCACCTGTGCAAAACTCATTTGCTAGAACTAGTTGCATGGCCCTATCTAATCACAAGGGAGCCAGGAAGTTCAATCCATCATTTATCCATAACTGGGGAAAAGTGGGGGGACAACCAGAAATATTTGACAAAATGACTGCCATAGTCCTGAAACTACAAAAATTAGGAAACACACAGACATTTGGTCATAGACCTTTGAGACTGCTCATTTATTTCATTTTCTTTTTCTCATCTGGAGAATTTTGTGTTAAGCCTTGGAAAAAAGTTAACTCAAAGGTTGCTAGTCATATCCTTAACCAGGTCAGGGCTAAGCCCTTGCCAGAAAATAAAATGCCAGAAATTCAGTAAGAATTTAAATGGTTACCCACAGATACGACATTGAAGTCCATAAGGAATGATAGCCACTGCTCTTATTATTACTAGATGGGGAACAAGGCTATTAAATATTTAAACATTTCAAGTTACCCTGAAAAACCTTACTCATGAGACTGATTGGTAATCTTGAATGGTCTTTTTGGGATTTCGTTGTAGTGGTTGTTATTGTTTGTAACATCTTAGTAATTCATGAAAGTTCAAGGTTGTTTCCTATTAGGTCCCTCTGGTGTGGGGGCCGGGGGCCAGTAGTCCTAAGTAAAGCACACTGGTGGTGGTACAAGTATTAACTACCGCTTAGCCATCATTTATTGGATGTTTGTTGCATGCCTGGCGTCATGCTAAATCCTTTACATGGATTGTACTGTTAAATCCAGAAAACAACCTTATGAGAGTAGGTGGTGTTATCCCTGTTTTACCTATAAGGACACAGTTTTATATGGCTATGGTATGGCAGAGCCAGGGTTCAAATCCAAGGAGTTTGACTTCTTCTACCATATACGCCTGACAGCTATTCTGTTCTGGTTGGGGTCCTGAACATGCTTTGTCTTTTTCTTTAGCTTGATGTAGTTTTAGAGACTAATCTGGCAACGATCCGGGTTTTGGAAGCAATACAGAAGAAGCTTTCCCGCTTGTCTGCTGAGGAACAAGCCAAATTTCGCTTGGACAACACCCTCGGGGGCACATCAGAAGTCATCCATCGAAAAGCCCTCCAAAGGATATATGCTGATAAAGCAGCTGACATCATTGATGGTCTGAGGAAGAACCCCTCCATTGCCGTCCCAATTGTCCTTAAAAGGTACCTGAGTGAATATGCCCTTCATGCTTCAGTGTGCTCCTTGACAGACTAGTGTCCCATTAAATAAGATTCTCCTTTTCGACTTGGTTATCCCATGAGACCTCCATTTCTCCCCAACCCTGGTTGTGGGAAATCAGGTGGAGTGTGGGGTAGTGGAGCTTCCCGATAGGCTTCTGTGTAGCCAGCAGTGGAGAACAAACCTTTAAAGTCCATAGTGGAATGCTCTGTGTGTTTGAGGTAATATTTTAAAATAGAGAAAAGAACAAAGAAGAAAACAGCCACCCATGTTCCTGTCACTCAGTACTAACCAATGTTCACATCTTTGTTTTTTAATAAGAAAAATCACGTTGTCTTTGTAAAATTGATATGTGTTATTAAAAAAGACTTAGCTTGCCATTTTTACCAAGAATGTCTTCTTTCTCATAACAAAACTTCAGCCTGAGGTATAGAGGGGCTGTTGAACCCACCTAAGGCTGGGTATCATGGAGGAGGCCAGGGCTGAGCCCCAGGCTCCTCCAAGCACATGGCACTCTGTACTACACTATGAATCCCAGCTAAGATTCATAGGGGCCTCTGTCTGTATCACCTGGTGAAAACTTACCTGCTGCACAATGCACAAGTGCCCAGATTTTATTGTTCCTCCCTAGTCTTCTCCTCAAGAGCTGGCACAAGCTGTTCCTCTCCTTGCCAGTAGCATTTAACTTTTGTCTTTGAGATGGAGGATATTCTGCAGTTCTAGTGCTGGTTTTGATTTTACTCTCCTCTCTTCTAGAGTATCAGGATCAGTCGTTCTCATTAGAACTTCCAAACTGTGGCCAGAGGAACGTTATTATGCAAGTTCTCTGCTCTTAGACTTTTGCATTTACATTAGCATAATAAATGTTCTCAGAAGTCCTGAGCAAAGAAACTCGTTTCACTTTGTTTTAGCTGGCCAAGGAAGAGAACCTCCTTTTCTAGGGTATTCTGTGGAATGTTGTTTGAGAAATAACTATTCTTGGCAAGATTTCTGACTTTGGGACAAATTACTTCCCCAAAGTAAGTCTTGAATGAGTAAGTTTCTCATGTATCAGAGTTCAAGACTGGTTTGAATAAAATTTACCCCAAAGTAAACAGTTGCCAACAGTTTTGGCAGATCTGCTATATCTTTTGACCTTCGAAATAAAATAAACCTGACGTATTTCTTGCTTCTAAACCCTTATGAGATTAGGTGCTGTTACCCCTATTTTACTGATAAAGAGACAGTCTTATATGGCTAATACAGCAGAGCCAGGATTCCAGTATGACTCCCTGCCTTAAAATTCCCTCATCTCGATTCCCATGTCTTGTTTTTCCACCTTCCACTCCACTAGGTTGAAAATGAAAGAGGAAGAATGGCGAGAAGCTCAGAGAGGCTTTAACAAGGTGTGGAGAGAGCAAAATGAGAAATACTACTTGAAATCTCTGGACCACCAAGGCATCAACTTTAAACAAAATGACACCAAGGTCCTGAGGTCTAAGAGCTTACTCAACGAGATTGAGAGTATCTATGATGAGGTGAGCTGGAGGTCTCTACATCTGTGCGACGTCCCCAGTCTGTATGTTCAGCGTAGCTTTGACTGCTGCAGATTACCTTTGTTATATGAATGTGAGACCCTCCAAAACTTGTTGATTCTTGCTTCATAGCATAGACTTCTATTCTCGATTCTACCATTTTAAATCTAAGCCTCACTAAGCTGTTTTACTAGTTTCCCATCCTGGTTTCAGTTCATGCCCACTACCCCCCTCTCCCACTTCTCTCCCTATCTGTTTCCTTCCAACAGTACCTTATATTCCTTCAGGTAGCCCATCTCAACTTCCCACAGCTTAAAATACTATCATTGATCCCCAGACTTTTTTTTTTTTGGCCGCACTGTGTGGCTTGTGGGATTTTAGTTCCTCGAAGCTGGGCCCTCCACACTGAGTGTGTGGAGTCCTAACCACTGGACCGCCAGAGAACTCCCCCTAGACTCTTCCTAATCCTTGTTTATTCGGCATCCTTACCAGGATTATATAGAGTACTGGGAGCTAGGATACAGAGATGAATAAGAAATTAATCCTGCTTTCTTTGAGCTCACAGTCTTAGGGGATGGATAGAAACAAATACAGTGTGATTGAGAATTCCTAGAAATGGTGTGATCTTGAATTTGAAAAAACTTTGTATTATGAAACTATCAAACATACACAAAAGGGGAGAGAATAGTAAAATGATCTCTTACATAAACTTAATCACCTCTATTTTGCCAATTTTGTTATATCTGCCACCATCCATACTCCCACCCCAGAAGGATTTTAAAGTAAATCCTAGACTTCATATCGTATCCTCCATAAATACTAATCCGGAATTTTAAAAGATGATCCCAGTTCTGTCCCATTGTCTCTTATAAGTCTTCAGTGTCTGGAAGGCACCGATCATTTTGTTATCAAACCACATCTCGCACATCATCTTTTTGTTTCTGGAAGTTTTGGGTTAGAAAATAATGGCCACTGTGGTTAATAGAAAGTACTGCTGGTGTAGTCTCATAGGTCTGTTTGTTGTTCCTGTATGTACATCGCGTAATACTTTGTCTCTCTCTCCTGTTAGAGGCAAGAGCAGGCTACGGAAGAAAATGCTGGTGTACCTGTTGGCCCACACCTCTCACTTGCCTACGAAGACAAACAGATTCTGGAAGATGCTGCTGCTCTGATTATCCACCATGTGAAGAGGCAGACAGGCATTCAGAAGGAGGACAAATATAAAATCAAGCAAATCATGCATCATTTTATTCCAGATCTGCTCTTTGCTCAGAGAGGTGATCTCTCGGATGTAGAGGAAGAGGAAGAAGAAGAGATGGATGTAGATGAAGCCACAGGGGCGGCTAAGAAGCACAATGGTGTTGGGGGCAGTCCCCCTAAGTCCAAGCTACTGTTCAGTAACACAGCAGCTCAGAAGTTAAGAGGGATGGATGAAGTATACAACCTCTTCTATGTTAATAATAACTGGTATATCTTTATGCGACTGCACCAGATACTCTGCTTGAGGCTGCTGCGGATTTGTTCCCAGGCTGAACGGCAAATTGAAGAAGAAAACCGAGAGAGAGAGTGGGAACGGGAAGTGTTGGGCATAAAGCGAGACAAGAGTGACAGCCCCGCCATCCAGCTACGTCTCAAAGAACCTAGTGAGTGCTTAGATTGTCAGTCTACAGAAGATGTGAGGGGTTGGGGACCTCAGGGCCTAGTTAGACTCAGGACTGCTTTCTTTTATACATAGAGCACAGGCAGGCCTTAGAGGCTGGCTAGGTTCAAATCCTAGCACCGCAGTTTACTGGTTGTGTGACCTTACTTAAACTCTGTGAACCTGTTTACCTGTAAAATGGAGGTACTACTTGTCTCTTGGGGTTGTTGGGACAATTGGAGAAAATATGAGAAGCACCCTGTGCACTGCTTGGATCATGGACACTCAATAGCTGGTACTATGGACACCAGGGAAGTGGGTGTCAGTTACTGTCAGTTTCCCAAATGGCAGATCTCTGGGTTATTGCAAAGTGTTTGAAAGGACAGAGACGTGACTCAAACGTCATAGTTGGTTTCATTCCATGACAGAACATAAATTCCTAGTTGTTCATGCCTGAGACAGATGCAAAAGAGGAGATGGGGACTCAAGAGATGGTTTGAGACAGCAGAACAGGCAGAGCAGGAATGAAGATAGAAGACTCAGGAAAAGGAAAATAAATGAGGATTAAGGAAGCCACCATATCCTCTAAGTAATTCTATGCTGCTTGCTTCTAGATATCTCTTCAGGTCATAAGTTAGGTACTTAAGCTGTGAGCCAAAAGCTTTTTTGTGAAGCCTTTCTTCTGTGCTCTTTAGGAAATAGCCAATCTTTGGAGTGAATTATCCTTTCTTTTCTTTTCTTTCCTTTTTTTTTTTTAAAAAAAAAACCGTTACTGGTGTAAGAAGCCCATTTGAAGCCCTGGCCTTCTATCTGTTGAAGAGCTAATGAACCTGGGAATTAATTCTAAAAGCCTTTATCTGGATTAATACTAGCTTGAGAGACTTCAGTATAGTGATTCCATCTGCTTGGGTAGAAATGAGACAGAAGATGACCTAATCCTGGCTTGACCGTTGACTTAACCTGGTTTGAGGCTTACAGTTTGTTCTTGAGTAATAATGTCAAGCCTCACACTGATCGTGGGTCATGTGGTTTGCGCTAATAGCACTCAGCTTTATTCTGACATGAAAGCATTTTTTCATGGCAGTAGCACAGCCCGTTCCTATGCTGTGGATCCGAACAAGGTAATGTTCTGTAATGAAACTCAAGCCAGTTGCTTCTTTTAAACAGTAGTTGTCCTGTTTAACCTGTCTTGAATGAATCCATCACACTTCAGATAAATGGAAATGGACTCAGCTTTTGCTCTCAGCCTTTTTTCCCCTATATTTTACAAAGAGGTAACTAAATGTCAAAGACAAAGAGTTCTTGTTGTAATTTTTTTTCATTTCAGTGAACTTTTTATTGAAGTGCAAAACATAGACAGAAAAGTATACACATCCGAATTGTGTAGCTCAGCGAATTTTTACAAAGCAAACACACCTGATAACCAGCACCCTGATCAAGAAACAGAACATAACCGGTAGCCCCGTCGTGCCACAGTCTTGATTGCCAGCGCTGGAGATCAGAGTTGCCTGTTTTTGAGCTTTATGTAAATGGGTCTTATTTTAGTAAACTAAAGGCGGAGTCCTTTCACCTTTCCTTGTGCACACTGCTAGTTGCCAGACATCTCTGTAACAACTGATAAGATTCCAGCTGGTGGTTGAAGTGATTCATATGCAGCAAGTACAAATCATTTAATGTAATTTGTGAAGTACAATATTGGGAATCCATTTTTAAACAAAAGGACTTTGACAAATGCAGATCACTTCATTATTCATAGAGGATTTAATTTGCACTCCTCTTTTTCTGTTCCCGAGAGGTTTCCTAGTGCTAGAGTATGGTTCCGCCTGCCTTTTCTCTTCAGCCCTTGATGCTCCGTTGAAAGAGCTGTATGAGCAGGCGACCTGTGTGAGGGATGCTCTTTGTAGGCTGCGAGAGCAGGTTCCTGTCTTAGCAGGGGAGCCAAGAACTTTTTGACGAAACTTCTTCCCTGGGATATTTTGCTCTCCTGTCACGCATAACCAGGCCATACTGTAAATAAGTGTTTTTCAGGCACAGTCAGTCGGAGTGTTAGAAGCCGCTGTTAAAGTTGCAGAGTCACTCTCCTTTAATAGACAGTGCTGGGGGTTGTAGCCACCTGTCAGATCTCATCTCTCTGCAGCAGACTAAACACCTAGGTTTGTTCTGTTAAGAGCTCTTTAGGCCAGCTGTGGGATTTGCCCTGCCTTCTCTTCCAGTCTTTTCTTAGCAGGGTAAGGCCTCATCTCTCCCATCTCTCCCACAGTGGACGTTGATGTAGAAGATTATTACCCAGCTTTCCTGGATATGGTGCGGAGCCTGCTGGATGGCAACATAGACTCTTCACAGTATGAAGATTCGCTAAGAGAGATGTTTACCATTCATGCCTACATTGCCTTTACCATGGACAAACTCATCCAGAGCATTGTCAGACAGGTGAGGGCATGGCGGAGGCTAGGGTTGGTGAGGGAGAAAGTCTACAGATGGATTCAGGAAAGAGAAAAGGCAAGATTTCTGTTGGGAAAGCAGTCAGTTTCCTCATATAATGATGTTTATGAACGCATGGTTCTGTAGAGGGGAGGGAGAGGTTAATGTGATGTGATGTCGGATTTCTCCTGTTAACAGAGTGGGAGTACTTCAGCCATGTGGTTGACTCCTTTGCTTTGCTCAGCGTGCCCTGGGAGTATGAGCCTACCTGAGACGTGATGTTTTACCCCCAGCACTGGTCCTGACCCCCTGCCCTACCCTCCCAGCTCTTACGTCAGGTACCAGGCGTGAGCTCAGTTTCCTCTTCTTTAGGTGTTGGTAATTCTATGGACTTTCCGTATTTAACATTTGAAATTCTTTTTACAGGAAGGGTTTCATACAACATCTTTTATACTCTGTCCACCTCACTATCTGAGATTCCCTCTGAGTTAGATTTGTAGTTGGTTTTTTGGTTTATTCTTGTGGCACCCTAGAAGTTTGTAAATATGTTGTTCTTTACAACAATAATTTTATAGCAAATAACATGTAATAGGTTTCCATTCCTTTGCCTTTAGTTCTGAACTTTTGAAGGGATCGGAGTCTGTTGATAGTGCACCACTTTCTTTAAAGTGGAAACTTTTTTTTTTTTTTGTGATACACGGGCCTCTCACTGTTGTGGCCTCTCCCATTGCGGAGCACAGGCTCCGGATGCACAGACTCAGCGGCCATGGCTCACGGGCCCAGCCGCTCCGCGGCACGTGGGATCTTCCCGGATTGGGGCACGAACCCGTGTCCCCTGCATCGGCAGGCGGACTCTCAGCCACTGCGCCACCAGGGAAGCCCAAAGTGAAAACTTTTAAAAAGACAATTCTAATTCTAGAGTCCACACCGCTACCGTGGAAAGAAAAGCTTGTTCAGTGTTTTCCTCAGATAAAATATGGAATCCTTCGCAAAGTACTCATGCTTTTACCTTGAATTTAGAAGGATGCATGGCTCTGCACCCCTCTCACGGGATCTACTCAGAGTCAAGGAATGTTGCTTCACATAACTGAATCTTGGCATCTTCACAAAAGTTGTAAGGCAGAGAGCTGAAAGTTGAAGTGGTTATTAGGCCTTCCCTTAAGGGGTCTTAATGGTGATGGACAGAAATCTTTACATGTATACAATCAGCTATGGTCATAATTTTTTTTTTTTTTTTTGCTATACGCGGGCCTCTCACTGTTGTGGCCTCTCCCGTTGCGGAGCACAGGCTCCAGACATGCAGGCTCAGCGGCCATGGCTCACGGGCCCAGCCACCCCACGGCACGTGGGATCCTCCCAGACCGGGGCACGAACCTGTGTCGCCTGCATCGGCAGGCGGACTCTCAACCACTGCGCCACCAGGGAAGCCCTGGTCATAATTTTTGAGAGACTAATGCCTGTTAATGTCCCCTAGATTTACATAAAAGACTTCAGTTACCATGTGCTTATGTTTCTGTTTACAAGTTTGCTGTTGCTACAGCTAGAAATAAAGTCTTTCATACTACCAGTACAACTTTAAAAATCTAATACAACAAGGCTCAGCGGCCATGGCTCACAGGCCCAGCCGCTCTGAGGCATGTGGGAACTTCCCAGACCGGGGCACGAACCCGTGTCCCCTGCATCGGCAGGCGGACTCTCAACCACTGCGCCACCAGGGAAGCCCGCAAGGTTGGTTTTTTAAATAGATATAATTAGTCTATTTACTAGAAGCACCTGGTTATGATTTTGAGTCAATAATACATAAGGTCCGATCTTTTTTTATGGAGACAGGTTTTATCCAGAAATCTGAATCCATTGTTTTTAAAATACGTTTATGCTCCTCAGCTTAACTCCTGAATTGGAGGCATAACATTTCTTACTCTCCTTATCTCCTTTGCTGTTCTCCAGAGTTCATTGCTGACTGGAGGTAGAACATATATTTCAAGGTCAAACCATATATTTATCTTACTTTTCTAGACTAGTTTAAGAGGGTTTTGTCTTAAGAATACAATAGGCAGTCTCACAGACATCTGGTGTGGGACTCAAAATATGGCCAGACCATCTAGGGGTTAGACTGGGGAGGTTTTTTTTTTCCCTCTCCTGCATGCCTCCTTTCTGGACATCTCCCCCATCCTCATGCTTCTCTCTTCAGATGAACACTCAGCACGTATTCAAGGCTTCTCCAGCACCTGAGGCTTTCACTTGCCACGGCAGTGCCTCTGGCCCTGGCATTACCAACCATCCAGGTGCTCCTCTGTAAAAAGTCTACCAGACACACTCATTGTGTCATTTCAATTTAGCAGGAGAGAGAATCTAACCAGCCTAGTGTGGGGATGAGAGTTGCCTAGTTGTCCCTGGATTTATAATGCTGCCCTTTCCAAAGACTAGAAGGGGCCAGATATCCAAGGAGAGGGTGCGGATAGGGAGTCGGTGACGTGGTCTCCTTTTACAGGAAGGTATAAAGAAGTATCTACATGATAGAGACCATGCTTTGGACGTGCACTGCTTTTTTTCTCTCTTAAACACTGTATTTTAAGCCTTCCCCCGTATTAGCAAGTTATCATAAGCATTATTTTAATGGTCACATTAAAAGCCGTTGTATAGACTAATTGTAATTTAACGACCTCCAGTTGCTGGCCTTTCTACCACCATCAGGTCACTCACCCTTCTGACCTTGCACCTTGTCCATTTATCTACAAATACACATACTTGTCACTTAAGAGTTTTTTAAATGTTAAAAATAAGTAGTTGTCATAGTTACTAGCACTTCAAAAAGAGTGTATCTTCCTAAAAATAGAATGGCTTAGTGGTTATGAGAATTTTAAAGTAAAATAGACAAATTGATACTGCAATTAACATTTTGCTTTCTTGTATCTGTTTTTCACATTCTCTGGCATTTTAATGGGTAAAGTTTCATTTGAGAGAATCTTTATTTCACAGTAGATATATCGTCATGACCTATGAGAATAGAATCTCTGAAAGATTCAACTTTCTAGTCATCAGATAGTTTAATAAGATAGTTTCAGAAGTTACCAGTAGTCAGTCGTGATTGACCTGTGTTGAAAATGAGTTAATTTACCTACAATTTTAAATACTATACTTTTATTATCAGATGTGGAAAAATAGAGGATGTGTTAGAAAGAATATTAGTCCTAACTCAGCTCCTTCAGCTGAGCACCCATGACAGATTAATTCAGTAACAGCTTCCTCAGTGCCTATTGAGTTTCAGACTTTGTACTAGGGCTGTGAATGTAGACATGGATCTTGCTTTCATGGTTCTCCGAAGTCCCTCTCCTCACCTTAGCACACGTGAGTTTTCTTATCTAACATGTAAATTTGTCTCATATATCAATATAGTAGGGTACCCTTCTCCAGCCTGCTTCCCAGGGTAGTTGTGTGGATCAACTGAGAATACGTATGAAAGGAAATTGTAAATGGTAAAGAAGTGCCATAAAATTAGGAAGCCATGGAAATTTTCTTTCATGTAAAAAAATTTTTCTTAAGTTCCTTAGAACTTTAAGTGAGCAGCACATTAACCTGAGTTGCTTATGGTTTTGCTTTTAAATATATATGAACATTTTATTCATGGACCAGAGATATGGTTGAAGATTTTGGCTTGGTTATTCTCCAAGAAAATAAGATAGTGGTTTTGTATGATTAATGTTCTAAAATGATCAACCAGAAAACCCTTCTTTTTTTTTCTTTTTGCGGTACGCGGGCCTCTCACTGTTGTGGCCTCTCCCGTTGCAGAGCACGGGCTCTGGACGCGCAGGCTCATCGGCCATGGCTCACGGGCCCAGCCGCTCCGCGGCATGTGGGATCTTCCCGGACCGGGGCATGAACCCGTATGCCCTGCATCGGCAGGCAGACTCTCAACCACTGCGCCACCAGGGAGGCCCTGGAAAAAACCTTTTTGAGCTGAGTGATTGGAACCACCAAAGGGAGGCTGAGTGTGTGACAGGGAGAACTATATTTTTGGTTCCCTGATGACTTGCCTTTGCTTGACTCCAGCTGCAGCACATCGTGAGTGATGAGATCTGTGTACAAGTGACTGACCTGTACCTGGCGGAAAACAATAATGGGGCCACTGGAGGCCAGCTGAATACACAGACCTCAAGGAGCCTCCTGGAGTCAACATATCAGCGGAAGGCTGAGCAGCTCATGTCAGATGAGAATTGCTTTAAGGTGAGAGGTACTCAGGTAGTCAGGGACCATGCTGACGACAGTGTGAGCTGTTGGGGCTCTCTCCACCAGAAGTCAAAGCCATACCAGGGTACTTTGACCCAGTGATTCCACTCCTAGACCTCCTTGGAGAGCCTGTGAACTCACTGGAATAAATGCAAAAAAACATGGAAAAGTAAAGTCTCTTGTGGGTAGTCTGTTTCTTGCCTTTTAAAAAAATTAGCTCTTACATATGATTTTTATAATTTTGTATTCTTCTTCGCTGAACATTTATTTGGGTATTAAATGCTTCGTAAATATTATTGTTTAAAAGTGTAATCCATGGTCGTTGTAGAAAAGATAGGAAACGCAGAGAAAAGAAAAACTAGTCACCTACAGTTCTTCCCAGAAATAATCATTGATGACATTTCTAAACTTTTCTATGCTAATATGTATTTTGAAAAAGATTATACTGGGCAAAATGTTCTGGAACTTATTTCGCTCAATTAGCAACACCTCTGGGTCTTCAGCATCTTTTTATGACTATTTGATATTTAATTTTATAGAAAATTATGCCTGTCTAGTTGGACATTTAGGTTGTTTCCGGTTTTCTACCATTATAATAGCTAATTAGAAAAGCAAATAGCTGGAAACAGTCTAGGTGTCCAACCCTTTACGGGAATGGTTAATGGCAGCCTATTGTGTGAATGCTGGATGGCATATTTTGCAGCTCTTAAAAGTTAATTATAAATTATAAAAATACTGAAACAAATAAAGGACACAAAATTACGTGTGTTATGATTGCATCTATGTAATAAACGTGTATAGTTGAACAAAGCCTGTATGTATTAATGTAAGCACAGGTTTAGGTGGCCCAGAATAAGGTTTGTAGTTGGCCTAGCAGAGAGAGCTAAGCTAAATAAAAGTTTGACCTTGGTGGGCATGTTCCATGTACTTTAATGATCTGACCCTCAAATTGTTCACTTCTATTTTCAGCTATTTCTTTAGTTTCTGATCTATCACCTGTACTGTTGGCTTAATTTAGAATCAAAGACCTGGAAATGAGTTTTCTAGTTCAGTCACAGATCTAATGTTCTACTATCCGAGGACTTTCCCACTACAGAAGAGATTTCCTAAGCCTTTCAGAGTTTTAAATCTATAAATGTTTATTATGAGTTTAGTGGGTGTTTACTTTCATGGTGGACAGAATTATCATCCCCATCTACAATGAGTTAACAGTGTATTAAATTGTGTGGTGAGGGCCTATGAAGGAATGGGTAGACTCACCCAGTAGATAAGAATAGTTGTCAGAATAGCAGAGGGAATAGCAGGAACAGAAGGCTTGGTAACCAGGAAGATCGTGTCATCACAGTGACCTTTTTCTTTCAAATGTTTATATAGAGAATAAAAGTCCATATAGTATTAGCATTAAGCTAAGAATAAGCAGCCCTTCAAATCCTCTGCCCAGCCCCACCTCCCGCCTCCTCTCCCTTCATTTTTTTTCTATGCATATTCTACAGTGCTTTTTTAAAAATCAGGCATGTTTAGCTCTCTGTGTATCCATTCAGACCCTTTTCTGTGCATTTGCATATATTGACACATAGATGTTTATATAGAAATTAATGATTAGATTTAGATTGGATTAGCGTATTTTACATCTGGCTTTTTTTTTTTTTTTTTTTACATGTCTTAGAATTTGCTCTATTTTGGTTTACATAGATCCAGCTCATTTTTTCAACTGCTGTGTCATACATAATAGTATGAATGTACCATAGTTTTTTGCGGGTTTTTTTGTTTGTTTGTTTTTGGGGGTTTGTTTTTGGCTATGCCACGTGGCCTGTGGGATATTAGTTCCCCCACCAGGGATGGAACCTGGGCCCCCAGCAGTGAAAGCGCCAAGTCCTTAACCACTGGACTGCCGGGGAATTCCCTGTACTATAGTTTTTTTTAAAAAAATCATTGCCTGATGGGTAAACGTTTTAAACTATTTCCATTTTTTACTATCTCAAATAGTGCTTCATTGAACCGCATTTTGTATCCTTGCGTGCACGTGGTAGTGTTTGTTTAGGGTAGAGGCAGAGAAATGAAATTACTAGGTTAAATGGTATGCATATTTTAAAATTTAAACTTTAATGGGTATTCCCATTTCACTCTCCAAAGTGACTGGCTATACCAGTGTGCACTTTGATAAGAGCATTTATTTCCCCATTCTTAGTCAACACTTAGTATTATCAAACTTATTTTTGCCAATTAGATGATTAGAAAAATATTTTAATTCACATTTCCCTGGTCGCTACTGTTTCCTGTTTTTCTCTTCTGTGTATTGCCTACTCGCATCCTTCACCTTTTGCGGGGGAGAGGGGTCGTAGTTTTTTTTGTTTGTTTTTTTGTTTTTTTTTTTTTTTTCAGTACACGGGCCTCTCACTGTTGTGGCCTCTCCCGTTGCGGAGCATAGGCTCCGGACACGCAGGCTCAGCGGCCATGGCTCACGGGCCCAGCCGCTCCACAGCACGTGGGATCTTCTTGGACTAGGCATGAACCCGTGTCCCCTGCATCGGCAGGCGGACTCTCAACCACTGTGCCACCAGGGAAGCCCTGTAGTTCTTTTTATGTACTTTTTCAAATATGATTTTCTTTGTCATGATTTCTCTGAAATCGATTGGTCTTCCTCTATGTCCTGTCCTTCAGTGCTCAGCTGAGTGTCACTTCAGTGAAGTGAAATCTTTCTCATCTCACTGAGGGGGGATAACATATTGTGCATGTTTCTAGAGTAGTACCTTTGTAGTTATTTTGTTGTAATGTAAATATAGCTATTTGTATCCCTTTTCCTTCACTAAATTGAGCTCCTCCAAGCAAGAAACCATGTTCTCTTCTGCGTGTGCCTCTGCCTAATAAATGGCAAACATTCAGTGACTGTGTGTTAGTTGAATGAAGCCTAGGAGATTGGTAGAGGAGGCATGGAGAGGAGGTGGGGGTGTCCAAATGGTAGAGGATCTTCACAGCCATAACTAAGGAAAAGGTATGAATTTTGTTGTGGTTGGCGAGCAGTGAAGCATTTTTAAGGACTAAATATTCCACTGGCTTTGAGCTTTCAGGAAGATTAGTAACACTGAGTAACGAGGAGGGGAGGAATCAGAGTCATGTTTACAACTGGAGGCAGTTACCAAATTTGGGTGATGTATGTGGGCAATCTAATAATAAAGTTAGTCAAGACTTGGAGAGTGGTTGCAGAGGTCAGAGAGTTGGGGTGAACACATGGTAAAGGACCTAACAAGACAGGTGTCAGGCGAGGAGCCTGTTGGGATGAAATTGAGTTCAGTTTTAGGCATGTAGAGGAGACTTGTCTTCTCAATATTACTTTGAAGAGTGGTTTCTTTACAGCAGTGGGACAAATCTCGACACTCTAGGTTTTTTCATCCTAAATCCAGGGAGGTTTAGCAAACTCCTAGGAGCAGTTTTTTTCATATCTATTTTGGAAGTAACTATGTTTGTATGTGTGTATGTTATGTTCTTGTTACTTTTTAAATTTTACTAGCAAATAGGAATTCTTCTTCTCCAGAAGAACTGTGAACCAGAACTGGTTTCTGGTCCTGTTTGCTTACTGACTAGCTGTGTGGCCTTGAGAAATCAGAACTTCCTGAATTTTAGGTTTTTCCCTATGTAAAATGAAGAATGTTGAAATAAATGATTCTCAAGCTTTCTTCTAATCGCTGATCTTCACCATTGATTCCTATAGTGATCTGGTCTGCAGCGAGCCCTTAGGATCAGGGCATTGAGAATCCTGGGATTCCAAAAGGGGAGATCTGTGTGCCATCACCATTTGATACTTCTTCTGTGCAAAATGTGACTTGGTTTTGCCTCTATCAGTGTACTGCTTTTAAATATGATTTTTTTTTAAAAAATCACACAAGTAGTATTAGCAGAACTCAGTTTCAAATATGATTGGTACCATTGCAGCAGATCACTTCTTATGTTGATGTTTTGTGTTCCTTACCTCATGGTATGTGTGATTTCTTGGGTAGTCTTTATTGTGGTGGAAATGTGATTGCTGTTTTCTGTTTGATGTTTTCCATTTCACTTTGGTATGAGAAGTTTCCTTTTTTTTTTTAAAACACTGTAGGCTTGTTTACATCTTTGTATCAAGTCCCATAAATGGGATTATCAAGTGAAATGGCATTGACATTTTATGGTTCTGACTTTTGAGCACTCTCTGATATTGATTACTGTTTTAGCTAATTCAAGAAGTAAGAAACATGAAATGGTGCTTCTTGCTCTAACATTTCATTTTGCTGGTAGCAAGATTGGACCTTTGCCTTTTTATCACCTGCTAAGCTTTTGAGTTATCTTCCTCATCTCTTCAATTGGAGCAAAATTTTTTTTATAACTTTATTGCCTCCCCACCTCTCAACCCTTGAGAATCTGTTTACAGCTTTGGAGATGGTCTTTTGTTTACATTCAGGTTTCTTATTTGCAGCTTATGTTCATTCAGAGCCAAGGCCAGGTTCAGCTGACCATCGAGCTTTTGGACACGGAAGAGGAGAACTCGGATGACCCTGTAGAAGCAGAGGTATGGATGAGTATACTGCAGAAACTGGGGAGAGTATGTCATGTTCTGAGAGTCTGCCCAGTGAGTGTCTTCTAGAAGCCCAACCAGTGTTAGCCTGTTTAAGGGTCAGGACCTGACACTTAAGTACAGGTCATTTCAGCCATATCTTCAGCTGAAGAAAAGGACTGCCTGGTGGTAAGATATTTAGGATTGATGGCAGTCTCATCTAGCTTTCAGGAAAGCCCTCTCCTCTGAGGAAGTCTCATGGTTGGCAGCTTTCTTGTTTTTCTCCTAAAGCACAAGAAACAACAAATGAGGTGCCATCTGCCCGGTATCATCTTGACCCTTTGTGTCATGTTTACTTTTTATTGGGATAGATGGAGCCAGGAGTTCTCAACCCCACGGGGTAGACAGAGTGAGTTGGTTATCATAGTTGGGTCTAGCGGGTAATATTAATGAGAAATGCAAGCCACATGTATGTATGGTGCTGAGGGCATATGGAGGGGAGGAGATTGTTGTTTTATGGGAATATTGGCTCGTGGTTGCCAAATCTTAAATTTTTTTAAAAGAGATGCCAGAAATTTAGATTTTGATGTGAAAGATACTGATTTTCAAACATTTGCCACTATACATTTTGTTCTTTAACAAAACCCTCTGTAGGGAAATAAAACTTGTCAGTGAGCCAGCTTCTAACCATTTATGACTTCTGGTAACTGTTAAGTATCTCAGAGAAACTTTCGGTTTTGCATTCTCACAGATTTTTTTAAGCTGTGTTTTAATACCAAGTAACAAGCATGTCATTATGGAAAGAGATTTTTTTGATCTTGTATTTAAATATTTCAGACATTTTAGTCATAGAATTTGCTAGACAACCTGATGAGGTTGGAGTTCAGTTTTTGTGCTCTCTCCCCCACCCCCATTTTGTGTTTACAATCCTAGCGCTGGTCAGACTATGTGGAGCGATACATGAATTCTGATACTACCTCTCCTGAGCTTCGTGAGCACCTGGCACGGAAACCAGTGTTTCTCCCACGGTGAGTGAACCAACTCATGTATCGGCAGCATAACACTAATGCACAGTCCAGGAACGAGGAGTTAGATGACTTTCAGTTTCTTGGTTTTCACTTATTCTGTTGTTCTGTCTACTGAGGATGCTAATTCAGGGTTTGTATGGTGTTACACCATGAGCTTACCTGGAGCACGTGCCAAAGCATCAGGGAGGCAAGAGTTTTAGGAGTCAGTAGTAACTTCCCTTCAGGAATGTGTGTCAGAGTCTCCAGGGTTTGATGATTCACTTGGAGGACTCAAGGACTCAGCATGTAGGCATACCCACAGGGATGGTTTACTGTAGCGAAAGGATACAAAGCTACATCAGCAAAGGGAGAAGGTGCCTGTGACAAAATCAGAGGATGCCAGGCGCAAGCTTCTAAGGGGCTGTGACTTCCCCTGGAGGCACAAGGACACTCTTCATTCCTCCAGCAGCAAATTATGACAATATGTTTGAGATGCTGCCTACCAGAGAAGCTCATTGGAGACTTGGTACTGGGGGTTTTATTGGGTGCTGCTCCTGCAGGCACCCTCTGCCTAGCTTGTACCAAAATTCCAGACTTCCAGAAGGAAAGCAGGTTTTCAGCATAAACCATTTATTTTGTACAAACAGTTTAGGTACAGTGAGGCACTCTTATCATTCAGGGAATGGGGGAAACTCTCCCAAAATCCAAGATGCCAGAACCCAGCCAAGGGACAACCTTGTAAGCACGGTTTGCAAAGGATAGCAGTCTTAGGCCTGCTATGTTAACTCTCTTCATGGAATTTTAAAAATTTCCTGGGCTTCCCTGGTGGCGCAGTGGTTGAGAGTCTGCCTGCCGATGCAGGGGACGCGGGTTCGTGCCCCGGACCAGGAAGATCCCACATGCCGCGGAGCAACTGGGCCTGTGAGCCATGGCCGCTGAGCCTGCGAATCTGGAGCCTGTGCTCTGCAACAGTAGAGGCCACAACAGTGAGAGGCTCGCGTACTGAAAAAAAAAAAAAAATTTCCTCCCCATATATGGGCAAATTGTATGCTGGACCTCTGTCTGAGGATGAAGACAGAGTTTCAGAAGTAGAAAATAGATTTTGCTGTAGTAGATTGGCTTTTTTAAAAGAGATGTGAACTAACGGCCTTATCAATAATAAGAGATGTTATTGTTTCATCAAGGACATTCTTAAGTCAGAGCAGCTTTCCTTTTTGAATTGCCGGTGTGTGGCCAGAGAAAGTACAAAGATATCTAAGGACAGATCGGTGCCATCACCAATTGGTTTTTTTCTAATAGTCACTATTATTTTTGCACTGCCAATGCTAATGTTAATACTGTTTTTTTTTTTTTTAAAGAAAGAAAGACACTGTTTTAGTATTATTATGACAGTACTTTTGATCTTACAACTTCCTAAAAAGCATCGTGGGGGCCCCAATAGTCCTTGGACCAAAGAACTGCTGTCCTACGGAAATGTGTGTACACAAAGATATTCACTGAAGCAACGTTTTTTTTGTTTTGTTTTGTTTTGTTTGCGGTACGCGGGCCTCTCACTGTTGTGGCCGCCCCCGCTGCGGAGCACAGGCTCTGGACGCGCAGGCTCAGCGGCCATGGCTCATGGGCCCAGCCGCTCCGCGGCATGTGGGATCTTCCTGGACCGGGGCACGAACCTGCGTCCCCTGAATCGGCAGGCGGACTCTCAACCACTGCGCCACCAGGGAAGCCCTGAAGCAATGTTTTTAATAGCAAAGTGTAGGAAACAGTAGAACTGTCTAGCTGACAACCTTTCTCTGCTTGTGTTGGAGGGAATTAAGCCTGCCAAGGCATCCACTAATGTGAATTATCTTCTTTCCTAGATGTGTAGAATAGCACTAGTTATGTACCATCTGTGGGAGAATTGAAAAAAATAGACATTTAAGTAATTTTCTGTGCTCTGTGGTTCAGATGAAGGACCTGATTAATTCCTGTTAAGGAATTGTTCAATTAAGACACATTCCTCTGTAGCAGTTAAAGAGAATGACACAAATCTATCTGTAGTGAAATGAAAAAATCTTCATGACATTAAGTGAAAAGTTGAGAGAGACCTAGAAGATTTTAAATGAAAACTGCTAACAGTGGCTACCTGTGGCAAGGCAAGTGGGATTTCGAGAATTGGGGTAGGGGGTTAGTTGGCAATTTCTTTTTATTCTTTATATCTCTGCAGTTGAAAAAAAATTTTTTTTAACAATAAAACCACTGGACATTTAAAAAATGTATGTAATTAAAATTGTGATACGTGCTGTGAAGGCAAATAAAAAACTTTTGGGGCAGTCATGGGAACCTGCACCTGGAGGAGCTCTCATCCTGCAGGGCTTTGCTGCTTTGTAGGAATCTGCGGCGGATCCGGAAGTGTCAGCGTGGTCGAGAACAGCAGGAAAAGGAAGGGAAGGAAGGGAACAGCAAGAAGACCATGGAGAATGCGGATAGCCTGGATAAGCTGGAGTGTAGGTTCAAGCTGAATTCCTATAAGATGGTATATGTGATCAAGTCAGAGGACTACATGTATCGGAGGACTGCCTTGCTCCGGGCTCATCAGGTGAGAACCAGTAACTGGAATTTCTCCACATTTCTCCCTCCTCAGCCAGGACCAGGCCTGCCCCAGAGGCTTCTGGTTGTTTCTCTCCCTTTGTGAAAATCTCTTGGATTTGAGAATTGTTGAGTAAGGATGCCGTAACAAAGTCCCACAGACTGCGTGGCTTAAACAACAGAAATTTATTGTCCTACAGTTCTAGAGGTTGGAAGTCCAAGGTCGAAGTGTTGGCAGAGTTGCTTTGAACCTTCTGAGGGCTGTGAGGGAAAAACTATTCCTTGCCTTTCCTAGCCTCTGGTGGTTTGCTGGCAATCATTGGCATTGCTTGGCTTGCATATTTCTGCCTTCATTTTTACATGGCATTCTCCCTAAATGCATGTCTGTGTCCACATTTCCCCCTTTTAAAGAATGCCAGCCATGTGGGATTATGGGTCCACCCTACAACAGACAGTATGAGCTCACCTTAACTAATTACATCTGCAACAACGTTATTTCCAAATAACATCACATTCTGGGGGGTGGAAGCTAGGATTTCAACATATGAATTTGTGGGGACACAATTCAGTTGATAACAGCTGGTCGCACCTTCCAGTGAAGCTACTCCTAGCATTTACATTTCAGGTAGTATTGCTTGTGTGAATCCTGTCTGTTTTCACATGCTACCTGAATTGTGAAAGTCCTAGTGCAGTTATGTACCAAGGTATTATGCCAGGCCCTGGGACTACAACCGTGAGGTAGAGCATATAAGGTAGTGTGATGATGTGCACTACCAAGGAGAGAAACTAGGTGAAGTGATCAAGGGTAACTGGCAGGCAGGGCCCTGCTTTTGTTGGGGAAGACCTCTCTAAAGAGGTGACGCTTGAGGCCTAAACAATGACAAGGATCCAACCTGGTGCAGAGTTGGGGGTTGGTACTTTTTAGGCAAAGGAAACAAGCAAGCACAAGGCTGGGAAGGAGGAAAGGACTTGGCATTTTCAAGAAAATGAAAACATCAATGTGGCTTGCGCCATAGGGAAAGTAGGGTGCATGAAGTTGGGAGGGTGGGCAGAGGCTACATTACTTATTCTCTTAGGCTGCGATTTGGATTTTGTTTGAGGTACATTGAGACATCGTTGACAAAGACATAGACTGATGAGAGCGAGTGAGGGCACCAAGTTGGAAGGGCAGAGACCACTCGAAAGACTGCTTTCATTCATATGAGATGTGATGTCTATCCAGACTACCAGGGTTGTAGAGGAATTATAATTAGATTGGAGGGACTTCCCTGGTGGTCCAGGGGTTAAGATTCCACGCTTCCAATGCAAGAGGCGTGGGTTCAATCCCTGGTCGGGGAACTAGGATCCCATATGCTGCGTAGCACAGCCAAAAAAAAAAAAAAGATTGGACATATAACTGTCAGGATGTGGTAATGTTTGGATGTAGGGAGGTTAAGAGAAAGGGGAACATTAAGGATGATGCCTGGTGGTTTTTGTTTTTTGGTTTTGTTTCTTTGCTCATTTTGCTTGAGTAAATGGGAAGTTTAGGGGTACATCTGTTAATAGGAAGGGGTTACCAGGTTTGGGAGGCAGATGAAAAGACTACAGAACATTCAAGTGGGAACCATAGGTTGGGCGATTTTTAATGTACTTCTCTCATGGTGCTGTGTGTTGTATGCCTGCATGTTTCTGATTCAAATGATTTGGGGAGCTGGGCAACACCTAATTTATCTTTGTATCCCCTTCTCTGCCTTGCTTGTGGGCACTAATAAATATTTACCAGATGTATAGGTAGGAACAAAAACCTCCACTGAAGATCTGCTATGCCCAGCACTGTGCTGGGCAGGGTGGGGTAATAGCGGGAAGGGAGAGTGGGTTTTAAGCCCTTTACCTTGTTTTACTTAGAAGTGGATTGCCACGCTGACAGAAATGACTAACGGCCTCAACTCAGTGTCTCACTCCGGGTATGTTAGAATCAGCTGGGTTGCTGGTTTAAAACTGCGGATTGATCAAGTTGTTCTCTCCCCACCCCCGCCCCCCTATGTGATAATGATGCAGGAGGCTAAAATCGAGAAGCACTGAGCTAGTTCTGCCCAGACCCTGTGTTGGTATTTCTTTGGGAGCTTTTTGAATTCCAACTCCTTAATGTGTTCTAGGTTCTTAATCTTCAATTCTTTTCTTTAAACAGACTCCTAATTTTTTTTTTTTTTAACTTATCAGTGGTATCAGCACTGATAAGCCCACATCTTTCTTCTGGCACTTTAGGAGAAAATTGGGCTTTGTATTTGAAGGTTTTTAGTCCTAGTTCATGGGTTTTTTTCTTCTTCATTCTATTTTGCAGTCCCATGAGCGGGTAAGCAAGCGGCTACATCAGAGGTTCCAGGCCTGGGTAGATAAATGGACCAAGGAGCATGTGCCCCGTGAAATGGCAGCGGAGACCAGCAAGTGGCTCATGGGTGAGGGGCTGGAGGGCCTGGTGCCCTGCACCACCACCTGTGACACAGAGACCCTGCACTTTGTGAGCATTAACAAGTACCGTGTCAAATATGGCACAGTGTTCAAAGCCCCATAACTGCAGAGCCAGAGCAGATAACTTGAGGGGTGTGTGTGTGTTGGGGGGGGCACGTGTACTCGCACACACTGAAGAAACAAGGAAGATGCCTTTCAAGCCTCACTGGGCCTCTCTGGGACATGGCCACCTGATCTGTGTGTGGCTGGTGCAACCTGGCACCAAGTGGGCTACATATAAGGAACGTGGATACCTTACAAAGCTGGAGCTGGAACTTTTCCCAGGGGTTTTGGGCATTACCCTGCCCTGGAGGGGAAGAAATCCATGCAAGCACAGGGATATGCAGCTTGCTTGCACACACCAGCAGAGCTAAGACTGCAGCCTCCTGGGGCCTGACCTTCAGTGAGGGAACCGGATGCTGTTCACACCGTGATTGGATGGGCGAGCATTGACTGACAGACTGGGGAAGGACTCAATGCTTAGATGGATTGTAACTCTGATGGTCACTGCTCCTTTCCTCTTCCCCCCCAAAAGGAAAAAAAACTGTATTGGATTTTTTTTTCCTGGTCACTTGAGCACATCTAGATCACCCATTAAGATTTTCTCTGGGACCTGCAGTTTGGCTTTGGGATTGATCATCTTGTGGATTTGATTCCTGACGAATCCCTTGCTGCCCACCCGTTATTCTCTCCTCTGGTTCTCAACCTCAACAAGTTCAAATCAGTCGTCCTTTTTAGCTCCCGTGGAACTGTTTTGTACCTGCTTCTTTACTAGTCTACCCTAGTGCCATCCACCAGCTTTACTCACTCACACACACACACACACACAAACACACACACAGTTTTAACTTGGTTTTTCTTTTTTTTTTTGTAAATAATGTACATACTGTCAATTTTTTATTAAAAGAAATATGCTTTGATGTGCTAGCATAACTGCTCTAGCTTCTTGTGTACCATAGTTCTATGTGGCTTCAGATTTAGTACCTATGAACAGATGTACAAGACATTTATTACACTTTTTACCAAAGGGAGTTACCGTTGTAGTACTTTTGTGTAAAACTTGTCTTCCCCTTGCCCCAACTTTTTTTTTTTTTTTTTTTTGTAAATAAATAAAGCTTGGTTCTTACTTAAGGAATAAACTCTCAACCCAAGTCCCTTGTCCTCACCAGAGAACTACTGTGAAGCAGGGATTTTGGCTTCAGTTCCTTATCTACGGTACAAACAGGATTTTGCTTTAAATAGTTAGCAGTCAGTTGTATGTGTTCCAAATCAAAATATCTTAAATTTTTTAAATAGAATTATTCATTCTTTTAGTACGTGTTTTCCCCCCTTATTTCAGCTGTTTGGAAATATTTTATATTTGGGTAAGTTGTGCAGCTATGTAGTTTGTACTTTTCTGTATTTTTTCTTATCCTTATTGGAAATGGGAGTGAACAGCTTAAATACCAAACCAGTGTTTGAAAGAAGTGTGTACAGAGTGTGTGGTATAAATGGGGCTGGGAGGGAGATTCAATACATTTCGTTAGCAACTGCAAATGGAATATATACATATATATTTTTTTAAATTACATAAATTTAAACTGGCAGATATTTAAACTTGACTGATTAGGATTTTTATATGTGGTCAGCCTGGACTTTCTGAACAAAGACCAACTGAGCCCCTCCCAGTACTCTGGTGAATTTTTCTCCAGCAACCATTACCCTAGTCATAGCTGTAAAGTAACCAGCAGTGATTTGTGTGGTTTTGTTTGCTTTTTAATTAAAAATTCCCAACATCACCACCACAAAACCACAAATTTTTTGGCTCTGGACTTTCATAACACATGGTAGACTTTTCCGATTTTAGAGTTTTTTGTTGGGTGTGGTGGGGAGCAGTGGAGGGATGGGACAACTACAGGAGACTCAGAGCCCAAAAGTGTAGGGTGGCAAAAGAACCTTGTGGGAGGAGATTCTCTGGTGAAGCTGGGGCCAATGCCTGACTTGGGAGATGGAGTGATACTGACTGGGGGGGAAGATCTTCAGGTTTTCCCAGCAATAACTCACCTCTGCTTGCTTAAGACCATGTTGAATTGGAATTACGGCCGGGGTGGGTTGGGGGGGAACTGATGGGACCTGACCAGGGGCAGCCCCAGCTGTTGCTGTCTCTGCATAGGGTTACGCCCAGAGCAGCTGCTTGCAGGTCAGGATAGGGTTTCAGGGCCAATAGAGGAGAAAACCCCATCCTACCAGTGCAACCAAAAGAAGGGGGAGCTTCACTGACAGCCAGGGTTTCACAAACAGCATTTATATCCCTCCTGCCATCTGAGCTCCAAGCTCAACTCAGCCTGTCTTATAGCAGGAAGTTATATTTTAAATCTCGTTCGGTATTCTGTACTTAATCACCTTTCCCTATGATTTGCATTTGAAATGTTGTAAACTTGGTCAGTATTTCTATTAAAATATCAGGGCTCATGTTGTGTATATACTTTTCTTCCTAATGATTTTATAGACAAGGACTTCATAGCATTCCCAGGAGGGGGGAACAAGCTGCCAACAGATTACCAGAGAAACGTGAGGATGAAATTGGAGGTGTTTCTGGCATTATGGCTCCTCTGAACTCTTCAGTCCCGTGTAGGGAAATACATTATTCTGTTAGGATCATGAATTCTATGTCTGTGATCTGCAATCTCAAATCAAAATCTTCGGAGTTTCTGGCGATGGGCAGCACTTAGCCATATACATAAAATAAAACATGTAGTAGAGGAAGCTGAGGTTACTGGGGTGCAAAGCTCTATTTAACGCATGTCTGCCGATTGGCTTTAAAGCACCGGTCCTGGCGCCCCGGCTCTTGCCACGTTAAGCGGACACGGGTGTTCGAGATAGCCAGAGGGCGGGCTGGGACCAGAGGGCAAGGAGGTTCCCGCTTGCAGCTTCTGAGACTAGGTGACCTGCGTCGGCAGCAACCCAGGCTCCCACCCGTCGTGCCTAACGGCTTGTGTCTGTCCCAGGCCTTTTGCAGAATCAAAGCGTCAAGCTTCCTATTTTATTTAGGGATTTGCCCTAAACGGCCACCAGCTCGGACGAGATAAGAGGAGAGCATCGGAAGTGCGGCTTTTAGCTTTCAGCTCCCTGCTCAAAGTTCAGAGCAGCGAGACTTCACAGAGCCGCTGGTGTTCCAAGAAAAGCTGTCCGGGCCTGGAAGGCGCCCTTCGGACGCCGGAACCTTTGGTTCCAGGCCGTGGACCGCGCCGGCAGGGTTTGGGGCCTTCCGGGGAGAGGAGAGAGCGCGCGGCGATGGCGGCGGCGCCGGCCCTGAAGCACTGGCGCACTACGCTGGAGCGGGTGGAGAAATTCGTGTCGCCGCTCTACTTTACCGACTGTAATCTCCGCGGCAGGTGTGGCCACCTCGTCCATGACGCCGGCCGGCCGCATCCACGCGTCTCTAGCCTTCCCGTCCGGGGGGAAACCCAAGCTTCGGCCACCTGGGCCGAGGGACAAAGTGCCCGCCGCGGAAAGGGCTGGGGCCCAGGAGGAGGGATGGGGGGAGACTGAGCTGTGAGGCAGCCCTCCCGGCGGTGGATCGAGGGAATGCGAGTCCCCACCCGCCGGCTGGCCCAGTGGCGCGTGCCCACCTGCCCCTCCCGCCCAGGCTCTTCGGAGACAGCTGCCCAGTGGCCGAGCTCTCCAGCTTCTTGACGCCCGAAAGGCTTCCCTACCAGGAGGCAGTCCAGCAGGATTTCCGCCCCGCGCAGGTCGGCGACAGCTTCGGACCGACGTGGGTAACGCTCCAGAGGGAGGGCGGGGCCGACAGGGCCCCGCTCCCGGCTTACTCGCCTCCCCTAAGGGCCACACCTCCATTGTCGGCCCTGTGCCCTAGACCGTCACTTGGGGCAGAGCAGCACCCTCTGCTGGGAGCAGATCCCTGATCCCTCAAGACTTAATGGGAGAATTTTCATTTCCCCCCCTTCTCCCAGTCCCTGGACATCCCTTAGGCAGGACACTCTAGGACAAATCACAGACCCCTGATTCTCTGCCTCTTTCCCTCACCTTGCTGTACACCCCGTTGCTCCTTGCTTGTGGATCAAAGCTGAATACCTTGTGATGCTGCAGATACTTGGTGAAAGTCTCAAGCCCCTGCTGACCCTTAGTCCAAGGAAGTATGTCGAAAGGAAAGGGCTTTGACCCCTAGGCCCATCTTAGTGGTTCTGTTGCAGATGGTGGACCTGTTGGTTCCGGGTGGAGCTGACCATCCCAGAGGCATGGGTGGGTCAGGAAGTTCACCTTCGCTGGGAAAGTGATGGAGAAGGCCTGGTGTGGCGTGATGGGGAACCTGTCCAGGTGAGGAGCCCTGCCCTAGGTCAGGTATGGCCACATTTCAGCCCTGGTCTCTGGAGAAGCCACAGCTGAGTGGCTATGCCTGCAGGGTGGTATCAGGATTTCAGGACTGGACAGGTTGTTGCTTGGGCCCCGGTGTAATTGTTCCTTCTCATGTTTGAGAGGATCGCTGAGGGTCTCAACATAATTAATACTAAACCAACCCTGCCACTGACTGGTCACCCTCCCATTCTGGGATGAAACTAGTTATTAATCAAGTACAATAATAGGTACAGCAGATCCATTTATTAACCCTTTACTAGGTGCCAGACTAGTGACTTTGCAGACTATATCACTTTCTATTTTTAGTTTTAAATAAACTGGTTTTTATTATATGGAATATGTGCTTATGGCAGTCGGGGAGGGAGACTTCGAAACAGTTCTGGATAATATAAAGTTTAAAAAGTCCTCTTCACCTGAAATAATGGATATCTCCCTGCTACCTCACCCACAGTTCCCCAGATATAACCACTATTAAGTACCTTGTTTATGCATCCAACCTTAACAGGTTTAACCTTTAAAATCCTATGTGGTAGGTCTTTATGGCCATTTACAGACTAAGAAACAGATATATAGATGTTAACACACTTGTTCAGGTTCACACAGCTTCCATTTCAGTTTGACTAACCCTCAGTCTCAGGTCAGGACTGTTGTTCTTCCTGTACAGAAAGATGGCAGACCCCTCCCTCCCTCCCTTCACTGGCTCAGCAGGATGTCTCCTGAGTGCCCTCTCTGGCAGGTCCCTGTGCTAAGCACTGGGGATATAGTGGGGAATGAGGTAAACCTGTCCCTGACTTCAGAGAGTTTCCCTTCAGATGCTTATTCAGGGGTACAGAGGCCACCAGAAGCCACCAAGGACCTGATACCTCCCCAAGACTCCACAAGACCAGTGGCTTTTCTGCTGGCAGATAGGTGCCATTTGGTGGTCATGGCACTGACTGCCATGGGGGTTGGGGCACCTGCTACCAGAGGTCCCTGATTTGTCAATCTTGGCCTTGTCTGGGAGAGAGGAGCCAGTGCTAGGGACCCGGTAGAGGGGCCTGGCCTCCCTCAGCTTATACTTCATCTGAGCTGTTCACAAGCCTCAGGTCCTGTCTCTTTCACTGCACTCCCCACCAGGGTTTGACCAAAGAGGGGGAGAAGACCAGCTATGTCCTGACTGAAAAGCTGGGGGAAGAAGACCCCCGGAGGTGAGTGAGTCCCTGTGCTGTGGTTGACCAGTGCTGTAGGGGAGGGAGCATCAGTGGGCAAGGAGGAGCTGAGGCCCAGAGCCATCTGAGAAACACACCCACTTTCAATACAACCATCTTCAACTCTCATAGTTTATTTTTGAAAAGCAGGATTTCTCTGGCTATAAAGATAGTGTTTTCGTTCTTGGGTTAAATACAGAAAAGCACAAAGAAGTAAATAACTCCCATTATCCCATCACTTAGTGATGTCCATTATTAACATCTCAGCATTCTTCTCGGGAATTCTTTCAAATGTAGTTTTTACTAGTTGAGGTTGTATTTCTTTGATATTTTGAATCCTGATTTTTAAAAAATCCATATTATAACATGCATTTTATGACACTATCAAAAACTCTTCTTAGGTATTATATTTATTGAACATTGTGTATCTGATGTTTCCAGGCACTGGGACTGATGGTGAATGATGTGATTCTTGACAGCAAGGGCGACTCACATATACTTAATAATTGCAAAACTGATGAGGGCTTTGAAAGAAAAAACTTTCAACATAAGAAATTTGTTCTAGACTAGGGAGAGGGATAAGAGGAGAGTCATGGAAGGCTTCCCGAAGGAAGTCATGTTTGCTCTCTGAAGACTGAGTAGAACAGCACCACAGCCCACCATGCTCTCCAAACAGTGGCCTGCCCATATTGGCCGATGGATCTTTGTTCTGAAAGACTGGACCTGGGAGATCCAAACATGTTTTTAATGTGCAAAGAGGGTTCTGAGACCAAGGCAGTGCATTGTAAAGACAGCTTTGGAAATAAAAGTCTAAACAACAGTATAATTCACATGGTTCCAAACTTGGCTACTTATTCACCCCAACCAAGGCAGAACACTCATCAGCAGAATTTGGTGTAGTCTGTTGTTTCTACCATGACCCTCTCTTACACGCACCTGACATAACTGTGAGATCCTCTGGGTGGTAGATCCTGGGGGTGAATAGGGAGGGGTCTGCTGGATGCCTCTTTGGTCCTCCCTCCCCAAGCCCCAGAGTCCTCTGCCAGTCCCTTGGCCTGAGGCTGCCTCCCCGCATTTGTAGCCTGACCCTCTATGTGGAAGTAGCCTGCAATGGGCTCCTGGGGGCCGGGAAGGGAACCATGATCGCAGCCCCTGACCCAGAGAAGATGTTCCAGGTGAGCCGGGCTGAGCTGGCCGTGTTCCACCGGGATGTCCACAAGCTCCTGGTGGATCTGGAGCTGCTGCTGGGGATGGCCAAGGTACTCGACACCCCTGCGCCACCTGCTCACACTCTAGAGCCCTGTTCCATCCAGGCAGGCTGTTTCTTGGGTCAGATAGTTGGAGCTCTGGGAATCCAGAATAGGGAGGATGTTTCATGCCTGCCTGAGTGTTGAGAGGATTTCCCTGTGTAAAGGGGAGGAAGGAGACAGTGCTGAGCAGGGGGGCCAGCAGGAGCACAGGGTTGGAGGTAGGGAGGAGCTCTGCTGAGAACCCGTGGGAGATCAGCTGGGGTCTAATTTTGGAGACTCTGCTTGCTTGAGATGGGGATTAAGGGACAGAACCCTGCTGCAGGGCCTCGGGGAGGACAACCAGCGCAGCTACCAGGCCCTGTACACAGCCAACCAGATGGTGAACATATGTGACCCCGCCCAGCCGGAGACCTTCCCAGTGGCCCAGGCCCTGGCCTCCAAGTTCTTTGGCCAACGTGGGGGTGAAAGCCAGCATACCATCCATGCCCTGGGGCACTGCCACATTGATACAGGTAGGGCAGCAGTTGTCTGGGCTGGTTCGGGGAGGCAGGAGTGGCCTCGAAGACCTGGCTGTGCCCTGGAAGCACTGTGTGATCCACATCGAGTTCTTGCCCCTCTTGGACCCCAGTTTTCCCTGGGGAAAGGGGAATGGGCTGTAGGCTCTGCTGGATGTGGCTTCGTTTATTCTTTCAACAAAATCTGATGCCCCGTGTGGCCCCATGCTAGATATTGGGAGGCTAGGACTACAGAGACTGGTGATCACAAAATAGGCAGACACAGTTGCTGCCAGGATGGAGGGAAGGATCGGGGGCTGGGGAGCGCAGAAGAGGCATTTAACCCAGCTGGGTCTGGGGGATTCAAGAAAGGTTTCTCAGAGGAGATGACCTTTGAACAGAGTGAGGATGAGTAAGAATTTGACAAGTGCCCAAGTCCTCAGATAGGAGTGATGTGGAAGTAGTTGAGATGGGGACTCAAGCCCAGGGGGAGGTTTCCTGGGGAGGATCAGGAGGTCAGTTTTGAACCTGGTTAAGTCTGCAGTGTCTGTGAGGCTTATGGGAAATTACATTTTTAAAAAACTCCCCAAAGTATTGATTCTGATGCAGCTAAAGTTTCTGAACCACAGAACAAGGGCTTTCTCTGCTGTGCCAAAGCATGGGATGTAGAGTTCTGGGCTGGTAAAGAAGGAACTGAGGCCTAGAGGTTGCAAGAGGCTGTAGTGCCTCACGCGGGACAGCTGGCCCAGGCAGGTCCATCTCAGGAAGCTGTGCCCTCTGTTCCAGGCTGTCCTTCAATGTGCGTGCAGGGGAAGGGCCAACCCCCACTGCCTCTTACAGGATCCTCTCAGGGGTGTCTGAACCTCAGAGTAAGGCTATTCCAGGGACTGGGGCCTCCATTTCCTGATGTAAAATTGATCCGATAGGCCCAGCCAACCTCCTTTCCCCAGTCCCTACTCCTACCTTGCAAGAGTGATGTAAAGTGACAGCTCAGGAGAGATGCCACAGGACTTTGCAGGGAAAGGGCCTGGGATGGACGGAAGGCTAGGATGACCCTCTGGAGGCCCAGGCTGGGCGTGGTTGGATGCTGGGGGGCAGGGGTGCGGCTGGAGATCTGTGAGGAGCTGGGGACCTTGCTGCTCTCTTATCCTCCACCCTCCTCCCCGTCTAGCCTGGCTCTGGCCCTTCAAGGAGACCGTGCGGAAATGTGCCCGGAGCTGGGTGACAGTCGTTCAGCTCATGGAGCGGAATCCTGAGTTCATCTTTGCCTGCTCCCAGGTCAGAGGGACGGCTGTGCGGTGGTACCTGGAGCCCAATGGGGGCTAGTGTGAGGTTCCGAGGGCTTCTGGGGCCTGAGGGGCAGGGCTACTCACCCTCAGCCACCCACTGGGCCCCAGGTGCTCAGCCCTGGATGGGGTTCTTGTCCCCCTGGCCCAGCTCCTGCCTCGTCTGCCCCACAGGCACAGCAGCTCGCGTGGGTGAAGAGCCACTACCCTGGCCTGCATGCCCGGCTCCAGGAGTTCGCCTGCCGTGGGCAATTTGTGCCCGTCGGGGGCACCTGGGTGGAGATGGTAAGTGCAGTCCACAGCCCTGGCCCCAGAAACCTCCCCTCTGGCAGACAGACAGGTGGGCCTGTGAGGAGATGGACACTCCCTGGGCACTGACTATAACCCAGTGTCACAGCCCTGGCTGCTCCTGTCCGGGTGGTTGGCCTGAGCTCCACCTGGTGCTGACCCCGGCTGCCTCCCTGTTCCCTCACTGCCAGGATGGGAACCTTCCCAGTGGAGAGGCCATGGTGAGGCAGTTCCTGCAGGGACAGAGCTTCTTCCTGCAGGAGTTTGGGAAGATGTGCTCTGAGGTAGGCTGGGAGCCGGCTGCGCCTGCAGGCGCATGGGGCTGGAGCTTGCCCTTGAGTGATGAGGGGCAGAGGCTGTGGCCGTGCTGCCGAGCCGTGGTTCCCGTGCCCAGAGGCCCTTTCCCTGCAGTTCTGGCTGCCAGACACATTCGGCTACTCAGCGCAGCTCCCACAGATCATGCGCAGCTGTGGCATCAGGCACTTCCTCACCCAAAAACTGAGCTGGAACCTGGTGAACAACTTCCCGGTGAGCAGGCCCCAGGGAACCAGGCTCAGAGTGGGCCTGGGTCCCACCTAGCCCATACATCTCCGTCCAGGCTTACTGAGGGGCCCTGGACAAGCCACCCAACCCCGACCCAGAGAAGGCATGCCTCCCCCAGGGTCACACAACAGGAGGGGCAGGTCTAGGAGGCCCGGCTCTGCCTCAGCCCTGACTCTGCCCTCTCTCTTCTACCTGTTTCCCTGCCTGCAGCACCATACCTTTTTCTGGGAGGGGCTGGATGGCTCCCAGGTGCTGGCCCACTTCCCGCCTGGTGACTCATATGGGATGCAGGGCAGTGTGGAGGAGGTGAGAGGGCACCTAGTGGCCAAGGTCGGGGATGGGAGGCAGGCTGGAGAGGGCTGGGTGTCCTGTTCTAAGCTGACCCTGAGCCCACCTGTGCAGGTGCTGAAGACTGTGGCCAAAAACCGGGACAAGGGGCGTACCAACCACAGTGCCTTCCTCTTTGGCTTTGGGGATGGGGGTGGTGGCCCCACCCAGACCATGGTGGACCGCTTGAAGCGGCTGTGCAATACAGATGGGCTGCCCAGGTCAGGCCTGGGCTCACTCAGCCCTACCCTCCACCCTTGCCCTTAGTCCCTTCTGCTCAAATATTGCGCCCGACACCTCCCCTAAACCTTGTCCCCCTCCAATCCCAGACCATGGGCTCCTCCCAACTTCTACCCTGGTGGTAGGGTGAGGGGAAAGCTAAAGGTGGGACGGGGCTTAAACCTACTAGAGAGAAAACTCTCCTGGGGTGTCCAGAACTGGCTTTGTGTGGACAGGGAGCTTTCTGGGCGTGGCTCCTTTCTGTCGGGACTGGGTCTCTTGTCACCCTTGCATGGAAGAAGGGTGAATCACACGGCCAAGCTGGGAGACCCAGGCTTGCAGTCTCCCTCAGGGTGCAGTTCTCTTCTCCGGAGCGACTCTTCTCGGCGCTAGAGGGCCACTCGGAGCAGCTGTGCACGTGGGTCGGAGAGCTCTTCCTGGAGCTACATAATGGCACCTACACCACCCATGCCCAGGTCAGGAGCTGGTTGCTGAGCCAAATGGGGAGGGCGTGCCCTTGAGAGGCCCAGAGGGTCAGAGGAGGAAGCAGGGGACAGAGCCCAGCCCAGACCTGGGGGAAGAGGCTTGTGTTCCACGGAGGAGCCGAGAGGAGAGAAGTGCAAGAGCCGGGTGGTCAGGAGCCTGGAGGAGGCAGGACTGAGCATCCCTGAGGGAGGAAGGGCTTGGGCTGAGGGGGGAGGAGGGAGGCATCTGGGGTAGATAACTCACAAGAGGCCCTGGGGAGCCACCAGGGGTTCTGAGCAAGGGAAGGCTTTGGAAGGTGTCCTGGGATGCTTGAACAGACTCTAGACTGATTCTCCCTACCCTGGGCTCAGATCAAGAAGGGGAACCGGGAGTGTGAGCGGATCCTGCATGACGTGGAGCTGCTCAGCAGCCTGGCCCTGGCCCGCAGTGCCCAGTTCCTCTACCCGGCCGCCCAGCTACAGGACCTCTGGAGGTCAGTCTGTCTTCTGCCCCCCTGCCACCCACTAACCTCACCCCAGACACCTCTGCGGCTGCCCCTCCCTCCCAGCCTTCCGCAGCCCTGCCCTTGGCCCCCCGCAGGCTCCTGCTTCTGAACCAGTTCCACGATGTGGTGACTGGAAGCTGCATCCAGCTGGTGGCAGAGGAAGCCATGTGCCACTACGAAGGTGAGGCTGACAACATTTCCGCTGCTCTCCAGCACCCAGGGCAGAGTGTCTCCTGTGGGACATTCAGGGGTCACCCAGACCCACTGCCCACCCATGACCAGCCAGTCTCTCCCCAGACATCCGTTCCCGTGGCAACACGCTGCTCAGCGCTGCAGCCGCAGCCCTTTGTGCTGGGGAGCCAGGTCCTGAGGGCCTCCTCATTGTCAACACACTGCCCTGGAAGCGCACTGAAGTGCTGGCCCTGCCCAGGCCTGGTGGGGCCCACTGCCTAGGTATGAGCTGGGGAGAAGGGTGGCTACTGTAGCAGGAGGGATCAAGGCCAAATCGAGAGTTGGGGACATTCCCCTGGAGATCTCTGCCCCGGGTTGCCCCAGGCTAGAGAGTACTAGTAATGCTCACCCCCTCCAGCCCCCCACCCCGCCCCGAGTATGGTTCCTGGAAGGTGAAGGAGGCTGTGCTGATGCCCAGGCCTCATCCCCAGCTCTGGTGACAGTGCCCAGCATGGGCTATGCTCCCGCTCCCACCCCCACCTCGCTGCAGCCCCTGCTGCCCCAGCAGCCTGTGTTTGTAGTGCAGGAGGTGAGTGCTGGCACATCGCCGTGGGCGGGGGCTGGCTGTCCTGGGCTGTCCCTGACAACGTGGGGGTTCTGAGCTCCCCAACCTGGAGCAGGTGGCAAGGCAGGGCTGGGGCTGGGGTTGGGCGGGCTGTTGGTGGCGGGAAGCCTCTGCAGACTTAGCCTCAAGGCCCCCTCCCACCAAGACTGACGGTTCTGTGACTCTGGACAACGGCATCATCCGGGTGAGGCTGGACCCAACTGGCCGCCTGACGTCTCTGGTGCTGGTGGCCTCTGGCAGGTGCTAACCCCTCACTGCCCTCTCCCAGTGCCTGGCAGGGGACCCCAGACCTCTCATTCCCTCTGTCCCCTGGCCACAGCTGACCACAGTAGCCCACAGGTGGCTCAGGACTGGGACCCACACATGGAATGGGGCCGGCTGGGTTAGGAGTCTCCTGTCCTCTGGGCCTACTCACCCTACCTCCCACCCCACCCACCTCACTCAGCTGGAGAGACTGCGGTCATACAGTTATAAAGCGCCAGTCTCCATGTCCTTCCAGGGAGGCCATTGCTGAGGGTGCCGTGGGGAACCAGTTTGTGCTGTTCGATGATGTCCCCCTGTACTGGGACGCGTGGGACGTCATGGACTACCACCTAGAAACACGGTGCGGGGTGGGCAGGACTCGGGGGCGGCGTGGGATAGGAGAGTATTGGGCCCCCTCCGCCAGGCCGTCCTGGCTCAGCGCCTCCCTCCCCTGTTCCCCAGGAAGCCAGTGCTGGGCCAGGCAGGGACCTTGGCCGTGGGCACTCAGGGTGGCGTGCGGGGCAGCGCCTGGTTTCTGCTGCAGATCAGCCCCAATAGTCAGCTCAGCCAAGAGGTGGTGCTGGACGTCGGCTGCCCCTATGTCCGCTTCCACACCGAGGTAGCAGGGGGCAGGGCGGTGGGTATCTTCCCTGGGTGTGGCCGGCGAGGAGGGGTCCCTCCCCTTGCACCTCTACCTCCACCCCCGACAGGTGCACTGGCACGAGGCCCACAAGTTCCTGAAGGTGGAGTTCCCTGCCCGTGTGCGGAGCCCCCAGGCCACCTTTGAGGTCCAGTTCGGACATCTGCAGCGGCCCACCCACTACAACACCTCTTGGGACTGGGCCCGATTTGAGGTCTGACGTGGAGTGGTGTGGGGCGGGGTGTGGTGGAGGGTTTGGATCCTCCCTGGCTGGGGAGAGACTCGTTGTGTGGTATGGGGTGAGGAGGAGGAAGATGATGGTCAGCATTTGCTGGTTCCTGACACGTATGCCAGGCATGGTGCTAAATGCTTTCTGTTTAGTCTGATATTCATGCCCATTTGGTGGGGTAAGTACCCTTATCCCCCTTTCCCAGATGAGGAGCCGGGGCTTAGACAGGTTGTGTGGTGTGCGCAGGGCCTCCTGTAGTGAGAGCTGGCATTCAATCGTGTGGTCCCAGAGCTTCCCTCAGTCTACTGACAGGAGCTCTGGAGCACGAGGAGGCGGCGGGGCCACCAAGTGGGTCTCCGATCTACCCTCCAGGTGTGGGCCCACCGCTGGATCGATCTGTCAGAGCACGGCTTTGGGCTGGCTCTGCTCAATGACTGCAAGTATGGCGCGTCAGTGCGAGGCAGCGTCCTCAGCCTCTCCCTGTGAGTGGGGTGCCTCCCAGGGACGGGTATGGGAGCGCGGTCTTCCCAGGACAGAACTTCGGCGGCTCCAGCCTGGCCCTTACCACCCTCCCCACCCCAGCTTGCGGGCGCCCAAGTCCCCTGACGCCACGGTTGACATGGGGCGCCACGAGTTCACCTACGCGCTGATGCCGCATGAGGGTGAGTGCTGCGGCCCCGATACCTCTCTGCCCCTCTCAGCCTCGGTTGCACCAACGGTAAGTGGGGAGCACTCCAGCAGTCCCACGCCCCTACCCTCATTTTCCACCACGCGTCCCTTTCCGGTCTGCGCCCAGGGTCCTTCCAAGACGCTGGCGTTATTCCCGCTGCCTACAGCCTCAACTTCCCCCTGTTGGCGCTGCCCGCCCCAGGCCCGGCACCCGCCGCCGCCTGGAGCGCCTTTTCAGTGTCCTCGCCCGCAGTCGTGTTGGAGACCGTCAAGCAGGCAAGGGCCGGTGGGGTGCGGGGAGCGGGCCGGGGTCCCGAGCTGGGCCCGCCCTCGGCCCCGCCCACCACCACCTCCCTCCGTAGGCGGAGACCAGCCTCCAGGGCCGCAAGCTGGTCCTGAGGCTGTACGAGGCCCACGGCAGCCACGTGGACTGCTGGCTGCACATGTCGCTGCCGGTTCAGGAGGCCGTCCTGTGAGTGGGGGCGCGGGGTGGGAGTGGGAGTCCTGCCCTCGCGGGGCCCTCATGGTCCCTCCTGTTCTCCAGCTGTGACCTCCTGGAGCGCCGTGACCCTGCTGGCCCCCTGCCCCTTCGGGACAGCCGCCTGAAGCTCACCTTTTCTCCCTTCCAAGTGCAGTCCCTGTTGCTCGTGCTGCAGCCCGCACCGAGCTGAGATGAGTCCCTGAGCGTGGGGTTTTGTTTGTGGAAGGCTTTGGGGGCTCCTCATTTCTGCCTCTCAAGCCTGAAGCAAGGATAGTTACCTCTTGAACAATAAACGCTTGGCTTAGGAACCCTGCTGGTAGCCCCTGCTCAGTCCCCTCAGGTCCCAAACTCAGGCATTGAGGGGGGAAGTTTTTACCCCAGGCATCTGGGGACAGGGGCAAGATCTAAGGTTATCTGTGCGCGCAAGGTCTGGATTGCAGGCCCCATGACAGAGACGGGGGATATCGGTGACCATAAGCTGACTGTAAGACCACGATATAAGATGCTCTTCTGGGACTTCCCTGGCGGTCCAGTGGTTAAGACTCTGAGCTTCCAATGCAGGGGACGGGTCGGGAAACTAAGATCCCGCATGCCATGTGGTGCGGCCGGTGGGGTGGGGGGAAAAGAAGCAGCAGCAGCTCTTCCCCTGTGTCCACAGGCAGAGGGCCTGGGGCTGGGGAGGAGGCCTGGTGGGTGGGTTCTGGCTGGTCCCCACTAGGAGGGGAGCATTGACTAGTCTGGACTAGGCTAGGGGAGCAGCCACATGAGGAATCCTGGACTGGAGGAGCTGTAGAGCCTGGGCTGCCCCGGGGGACGGGGTGGGTCTCTGCACCACCTTTGAAGGGCTGTCCCTGCAGAGGCAGACTGTCCTGAGAGCCAGGGCCTTGAGGCCTGGGATGGGGCTCAGTCTGCCATGCTGAGGCAGTGGCCCTCCTGTCCCCAGGGCTGGGCACCAGGCCCTCCACATTCGGCTTTCCCAGACCTTCTGCAGCCAACCCAAGAAGTTCAAGGTTTATCAGTTTACTAAAAATTACAGCCTTTTTCACGTGGGCTTAAAAAATGGGGACAATGGGTACAATTAAAAACATCATAGTTGTACAGGGAATGGCCACAGGGCCAGGGGCAGCCAGTCCCCTGCAACTTCCAGGAAGCCACACAGGCCCAGATCCAGGGCAGCAGGAAGGGGTGGATGCAAGCAAGGAGACCCTCCTGCTAAGAGACTGAGGTCTCCTCAGGCTCCGAGGATGGGGTGTCAGCCTTGATCTTTTGGGGTCTGCGGCGGCCTGTGGGGAGGACAGGTGAGGTGGCAGCTCGGACCCCAGGCTGAGGACTCTGTCCCAACAGCCTCCCTGCCACCTTTGTCGACGTGTTCCTCCCACCCGCACTGCCATCCCTTCCTCTCCTGGAGAGCCCGTTTTGGTGGTGCCCCTTCCCTCCCTAGAGGAAGATGCTGAGGAAGGCCCACCTGAGGTCGCTGGTTGCCTCCTCCTCTTCCCTTTCTCAGGGACGCAGGGGGCTTCTGGGTCCCGTTGGAGGCTGGTCCCCTCGGGCTGCTGGGCCGCAGTCTGCTCAGGAAGGCCTCTCCGTGCCCTTCGTGTCCTTGAAGGGGCCTTGTTTGGAGATGGAGGATTCTGGGTGGAGAAGACACGGGTCCCTGAAGAGCTCAGCAAGTCACAGGTTGGTTAGGACCCACCATTGCCCTCCATTGTCAAGGGAAGGAGCTGCCCAAGAGCCTGGCCTGGGAGGTACAGCCAGGACAGGAGAGGGTACAGGGAGGGGGTAGGAGCAGGGAGACATACCTCCACTTGGTCCTCAGAACCCCTCTGTGCTCCCTTGGATTTCTTCTTGCGGGACTTGCCCCCTGCAGGATACTGTTGCTGATGGGGTTGGAGGGTCTTGTGGCCGCAGCCCCCTTTCTCTAGACTCCCATGCTCCCACTCTGGAGTGCCTCCGAGGGTTGGGGTGGGGACTGGGATGGAGAAGGGTGCTGTAGCCCTTGCAGGCAACTAGTCCTTTTCCCTCTCATTACATTAGGCATAGCTTACCTTTGGGCGCCAAGGGTCCAGGATCCCCCTAAAATGGAATCAGGAGAATTCAGGAGTCAATCTGGCAGGGGTAGTTTTCCTTGGAGAGGCAGAACTCACACCTGTCCTTCCAGATCAGTGAAGCCCCTCCCCTAGGAAGCCTCTCTGACCGTCCCCTCCCCCCAGGTCAGAGCCAACAGCAAGGTAACCCTGCCCTGGGCTGCTCCACTAGCTGGGACCCTGGGACTCCGAGGAGGGGAGGGGCATAGCACAGGGAAAGCTTAGATCCTCAGGAACAGTGCAACCCCAGGTCTTTCCATCCCACCAGCTTCCTTAGGGCTCCATTTGCCTGTGTGAGCATTAGAGCCCAAACCTGGAACCAGATGGTGCGGCCATGCCGGTCCCGCAGGGAGCTCATGCCTGGCGTGCCATAACACCGCAGCCAGGCTCGGAAGGCAGCAAAGTCCTCCTCCGTGCTCTCCGGCCCATAGCCTTTGCCCCCTGTGGGACAGAGGAGCCAGGCGGAGGTCAGAGGGCTGACTTAGGCTGGGAGCGGGGGGAGCCCAGTTAGACCTGGCTCAGACCTCAGCTTTACAAGCTGATGGACTGAGTCAGGGGGCCAAGGCTCTCCCTCCTCCAGCTGTGTGACCTCAGGCTGGTGTCTTCCCCACTCTGGGCCATGGCTTTCCCATCCTGGAGTTGAGTTAAGAATCCTTGCCCTGCCTGCCTCATGGGGCAGCTCAGGGGACATAGACACCCGACACGTGAAGATCAGTGAAGGAGGCCTAGTCCATTTAGGAACGACTAGGTTGACAAACTTCCATTCCCCAGGCAGGGAACCAGGCCCAGAGAGGGGCAGGAACTGTCCCAGGTTACACGATATGCCAAAGCAGACCTAGCTGGCCATCTTTGCCTCCCAGGCCTCACCCAGCTGGACCACTTCCTTGGGCACTGAGTGGCACAGCTCCAGTAGGTCTGGGTTCTGCAGCTTGGCCCTGATCTTCTGGCTCAGGGTCAGCTCCGGGCTCTGGAGAAGAGGCAGGGGTAGGACCTGGATGTCAGTATGAGGCAGGGCCACTCAGAAGGCAGCTGACCCCTTGAGGAACAGACCCCTTCTGAGCTTGGCAGGACTCAGACAGTTCATCTGCCCCCCATCACCTCCCCCACGCACACACATTGTAGAGATGGGGAAACAGGCTGGAAACCGAGAAGGGACCTGCTTGAGTTAAGCTGGAGACGCCTGACCCAGCCCAGACCCTTGTCGGCCTGCACTAATAGGTGCGTGCATCCCCCCCTGCAGCCTCACCGGCCTGCGCTGCTGCAGTGCCTCCAGAACCGTGCGGGCCTTCTCGAAGGGGGGTATCCTCAGCCTGCAGTGAGGTGGAGAGAGGGCGCCACGCTAAGCAGTGGGGAATGTGGGCACACCCAGCCACCCCAGCCCTCGTGCCCAGGGCCTGCCTGCTGACCGGTATAGGATCTCTGCCCGCAGATAGTTGCCAATGCCATTGAAGAACCTCTGGTCCAAGAGGGCCTCACAAATGGGCCGGTCAAAGGCCTTGTCTGCTAGGTTTCGTAACACATTCTCCCTGGAGGGACACAGTCTGGGCACATGAGACCCATTCTGCCCACCCCACCCCTCCCTGCCTCACAATGGGTTAGGGGAGAGGAGCTGGGGGAACCCATTCCTGGGTGCAAGGGAAGGAAATGGGGAGTCCCAGTTCCCCTCTTCCCAGCCTCAGTGGTGTTTTGGCAGTGGGAACCTCAGTTTTCTGTTAAATGGGAACAACAGTGTGGGATTTTAATGCATTACAAAAGGTTAAAAAATACCAGTCAAAAGCAGCCTGTTCAAGAAAACACATGAGTCTAGGTATGTGGTGTGTATATCACCAAAGTGCCTCAGACTCAAGACATTTTTGGGAACAAGGTGACCACAGGACCTCAGGTGTGACCGCAGTCTGGAACTCCCTGTCTAGGACTTCTGGTTGGCTGGATATGAAGGTTTGATATCGGCGGGGTCAGGTCTTTTCAAGAAGCTGAAGATCTTCCAGGAAGCTGGTACTGGCACTGTTTATTTAGCAGGAGTGAGGGGGCAAGCCTTGGCTGGTGAGCGCCCCAGCAGCTCCCACCCCACCTCCGAGGGTCATGGGTCTCTCTTCACCACCATGAAGGGTACATGTATCTTGTTTCTTTGTGGAAAAGGATCATGGCAAGACTGACTCAGTGATGGGCGTGAGAAGCAAGTGAAATAGGGGGCCAGAAGACAGAGTTTTGGGGTAAAGGTAAGAGTGGAAGGTTGGCCTGGGTGTTCAGATCCCTGAGGGGGGCGGATCCCCACAGGCTCCGCAGCTGGAGGACAAAACAAGCCGAAACGCTCATTTTGTGAGAGAAGCTTCAGCTGGCAAAGGGTTAACTCGTGGCATAACTCCCCAGAGGAGGTGAAGTGGGAGAAATCCAAGACAACACAGACACTTCCTTAGGGGTGCACTTGGGGGCATACCTGGGAAGGCCAGCAGTCTGCTGCCTTCTGTGGCACCAGAGACGCCCTGACCCACCCCAAGGGGCAGCCGAAGGCGTGCCTTCCCCAAGAAAGGATTTGCCAAGTCCACTCCAAGCCTTTGTGTTTGTGATTCTTGTCAGATTGCTTTTACTTTAGAGCTTTGCACAGCTGGCTCCTTCTCATCAGGCAGGCCTCAGCTCACACGTCACCTGGGGTGGCCTTTCCTAATGCACCCTCCTCCTCCCCCCACCTCCACAGCTCAAAGTCATTCTCTACCTCTTGGATTTTTCTTCAGGCATGTGTCTATTTGAATTAATCTAGTCCCCTTTTTCCCCCTGCCCTACCTGAACTAGCTCTGTGGGAGCAGGGACCACATCCCTCTTGATCACTGCTGAACCCCCAACACTTAGAGTTGGCCTGGCACGAAGCAGAGACTCATACATGTTTTATCTTTAGAGGAGGGGAAGTGGCTGACACTGTGCCATCTTATGTGACCTGGATCACATCCCAGGTGGAGCCGTTACCCCTCCCTCAGGCAGAAGACGGGCACAGAGACCACGGGACACAGACCAGTGGGTAGGCAGAATATGGGAGACCACAGTCTGATTCAGAAACCACATTAGGCAGTCCTCTCCCCACTCCCTTGAAGCAATTCCTTCCTGTTCAGCCTCCTTTCTTAGGTTGTTAGAGCCTCTCCACCTTTCTTCTTAGCCTCTTGAGGGTGCCAAAAGACAGAGTGGGATGCTGACCTGAGACCCAGCTCTCACACTAACTGGCCATGTCCTCATCCACCTCTTGCTCCCACCCTCTACCACGTCAGTTTTGGGTTTCCACATCCATTAGCTCAGGGAACTGTCCCCAGGAAAGCACACTGTCTTGGTCTACAGGTGAAGGGGCTGGAACTCACTTCTTGGCCACCAAGGCACTAACGGCCAGGAGCCCAGGGCTGTATTCATCACACCTGGTGCGGGCCCTACCTGAACTGCTCGTACTCCAGCAAGACACACGGCCCGCGGCCTGGCTGCCACTTGCCCCCGAGGTCCCAGCGGCCAAAGCGGCGGACGTCCACGAAGCAGAGGGCAAGTCGGGGGCCAGGGGGAGCCGTGTAAAAGCGCAGATGGGCATGGGATGGCAGCGCATCGCTGGGCACCAGCTGGAAGGAGCCGGTCATGCCAAAGCGGAAGACAAGGGCCAGTGGCCCTCGTGGGGGCTGAGCCCCAGGCAGGGGGCTCAGTGTCAGGCGCAGCTCCTTGCCTCGGGCTAAAGCTGAGATGTGGTAGGCGCTGCTCTCAAAGGGCACCTCAGGGTTGCGGCTGACAGGTGACTTCTCCACACACCCGCCAAACACCAGCTCGCTGCATGCCTCGTTCACAAAGTGACTGGCCAGATGTAGCTCAGGGCCCTCAGGCATTCTGTGGGAGGGGTGGCCAGGCCCTGTGGGGGAAGATGACAGCAGGTTGGGCCAGGTGTGCATCCAGTGAGGTAGCAATTATCACTCCCAGTTTTCAGAGGGTCAGAGGGGGCCATGGTCAACTGATAATTGGCAGGAAGTCAGCTGGCTTGGCCACAGCCCCTGCTCCACAACCCTTCCCCCGCCCCCGGCCGAAAATGCTGAGAAAGCTCAGACTAGGGAAACGTGACTCCCTTGCTCATTAACGCGTTCCATGGGCTTCCATGAACCCTTCCTGATTTTAGAATAACGTCCAGATCCTTCCCGGGCCCACGCTGTCATCTCATTTCCTCCCACGCTCCCTCTGACTCACTTGCTTCAAGCACACTGCTCTTCTTTCCCCCACGCCTTCGCCCCTGCTGTCCCCCTCAGTCTGGGAACATCCAAGAGAGGACCTCCCTGACCACCCTATCCAAGGCAGCATCGTACCCCCCCGACCCCCTACACGTTTTCCTTCCTTCGTGGCACTCCCAGAACCTGAAATTATTTTATCATCTCTTCTCTGCCTCTACCTCCACTCCCACCCCAGAGTGGAAGCTCTGCTTGCTCATCACCCCACCGCTTGGAATCAGGCCCGCATCGGTTGTCACAATGACTGAGGGAATGAGCCTGGAAGAGAAGAGCTGGGAAAACGGTTGCTCAGAGGCTCAGCCGGCATTGTGGAGGCCTGCCACCACCCACTGGTCAGGACCATAGCGAGGACAAGGAAGAGGGAATGCAGGTGTCTCCAGGTACATCAGCGCTGGAGTCAGGTACACACGACTTCGAGGGAGGAGATAGGGGAGTCAGAAGGGCTCCCCAAGCTCTAGCCCATGGTCCAGGGGGTAATAGGAAACGCCCCGGTCAGCGGTCAGCGCCTCGGGCCGAGAGAGGCGTAGTCCCCTTCCTCACCCTCGCTGGCGTAGAGAGGAGAGTTTGCCACTTTCCTCTTCGCCAGATCGACGGCGAAGGTATGTGTTGGGCAGAGGGGGACATTTAGCCAGGGCAGACTCCTTTGCCCTCCCCCCCGCCCCCGCCGCAACCTCAGCGCCGCCCCGGACCTGGCACCCGAAAGGGTTCGTTTTGCTGGAAAAGGTGAATTTCCAGGTTCTTAATTTCGCGAGGGGCGGACGCTCTATGGCTCGCCTCCCACCCACCCCCATCCTCCACCCCCGCTGTCTGTCCTCGGTTAACCCTGGCTCCCTTCCTCCCCAAGGCCCCCAAACCCGTCCTCTCCTCAGCTCTGCTGCACACCCACCCCGACCCCGGGCCCACTCGCAGGCTACCTGCGCCCGTCGCCGCTCCCGCCAGCCTGCAGGCACTATGGGGTTAAGGCCGGGGGCGGAGCGGCGCCTGGGAGCACACTGGGAGCTGCGGTCGCTGCTCCAGCGCCTGATGGGAAGTGTAGTTCCTCAGGTAGGTGGCAAAGACTGTTCCGGGTGGGGTCCCCGAGCTGGGGGGCTTGGGGTGTGGGAAAGGCTTTGGGGCGGTCACCTGGCTGGGGGGTGGCGGAAGAACCTGGCTTCCCGCTGCCCGGCGCCGGCGGGATCCGGCGTCAGGTCTGAGGTCCCGGGTTGCAGCTGTCTCTGTGGCTGTGAAAAGCCACCCGGCTAATCCGGGACCGGGTCGGCGCTCCCAGCAGGAAACAGAAGCACCGTCCCAAAGCAGAGGCGCCTGCAGCTGTGCGCAGAGCGCGAACAGGTGCGCGATAAATGCAGGCTCTGGGGACCCGGTGGTGGCTCTAAGTTTCAACGCTAGTCAGACATAACAAGTAAACATCATCACCACGGGCGATGAAGCGTAGCCAAGCAGCCAAAGGCAGGAGCCGAGAGCGGAACCTACTTCCGTTGTGGAGGAGGGTCTCTCTGCGATGACATTTAGGCTGAAACCTCAGAAGGAGCCATCCGGAAAAGAGAGGGGACGAGTCGCTACGGCGGGCGGAAAGAACTGCCAATGCAAAGGCTTGGAGGCTGGAAAGCAAGCGATTGGCCCACGCAAAGAAGGTGGCTGGGGGTAGTGCTGAGAGGTGAGGACAGACACACAAGCAAGAGCTGGTCTGGTCTGGTCCGACCTCTGGAGGCCTCTGTAAGGAGCTGGCCTTTCATCCTAAGTGTAGCAGGCACTGGTCCCTGACCCACAGCCAGGATTCATACTACTTCTCCTTCCTCCCCCCTTAATCTATTTATTCATTTATTTTGACAGTATTTAAAATGAGACAATGCCTTTATCGAGCTAGTAAAGTTAACAACTTTTTAAAAAATATGTTTATTTATTATTTATTTTGGCTGCACCGGGTCCTAGTTGTAGCATGCTGGATTTAGTTCCCTGACCAGGGATCGACTCCAGCTCGGAGTCTTAGCCACTGCACCACCAGGGAAGTCCCAACAATAACTTGTTAATATTACCTAATACATAGCCCACATTCAGATTTCCCTAACTGTCCGCAAAATGTCTTTGATAGCTAGTTTGTTCAAATCAGAGACCAAATAAGGATTCTGTGTCTCTTCAGTCACTTTAATCTAGATGGAACCACCCTCCCCACCTCTTACCCACCTCACCTCCTTTTTTTTTGGTCTTCATGATACTGACCTTTCTGAAGATTCCAAGCCAATTGTCCTTTGAGATGCCCCATCACATTCTGGATGTGTCTGATGTTTCCTTGGGTGTCGTTAACTTGTTCCTCTATCTCTAGTTTTCCCTGCACACCAGAAATTAGATCTAAAGCTTGGAAATACATATGTCTCCTGGGTGCTGCTCTGTACTCCAAACTGCATCACATTAGGAGGCGCCCAACATCTGGTTGTCTCACTTTAGTGAGGCTGAAATTGATCACTGGTGAGGCCCTGACAGCCAGACTTCTGTGTTGTAAAGGTATGTTTCACACCTTGTGACCACTAAGTAATCTATGGGGTGATTTCTTTGTTTTGTTGGTCTATTTTTGTTTGTTTAAATTAAGTTAAAATGTACATACAGTAAAATTCATCTCTTTTAGAATGTGAGTTTCTTGTTTTGTTTGTTTTTGGTAGGTTTTTTTTTTTTTTTTGGTGGCGCCTTACACCATGCAGGATCTTAGTTCCCCAGTCGGGATTGGACCCGTGGCCCCCTGCATTGGAAGCGTGGAGTCTTAACCACTGGACCGCCAAGGAAGTCCCTAGAGTGTGAGGTTTTTGTTTTTTTTTTTTTGCGTTACGCGGGCCTCTCACTGTTGTGGCCTCTCCCATTGCGGAGCACAGGCTCCGGACGCGCAGGCTCAGCGGCCATGGCTCACGGGTCCAGACACTCCATGGCATGTGGGATCTTCCCGGACCGGGGCACGAACCCGTGTCCCCTGCATCGGCAGGCGGACTCTCAACCACTGTGCCACCAGGGAAGCCCTAGAGTGTGAGTTTTGACAAATTCATACACTCATAATCATCACCACAATCAAGAGATAATACATTTCTGTCACCCCCCTAAAATTTGCCCGTGCACCTTTTTAGTCAACTCTTACACCATACTCTCTGGCAACCACTGATCTGTTTTCCGCCCCTATAGTTTTTTGCCAATATCATACACTGGCATATCTCATTTATTGCACTCCACTTTGTTGCACTTAACAGATATTGCTTTCTTTTTTTTACAAATTGAAGGTTTGTGGCAATCCTCCATTGTCAGATGATGGTTAGCATTTTTTAAGCAATAAAGTATTTTTAAAATTTATTTTATTGAAGTATAGTTGATTTACAATGTTGTATTAGTTTCTGCTGTACAGCAAAGTGATTCAGTTATACATTTATATATATATTCTTTTTCATATTCTTTTCCATTATGGTTTATTACAAGATATTGAATATAATTCCCTGTGCTATACAGTAGAACCTTGTTGTTTATCCATTCTATATATAATGGTTTGCATCTGCCAATCCCAAACTCCCAATCCATCCCTCGCCCACACCCCCAGCAATAAAGTATTTTTTAATTAGGGTTTGTACATTGTTTTTTTAGACACAGTGCTATTGCACACTTAATAGACTACAGTATAGTGTAAACAAAACTTTTCTATGCACTGGGAAACCAAAAAGTTCATGTGACTCACCTTATTGCCATACTTGCTTTACTGCAGTGTTCTGGAACCAAACCTGCAGTTAACTCCGAGGTATGCCTGTACATGGAACCTTCAGCCCGTAGCCTCGTGCATCTGCTTTCTTCCTCATAGCATAATGCATTTGAGAACCATCCACGTTGTTATGCTTATCAATCAGTTCATTCCTTTTTTTTTTTTTTTTTTGCGGTACGCGGGCCTCTCGCTGTTGTGGCCTCTCCCGTTGCGGAGCACAGGCTCCGGATGCGCAGGCCCAGCGGCCATGGCTCACGGGCCCAGCCACTCCGCGGCATGTGGGATCTTCCCGGACCAGGGCACGAACCCGTGTCCCCTGCATCGGCAGGAGGACTCTCAACCACTGCGCCACCAGGGAAGCCCCTAGTTCATTCCTTTTTATTGCTGAGTAGTATTCCACTGTGTAGATGTACCAGCATGTTTATCCACTCACCAGCTGAGGGACATTGGGTTGTTTACATGTGGTGATTCTTTAGCACCACGCAAATACCCAGTTTCACATCAACCTTTCACCTAATGGCTTTATCATCACTGGTGATCCTTGCCTCAATCAAATATTTAATTGGGAGTTACAAAATGGTGATTTTCTGATTCTGTCATTCCTTCTACATTAGCTGGAATTCTTCTGTAAAGAAGAGATTTACTTCATTGACTAGGGTTATTTGGGTATTCTGAAATACTAAAAAGACAGGATAAATTCTGAAACCCTTCTCTTTAATTATCAATTTTTAGACTAAGAATTCGGTGCAATAATATCCAATGGTGACAAATTAGAATTGATTTGGGGGGATTATCTTTTATGGACTCATAGATTTTTTTCCACATTTAATATCTTTAAATTTGTTGCGATCTTTATCTTTTACCCCACTTACTGAAAGAGTACTATATTAGTCTTTGGGGCTATACAAACAGGGATATACAATTCCCATCTTTAAAAAAGGCTGGTAAAAGGCGGGTAGTAAATACAAAATTAATGCAATGCTACAATAGCAATGAGAGGAGATTCTACGGGATTCTGTGACAACACAGAAGAGGGAATGCTGCCTAGCAAACCAAGTTCATATTATACATTTGATGAGACTTGGAAATTTCTTTGTGACTTTTTTGTCTGCCACTTTATTTGTGCTTTGTTTATTCCCTGTTTTTCGTTTTGTCTTCTTTTCCTTGCCCTCCTGTGGGCTACTTGAACATCTTTTAGAATTCCAGTTTGACTTACCTATATTGTTTTTGAGTGTGTTATATTGCATACCCTTTGAAGTGGTTGCTGTAGGTGTTACACTATACACGTGTACGTACTTGTCACAGTTCACTGGTGTCGACATTTTATCAATTTGAGTATAGAGAAACCTTACTTCCCTTTGCCCTCCCGTGTTTATAATAACCTTAAATATCTGTTCTACATACATTGAGAACCACATCTAACAGTATTTTGTTTTGCTTCAACTGTCGAACATATTTCAAAATACTCAAGAGAAGGAAAGTCTACTGCATCCACGTTTTTAGTCTTTCCATTGTTCTTCCTTCCTGATGTTTCAAGATTTCTTCTTCTATCATTTCCTTTCTGTTTGGAGATCCTCCTTTAGCCTTTTTTTAAAAAAAATTTTATTTTATATTGGAGGATAGTTGATTTACAATGTTGTGTTAGCTTCAGGTGTACAGCAGAGTGATTCAGCTATACATATACATATATCTATTCTTTTTCAGATTCCTTTCCCATATAGGTTATTACAGAGTATTGAGTAGACTTCCCTGTGCTATACAGTAGGTCCTTGTTGATTATCTATTTTATAAATAGTAGTGTGTATATGTTAATCCTGACCTCCCAGTTTATCCCTCCCCCCCCACCTTTCCCCTTTGGTAACCATAAGTTTGTTTTCCACATCTGTGACTCTGTTTCTGTTTTGTAAATAAGTTCATTTGTATCATATTTTAGATTCCACATATAAGTAATATCATATGACACTTGTCTTTCTTTGTCTGACTTACTTCACTTAGTATGATAATCTCTAGGTTGATCCATGTTGCTACAAATGGCATTATTTCATTCTTTTTTTATGGGTGAGTAATATTCCACTGTATATAGGTACTGCACCTTCTTTATCCGTTGATGGACACTTAGGTTGTTTCCATGACGTGGCTATTGTAAATAGTGCCGCAGTGAACACTGAGGTGCATGTATCTTTTTGAATCATGGTTTTCTCTGGATATGTGCCCAGGAATGGGATTGCTGGATCATATGATAGCTCTGTTTTTAATTTTTTAAGGAACTTCCACACTGTTCTCCATAGTGGCTGTACCGATTTACATTCCCACCAACAGTGTAGGAAGGTTCCCTTTTCTCCACACCCTCTCCATCATTTATTGTTTGTAGACTTTTTGATGATGGCCATTCTAACTGGTGTGGAGTGATACCTCACTGTACTTTTGATTTGCATTTCTCTAATAGCGACGTTGAGCATCGCTTTTCATGTGCTTTTTGGCCATCTGTGTGTCTTCTTTGGAAAAATGTCTATTTAGATCTTCTGCCCATTTTTTCATCGGGTTGTTTGTTTTTTTTTAACAATTTTTTTTAATATATTTATTTACTTTATTATTTTATTTTTTTGGCTGCATTGGGTCTTTGTTGCTGCGCACCAGCTTTCTCTAGTTGCATCGAGTAGGGGCTACTCTTCACTGCGGTGCGCCGGCTCCTCGTTGCAGTGGATTTTCTTGTTGCGGAGCATGGGCTCCAGGTGCGCAGGCTTCAGTAGTTGTGGCTCGCAGGCTCTAGAGCACAGGCTCAGTAGTTGTGGCGCACAGGCCCAGTTGCTCCGCGGCATGTGGGATCTTCCCGGACCAGGGCTTGAACCCATGTCCCCTGCATTGGCAGGCAGACTCCCAACCACTGTGCCACCAGGGAAGCCCTGTTTGTTTTTTTGATATTGAACTGCATGAGTTGTTTATATGTTTTGGAGATTAATCGCTTGTCAGTCACATCGTTTGCAAATATTTTCTCCCATGCTGTGGGTTGTCTTTTTGTTTTGTTTATGGTTTCCTTTTAGCCTTTTTATTTTTAGATTAGGTCTGCTGGTGACAAATTATATTAGTTATCCTTCATCTGTGAATGTCTTGATTTCCCCCTTTACTCTTTTTTAAAATGCCTTACAATTTTGTCACTTTTCAAATTGAAGTATAGTTGATTTACAATACTATATTAGTTTCAGGTGTACAACATAGTGATCCAATATTTTTATAATTATACTCCATTTAAAGTTATTATCAAACATTGACTATATATCCTGTGCTGTACATATGTCCTTGAAGCTTATTTATTTTACACATAGTAGTTTGTACCTCTTAATCCTCTATTCCTATCTTGCCCCTCCCCCTTCTGTCTCCCCACTGGTAACCACTAGTTTATTCTCTATATCTGTGAGTCTATTTGTTTTGTTATATTCATTCATTTCATTCATTAGATTTCACATATAAGTGATATCATACACTATTTGTCTTTCTCTAACTTATTTCACTAAGCATAATACCCTCCAGGTCCATCCATGTTTTTGTAAATAGCAAAATTTAATTATTTCTTATGGCTGAGTGATATCATATATATATATATATATATATATATACACACATACACACACACACACACACACACACACACACACACACACACTATGAACATTGGGGTGCATGTATGTTTTTGAATTAGTGTCTTTGTCTTCTTCAGATAAATACCCAGAAGTAGGAATGCTGGATTACATTGTAGTTCTATTGCTAGTTTTTTGAGGAACCTCCATACTGCTTTCACAGTGGCTACACCAATTTACATTCAGACCAACAATGTACAAGGGTTCCCCTTTCTCCACATCCTTACCAACATTTGTTATTTGTGGTCTTTTTGATGATAGTCATTCTGACAGGTATGAGGTGATATCTCATTGTGGTTGTGATTTGCATTTCTCTAATAATTGGTGATGCTGGGCATCTTTTCATATGCCTGTTGGCCATCTATATGTCTTCTTTGGAAAAATATCTTTTCAGGTCTTCTGCCCAGTTTTTAATTGGGTTGCTTGTTTTTTTTTGATATTGAATTGTATGAGCTATTTATATATTTTGAATATTAACCCCTTATCGGTCATATCATTTGCAAATATTTTCTCCCATTCTGTAGATTGTCTTTTCATTTTGTCAGTGGTTTCCTTTGCTGTGCCAAAGCTTTATGTTTAATTAGGTGCAATTTGTTTAATTTTGCTTTTGTTTCCTTTGCCTTAGGAGACAGATCCAAAAAAATATTGCTACAATTTATGTCAGAGTGTTCTGCCTACATTTTCTTCGAGTTTTATGGTATCCAGTCTTACATTTAGGTCTTTAATCCATTTTGAGTTTATTTTTGTATATGGTGTGAGAAAAATGTTCTAATTTCATTCTTTTACTCCCCCTTTACTCTTGAGGTGATTTTCGCTGAATATAAAATTCTGGGTTGACACTTCTTTTCTTTCAGGGCCCGAAACGTGTTGCGCTTTTTGTTTCTGGCCTTTGTGGTTTCTGATGAGATATTCAGTCATTCGAATTGTTTCCCCCCTATATGTAAGGTGTCATCACTCTCTTGCTGCTTTCAAAATTTTTTTTCTTTAGTTCTCAGAAGTTTGATTATGACGTACCTTGACATAGATTTCTTTGGGTTCAACCTGTGTGGAGTTCATTCAGTTTCTTGGCTCTGTAGGTTTGTGTCTTTTGCCATATTTTGGAAAATTTTAGCCATTATTTCTTAGAATACTTTTTCTGTCCTACCTTCTTTCTCCTCACCTTCTGGGACTCTGACAACACAAATACTAGATTTTTTGTTATAGTCCTACAGGTCCCTGAAACTCTGTTTTATTGTTTTGTTGTTGTTGTTGTTTGTTTTCCAAACTATTTTCTCTCTGTTATTCAGGCTGGGTAAATTCTATTGATTTAGCTTCCAATCCACTGATTCTTTCTTCTGTTGTTAAGTCTACCCACTGAGATTTTTACTTGGGTTATTGTAGTTTTCAGTTCTAAAATTTTTATCTGGTTCTTTATATCTTCTGTTTCTCTGCTGAGACTTGAGGCATTTTTATGATAGCTGTTTTAAAATCCTTAGCATAGAATTCTAACAGCTGAGTCATATTGGTGTTGGCATTTGTTGTCTTTTTTCATTCACGTTGAGATTTTCTTGGTTCTTGGTACAACGATTTTTTAAATTGAATCCTAGACATTTTGGGTATTATGAGACTGCATCTTATTTAAATCTTCTCTTTTAGCAGGGCTCCTCTGACACAGTACCAGTGGGGAAAGGGGTATGCCACCTCCTTATTGCTGGATGGGGTGGGAGTCTAGGCTTCCACTCAGCCTTTGCAGTCAGGGGTCGAAGAAGGGCTGCAGTTCTGCAGGGTGTGGCTGGAGTACAGCTGTTACTGTCTGTAACTTTTTCTGTCCTGCTGGACTGTCCTTTTCCCGGTCCTTTGCCTAGAGAGAGTAGGCTTTTGTTGGGCCTTCCTTTGTCTGTGTGTTGTTTCTAGGTGGATGGCTTCTCCAGCTCCCAGCTTGGGATACATGAAGCAAAAAGAAAATCTAAGGAATTCTCTGCTGTGTTGTTCTTCAGGTCTTGAGGTCTAGCCAGTCTGCCTTCTTCTCGTCACCTTTCATAGTCTTATGTTTGTTTTATATATAACGTCTAAGGTTTTTAGCTGAACTTAGTGGAAGGAACAGAGAAAAGCCCATCTGCTCCATTTCTCCAGAAGCAGAAGCCAGGAGGGGAGTGAGTCCTTATATCTTTGATGCTTAAATTGTCCCATCTTTAGCCAGTGGGATGAGCTGGCTCCTGTTGACATTACTTATTATTCTTTGATAGCTTCCTTGGATCCCGAGATGTTCTAGGCTTACCTTGTATTCTCCCTGCCCCACACCTGGAATCAGTCTGTTCTACAAGGGACCCTAGCTGGCCTAAGCCAGTCCTGGGAGGCCATTTGTCTTAGTCTGTTCAGGCTGCTATAACAAAACACCATGGACTGGGTGGCTTAAAAAACAGACATTTAGGGACTTCCCTGGTGGCGCAGTGGTTAAGAATCCGCCTGCCAATGCACGGGACATGGGTTTGAGCCCTGGTCCAGGAAGATTCCACATGCCGCAGAGCAGCAAAGCCCGTGTGCTACAACTACTGAGCCTGCACTCTAGAGCTCGTGAGCCACAACTACTGAGCCTGCGTGCCCTGGAGCCTGTGCTCCGAAACAAGAGAAGCCACTGTAATGAGAAACCTGTGCACCGCAACAAAGAGTAGCCTCCGCTCTCCACAACTAGAGAAAGCCTGCACACAGCAGTGAAGACCCAACACAGCCAAAAAATAAATAAATAAATTTATTTTTTTTTAAAAAAATCCAAAAAACCAGACATTTATTTCTCGTAGTTCTAGAGGCTGGGACGTCCAAGTTCGAGTCAGAATCAGTTCTTGGTGAGGGCTCTCTCCTGCCTTGTTAGACAGCTGTCTTCTCCCTATGTTCTCATATGGCCTTTCCACGGTATAGAGAGTCTGTCTTCCTTTTCTTATAAGAGTGCTAATCATCACAAGGGTCCCAGTCTCATGACTTCATCTGAACTTAATTATTCCCCAAAGCCCCACCTCCTAAAACCATCTCACTGGGAGTGGGGGCTTAGACATATGAATTTGGCAGGGGGTGGGGAATGGGTGCATCACAAACGAACATTCAGCCCATTATCCCATTCCACTTGCCAGTGAGTGGTTCCGGCATGGGCCTTCTCTCTTCCTAAAGAAGATGACAGAGAGGCAAGGGCTCTCTCCTTTCTCTACCTGGGGTATCTGGTGTTGGGGCCAACCACTTGCTGCCAGCCTAAGGACAGGGCCAGCACAGAGAGGGCAGAGTCAAGAGCATCATAGGACTGGGAACCTGATTTTCCTGTCTACAGACAAGCTGTTTCATTTTGGCTCTCGTTCTGCCTCAACCCTGACCTGCCTCAATCAGCAGCTGAGCAAAGAAAAAAGAAAACGTGCAATAGGTCAGGGAGGTCAGTATGTCACTTGGTCTCTCTCCTGAAAACCTCTGATCTGAACCCAAAAGAAATCCATGCACACACTTCTTTACACCTCTGTTTATTCTTCCTTCTCATGAAAACCACTGACATGTGCCTTTCATGGGGGAGGGAAGACAATGCTGCAAGAGTGTTCAGGATCCCTAGGCTGAATTCTCAGGTGGTAACCTAGGAAGCCAGACATGCAGGAGGCCAGGCCCCTAGGGTGCTGGAGCTGGGCAGCCCCTGAAGAGAAGTTCGGAGGGCAGCTCCACATGGGCCCCGTGAGCTCTTCTTCTCAGCCCAGGGAGCTCATCAGGGTCTGGGCCTGCTTCAGTTCTGCAGGGGCAAGAGGTAGGTAGGCAGGCGGCAATTAGGCAGGATCTGGGAGGGCCCCTTACCCTCCAGGTATACAGCTGAGCCTCACCTGCCAGGAGGACCTGGAACTTGTCTGCTGAGAGGGACATGGTAACAGGCTGGGCCGGGGCACCCGAGGCAGCTGCCACCTCCAGCCGCAGGTGCACCATGGGCTCTTCCACGGACCGCAGCAGGCTAGAACTCAGGGTGTAGTCCACCCGCCAGCCCACGCCTGTCAGCCTGTTCACTGCAAGACCGAAAGGGGCTCAGGGTCACAGACAGGGGAGCCAGGCAGCCCTAGCCCATACCTTGGTTCAGCCCTGAACCCTTCAGGGCTATGTGGCCTTTGAGAAGCTCTCATCCCTCTGATCCAGGAGCTCAGATTACCCATAGCAGATCTCAGAGGAAAGAAACCGGGGCTGGTGTCAGGAATCCCAGCTCTGTGACTGCTCGACATGTGATGTGGTTAAGTCTCCTTTCTGAGGACAAACACCTCCCAAGCCACATGCACCTTCTAGAATGGAGCCCAGCCCCCACCCGGGCACCCCACACTCACCTCGCAAGCTGCAGGCCCGCAGGTGCTCCTGCAGGGAGCTTTGCTTCTCTTCATAACAGCGACACAGGCTGGCTGCATGCTCTGGGGGCCGAAGGGAGGTCCCCTGAGCTAGCAGGTGGGTGCTGGGGCTTAGGCCACTCAAAGGGCAGGTCTCAGGCTCCTGGCCCAGAGAGGGCAAGGTGCATCTCAGGGTCACACAGCCTGACCTTTGCCTGGCACCCCTTGGCCCACAGGTTACCCACCTGCCTGCCCTCATCCCTGTACCTTTGGGCAGCCCCAGCTGCTGCAGTTCACTGGACAAGGACTCGCCATCCACGCTATGCTTGGCCGCACTGGAGAGGATGAAACTCAGCACTGCCACTGTGGCCTTCACATCACCCGACTCTGGGGGGAGCCGTGGGTGGAATGGGGGGTGTCACTGTGGCCCCAGCCACCTCCTTGACACCCCACTATCTTCAGCTCAGAGCCTCCAGGCCTCCTTGAGCCATGAGCACCGCTACTGCCCCACTGGGAGTGGGCAGAGGACCCTAGGGCTGGCAATGTCTTTCTTCCCTCATGCTCCTCTGCTGAGGCAGGTGGGTCAGAGTGGGCTGTTGGGAGGAGGGGCCTCTGTGCCGGGCCCCAGGCTGAATACCCGGGTTTGCCCAAAGGTCTGCGGACCCAGTGGGGTACTCACCAAACCTGGCATCAGCGGTGAGCTTCAGGATCTTCTCATACTGTGGAGAAAGGAGGCCCTCAAGGGGTGCCGGACCCCCGCTCACTAGCCCCCAACCCCTGGCCTGGATCCTGTGGTAAGGACACGAGGTATCTAGGGAGGGTGGGAGCTGATCACCCGTCTCCCTGGGTCTGGTGCACTTTCAGGGCAGTGGGGGTCACAGGGTCATGGGACAGTGGGGTGCGGGGCCCTGCACTCACGTCAATCCCCTGTCCCAGAAGGTCCTTCAGCACCTGGCTACACAGCAGCCTCAGCTTCACGGAGGACTGGAGGGGAAGGCCTTACATCAGCCAGACTGACCCACCTCACCCCTCCATGCTGGTGGGCTGGCTCAGAGAAGGCTGGCCACATACTTGACCAGTCACACAGCATGTTCGGACAGCCCGAGAGCGCTGAGGCCCCAGCCCAAGAGTGACCTCCCCACCCTCCACCCTCAGAGCCCCCACCCCCAAGACCCCATGCACTCAACGATTTTGGCCAGCGTGCTGATCTCTGCCAGGACCCAGTCAGGACAGTCCAGGTCACCACAGAACCGGAACCTCTGCAAGGGAGTAAGGTAGGTGGTCAGGCTGGAGGGCCGGCTGACGTATGGCCAGGTGTCTCCCACGCCACTGCTCCTCAGGGTTCTTGCTGCCTGTCCAAGATGCGTGCCCTCCGGCCCACGTCTTCTCCCCCAGTACCAGGCTGTTTGGAGAACCCTCTGCCTGACTCACACTGCCACCAAACCTTGTTCTCATGGCTGTCCCAGCAGACATGACTGGGCACCTTCTCCGTGGGAGAGCCCACTCTAGGCGCTGGGGGTGCAGCATGGAACACAACAAAGTACCTGGCCTCAGGGTGCGCGTGACCATCTCACCTTCTCCTCCTTTCCCTCCCCAGCTCCAGCCATACTGGCCTCCCTGCTGCTCCTGTTGCAGATTAAACGTGGCTTGCTCTCTCACTTCACTCAGGTCTCTGCTCAAATGACACCTCTTCTGATGGACTTTCTCTGACTTTGCTTTCTTAAATAGCCCCTCACACAAGGAAATTTTTGGGGTCAGTGGATGTATTCATTATCTTGATCATGGTAATGTTTTCATGAGCATATATGCATCGAAACTTATTGAACCATATATTTGCACACACATGGTTTGTTTTATGTCGATATTATCTCAAGGAAGCTGTTAAAAAAAAATAAAACAGCTCTTCACCATCATGCTTTAGCTGTTTATCTTTCCTTCTTGATCTCCATGGCATTTATCACAGAATATATCACGTTTTATTACTTATTCAAGGCCCATCTCCTCTGTCAGGATGCAAACCCACCTGGTTAACCACATCTTGACAATATCGTCCACCCCCCGATCAACTGTCCTTTGTCCTGTTTCTGTGGCAAAGCTCTAACGCACAGCAATATACATGTTCATCTTCCCACGCCTCTGTCTGGGCTGCTTACAGATGATGGGAACAAAACCCGCAAACTGGGTACACGGTCAGTCCACGTTCTCCTGATTCTGCTGGGCCCTCAGTGCAGCCCCATAATCCCATGTCCTCTACTTGGCCCCATCGTTCACCTTATCAATCACTTCAGACCTGCTCCATGACCCTTCAACCTCCAATCCTTTTCACCTGTCATCCCCCTGATCACACCTGACTCCACTGCCCTGGGGCTTCTACATGGGCCTCCAATGAAGTTCTCTAGCCATGGTCACAAATGACTTTCTTCACTAAATCTAGTCTTCCTCTTCCTTAACTCCTCAGCAGCATCTGACACAAACACATCCTTCTTCCTGAAGCCACATACTCTTCTGGATTTCTCCCTATGGCCTAGCCTCTGTCTCATTTTCTGGCTCACCCTCCTCTCCCCAGCCCCAAATGGTGATCCCTGCAGACTGCCTACTGTCATTATTCTGGGGCAGGGGACTAGGACTGCTGGTGAGGTGGTGGGAGTGTTAAGGACAGCCTTGTACTTCTTCTATTTCAGGAGTTTTTACCCATTTTGTGGCATCGACTCATCAGGCATCTGGTGAAGTCTATAGGCTTTTCCCAAAATGATGTTTTTAGATGTACAAAATACACAGGAGGGTCTTCCCTGGTGGTCCAGTGGTAAAGAATCTGCCTTCCAATGCAGGGGATGTGGGTTCGATCCCTGGTCAGGGAACTAAGATCCCACATGCCGCGGGGCAACTAAGCCCACGTGCCGTAACTAAAGAGCCCTGTGTCACAAACTACAGAGCCCACGTGCTCTGGAGGCCACACAACAACTAGAGAAGAGAAAACCCGCACGCCACGACTAGAGAGAAGCCCGCGCACTGCGAGCAGCTCTGCAACGAAAGATCCCACATGCCGCAACGAGGACCCGACTCAGCCAAATAAATATTTTTTTAAATACATAGGAAAAACTCCATAGTAAAAGGAACTGATTAAAAGTTATCAAAATAGGGAGTTCCCTGGTGGCCTAGTGGTTAGGATTCTGGGCTTTCACTGCCATGGCCCTGGGTTCAACCCCTGGTCAGGGAACGTAGATCCTGCAAGCCGCGTCGAGTGGCAAAAAAAAAAAAAAAGTTATCAAAGTATTCAAAACAAATTGGTGATGTGACATATGTTTCAAGTCAAATAATGACAGTAATTTAGAAATGAGCATAAACAATATGTAAACAATGCCAACAGCTGTAATGTGATATGAAAATATCTGATTTCTATTAGTGACAGTCAGAGGTGCTGCGAATCATAGTGGGTTGCCAACACTCATAATTGAAGAAAATACTAAATTTCAGTTTGAGGTCAGCCAAAATTGAGAGGTAATATTTCTCCTAACTTCATGGGTCCCTGACTTCTACCCACAGAAGTCTTCTACCATCATCTCTGTATTATTTACTTTTTTACCATAAGCACGTGTTCCTTGTGCAATTTCTTAAAACGCTGGCTTTTATCTAAGTTCTGTCCTAGGTCCTCTCTTCCCAACTAATATTCTGGCTGAGACAGGTTACACATTTCAGGGTTCAATGATCATCTTTGTGCTGATGACTCCCAAATTTATAACTGCCATTGTAGATTCTCTTCTGAGCTCCAGACACTTAAATCTAGACTGTCTCCTAGCCAGCTGCACCTGGCAGCTCAGACGCCTCACTCAGCGCGTATCAAAGTAACTGGTTCTCTTCCAGCTGAAACCTGCCCCCACCCCAGTGAGCACCACCACCTGGGAACCACGCCCAGACCCCTCCCTCTCCTTTTTCCCTCATGCATTTAGTCCCTGAGCCCTGCTGATTTCCCCCACTTCTATCTCCACTCTCTCCACCATATCTCAAGTCACTACCATCTCCTGGGGGGCCTGCTGCCCCTGGCTGGGCTCTCTGTTCCTCTCTTGCTCCCTCCACAAGTCAGCTGAAAGGCTCTTCCTAGCTTCCCAGCACCCTCTTCTTAAAGTCCAACCTCCTCTATGTGGCTCTCAAGACCCAGCAAGCTTTGGTCTATGCTTACCTGTCGAGCTTCATCTTTCACTAGCCTGCAGTTTCTACTCTTCCAGGTGATGAAATGCATTCATTCCTAGGGAGCCATGCTCCCTCTCACCTGAAGCCTTTGAATGCTGTTCCCTGTCTGAAGATACAGCCTCCCACCAGCCCCGCTCCATGCCTCCTAACCCCTGATACGCAAACTGCACTGCACCCAGCTAGCTTTCTTCCCTGCTCCCAGGCCCTCATATGATGTCATCCTTGGGTCGCCTCCCTGACACTATGCACAAGGTGAGTTTGGTCCCTTCCCCTCAAGTCTTAACTATGACTGCCCATTCAAACTTCCAGCTTGGCCCTTCCCTCCTGCAGCCAAAGTCTCAGTGCCTGGCACAGTGCATGGTATACAGCAGGCATTCACAACCTGTTGAAGGAATGAATGGATGTATGAGTTGGGAAATCCCAACCCCAAATCTACTCCTTTCTGGCTCTGGGAAGAGCGAAGGGCCTTCCTAACAGTGCAGAAGACTGAGCTTAACTGTAAGCAAGTTTTTCTCCAGGTCCCACAGGAGCGCTGGGAAGTGGGCACCTTTGGGAGGGCCTCTTGGGGCAGAGGAAGGCCTGGAGGGACAAGCCCCAGCTCGTGTCCCGGGGGTGCGCGGGCCCTTCCTTTCCGTCAAGGCACTCCTAGCCTGCCGGCCCGCCCTGCCCTACCCATCCTGCAGGGAGGAGGGTGAAGGGAGGCTTTTTTCTACCAGAGCCTCGGCCCTCACGACTGCACCCGGCAGACTTCCCATCTCCTCGCACCCGGCGCCCCACCCTTCCCGCAGCCACGGCGGTGAGATTTGGGGTCTCTTACTCTGCCCGCCCCCAGCACCCACTGCCTCGCATCACCCCTCATCCCTCACCATCGCGCCAGGAAGCCCGCGCCCAAGACTTCCACTTTCCGGTCGCGCCGGGTCAGGTGATGTGGCGGTCACGTGACGCTGGGGCGCGGGGGCGGAGGCCTCCTCGGATCGGGGCGGGAGCAAGTCGGCCAGCTCCGAGCTGTTGGGGCGGAATACCGGGTCCCTTTCTCAGTCCCCAGAACCTTTCCCTGGAAAGGGCCAGCGCCAACCCCCAGGTTAACTGAGAACAGAACCAAAGCAGTAGGAAGAGGTAGTAGAAACCGTTTAATTTGTTCGCCTTAAGGGAGCGGGAGCCTTCCGTTCTGCCGGGGTATTCAGGTCGTCTCCGTGTTTTGCGTCAGTAGGCAATGCCATTACATACAGCTGTGGGCTGTGGCAAAAGACGTATTTTAAAAATTTATTGGAATAGAATGCACATACAGGAAATTGTACGTAGTGTAAACACAGAGCTTAATGAATTTTCTTTTTTAAATTAATTTATTTATTGGCTGCGTTGCGTCTTCCATTGCTGTGCGCGGGCTTTCTCTAGTTGCGGCGAGTAGGGTCTGCTCTTTGTTGTAGTGCGCGGGCTTCTCATTGCGATGGCTTCTCTTGCTCCAGAGCACAGGCTCTAGGCACGCGGGCTTCAGGAGTTGTGCCTCGTGGGCTCAGTAGTTGTGGCTTGCGGGCTCTAGAGCGCAGGCTCAGTAGTGTGGCGCACGTGCAGAGCTACTCCGCAGCATGTGGGATCTTCCCGGACCAGGGATGGAACCCGTGTCCCCTGCATTGGCAGGCGGATTCTTAACCACTGCACCACCAAGGAAGCCCCTTAATGAATTTTCATAAACCATACACCCCATGTAACCAGCACCCAAATAAGGAAACATTACCAGTACCCCAGATATCTCCTTCAAGTGCCTAGGTATTTTATTTCATTTTGATGAATCCCTTAAGGTGCCTAGCAAAAAGGCCTGGAACAGTTGACACCCTCAGGAGAACTGTTTTGCAGCTTCACCAACATCAGATGTTTGTCTTAATTTTTCCCAACTTAATGGGAGAAAAATAGGTTGCTTTAAATTGCATTAGTCTGCTTACTTGTGAGTTTGAGCTAATGGCTTGTCTAGGAAAACTAAGTTTCCCATGTTCACTTGAAGAGGAAAAAACAAAAAAACCCAAAATAGCAACAACAAAAATACACTAGAGAATAGACTAATAACCAAAGAAGAAATTGAACAGTTTGAGATCTGTCTTCAATTCCATGCCCCTCACCCATACACTAGGCCCTGCTTGTTTTATTGTTGCAGGCTTTCAAAGTACAGATGGAGCCTATGGCAATTAAACTGCTCCCTAAATAGAAAGAGATGGAACGCTAATTCCTGCTAAAATTGATCTCACTTATAAAGAGCTTTCTAAAAATCATAAACATCATCATGTTGAAGTCAAGAGTGTGTTACAGTACACCATATCAATAAAAAATTTTAAGAGTATAAGAATAGTTCCATTTGTATTTCATCATCTCAGTAGGTTAAAGAAAAGAACTGATACATTTGGGAAACCATTTTTTTTATTAAAAAGAAAAAAAATAGTAATAGATGAAAACTGCCTTAAGTTGATAGAGTATTTGAAAAACAAAACCGCAAACATCAAAAAGACATATTATTTAAATTTGGAAATAAGGCAAAAAGGTGGGTGGCCTGTCCTTTTAATGTCATACTGGAGCATTGGCTCACAGATTTGTTTCACAAATAAAGATGATTTGCCTATTTAGGGCAGTGGTTCTCGGACTTTACAGCGTATCAGGATCATCTGCTGGGCTTGTTAAAACAGTGTTGGGCCCCACCCCCAGAGTTTTTAATTAAATAGGTCTTGGGTGGGACTTGAAAATCTGCATTTCCAACAAGTTCCAGGTGTGCTGAGATTTCCAGTTTGGGGACTACACTTTGAAAACCACTCATGTAGGAAAATGTACCTGAGAAATTATGTTAACTCACAGATTTCTGTCCAATAGAAAAGTTAACCCCAAAGATTAGAGTTTTATTGCCCCATGGGAAATTAGCAGGTTTTGTCTCTAACTTAGCACACACTTCAAAGTGCCTTTGCCAGTGCACTAGAAATACTTCTCAGAATGTTCTTCGAGTTAGCTTTACCATCTTACTGTTCCCTCATTAATTGAATAAAATATTTGACATGCATTCCTTCACTTGTATGAAAGTCACGTTTTTCATTTTTTCAAATTAAACTTTGATAGAGTATACTTGTGTACTAGTCCTGGACAGGAGTATACAGATACTAGTGTATATGTTTTTAAATATTTTATTTATTTAGCTGCGCAAGGTCTTAGTTGCGGCACAATGGGATCTTCCTTGCCACGTGCGGGATCTTCAGTTGCAGCATATGGGATCTAGTTCCCTGACCGGGGACCGAACCAGGGCCCCCTGCATTAGGAAGTCTTAGCGACTGGACCACCAGGGAAGTCCCACTAGTGTATATTTTAATACTAGACGTATTCCTGTTAAAGTCAGAATCAGTAATGCACTCTCATTGTGACCCAACATTGTCCTAGAGGTGTTAAGGCCAGGGGTTCTCAACTGGGGGTGATTTTGTATTCCGGGGGGATATTTGGCAATGTCTGGAGATACTCTTAGTTGTCACAACTAGGGAGTGTTGCTGACGTCCAGAGGGCAGAGGGCAGAAGCCAGGGATACTGCTAAACATCCTACAAGGTGTAGGACGGTCCCCAGTAACAAAGAATTAAAAGGTGGTCGGTGGCTAGTGGAATGTGCTGGAGCACTGTATGTAGACCAGGCTCTCCAGGCCCACCTGGTGCAGAGGAGTCAACGGTCCACAGGTGAGCGCCTGCTCGTCCCAGCCCCACACACCTCACAGGTGGAGAGAGGAAGGCTTCGTAAGGAGGTGGAGGCAAGCAGGGGAGCCCAGGCCTCATCTGTCTGACTTCCTCCCTGCCTGAGAGAAAGCCCCAGGTCAGCGCTGGGAGGGTCAGCCCAAGTTACTGAGCCCATAAGGCGAGAGCCCTGACCAGAGCCCTGGGACCCTGGGCTAGTTGAAGACCCTATCCTTTTGCCCCACAGATCATCATGGGAGTCCGGTCCAGCCTCTGGCCAGGATGTGATTTTTTGGCTTCTAATGCCCAGGCCCTCACCTTTCTCTCTTGCCTGCCACACTCGTGCAGCCCCACAGCGGAGGTGAGTGTCTCCTTGAGGGGGTCTGAGGGGCTGGGGGTGCAGGCCCATGGTCCAGGGTCAGTTCCTCGGGCTGGACCAGGCGGCCAGTCCCAGACAAGTCCCTGTGCATCTTCACCCTCAGCCAGGACTTCCCACACCGCACAGTACAGCCACAGCTGCGGGCAAGGGGGGGACCCAAGGACTGACCTCCTTGAGACTGGCAACCTCCTAGCGGCCCTGCAGCAGCTCTGCCCCCACCCAGACCCCACCTCAAGCCCCGTGTCCATCCGGTCTGCCTCCCCAGGCTTCAGAAAACATTGGGCTTTGGGGACTTCCCTGGTGGCGAAATGGTTAAGAATCCGCCTGCCAGTTCAGGGAACATAGGTTCGAGCCCTGGTCCGGGAAGATCCCACATGACGCGGAGCAACTAAGCCCATGCGCCACAACTACTGAGCCTGCGCTCTAGAGCCCGTGAGCCACAACTACTGAAGCCCACACGCCTGGAGCCCATGCTCTGCAACAAGAGAAGCCACCCAATGAGAAGCCCGTGCACCGCAACGAAGAGTAGCCCCCGCTCACCGCAACTAGAGAAAGCCTGCGCGCAGCAACGAAGACCCGATGCAGCCAAAAATAAATAAATAATTTTTAAAAAGCCAACAAACATTGGGCTTTGTACCCGCTACTCCTCACACTAGGTTCCCTGTCCAGGAGGCTGCTGAAAGGGGAACTGGTCGCACCTGTTGGAGAAAGGTCTTAGGAAATCACCTTCTTTGGGATTAGTTCCACCTTCATTCACTCATTTACCAAATACTCACTGTCTCTTTCTCTATGTCAGGCTCTGGGGTGATAGGTCAAGCAGGGTGCCCACCCTGAGGAGTTCCCCCAACTCTGTTGGTTGTTTTATTTTTTTTAATATTTATTTATTTGACTGTGCCGGGTCTTAGTTGTGGCGCACGGGACTTTTTGTTGCAGCATGCGGGATCTGGTCCCCTGACCAGGGAATGAACCCAGGCCCCCCGCATTGGGAGCGTGGAGGCTTAACCACTGGACCACCAGGGAAGTCCCTTCCCTCTCTGTTTAGAGACAGACAGACAGGCAGACTCATATGTCTTCTGATTGTATGGGCACCCAGGGTTGAGAAGAGGAAGGCCTCATTCACAGGAGGTGATGGTAGGTGTGAATGTGGAAGGGGTGTGGGCGACCATAGGGCAAGGGTGTCCAGGCAGAGCCCAGCTTTTGAAACTGGGTTGGGGACAGGCCCTGCTCTATCTGGAAGGCTTCCTGACCCTGCCAACTGCAGGCCCTGGCTGGATCACAGGTAATGGTTTCATGTTGATTTTTCAAAATGATAGTTGGTACATTTGAATTATATAACTAAACATTATTGCAATAAAAATCACAAAATAGAAGTTAAAGAAACAAACAAAAATCAGTAAACCCCTTCTCTCCCCAAATAACTACTCTAACAGCCCTTTCTGACTTTTTTCCCATGCATACGCAACTCTGACCCAGTAAGAAATGTACATTTGGTCTTCACCGTGGGTTCCTGACACAGAGCTCCTAAATCCCTTGGAGTTTCCTGGGCAATAGGAGCCTCTTTTGTTCTAAAGAGGTGACTCTGGGTGGGCTCCTGGGTAGCTCCAGGATGGGGGCTGGTCGCCAGGAAGACCAAGCCATGATTAGAAGCTTGGAGAGGGGCTGCAGAGTGAATTAACTGTTGATTCTGCCTACATGATGAAGCCTCTATAATGATCTTTGAACCACACCCCAACTCCACGGGGACAGAAGCTCCTGTGCTTGGGAACCCCCAGCCTTTGCCCTATGTGTCTCTTCATCTGGCTGTTTATCTGTGTCCTTTATCATATCCTTTAATGAGCCATTCGCAGTTTCACTGTACCGGCCGTGCGTACTTAGACATGCATGGCTTAATCTTTGAGACAAGCATATGCTACTGGCAGGATTAGAGCTGGAATTACCGTGGGTGCTGGCACCAGACTTGCCCTCCAATGGATCCTCGCGAAAGGATTTACATATCCTTTATTATATAGTAAATTGGTGAGCGTAAGTGTTTGCCTAGCTTCTGTGAGCTGTTGTAGCAAATTATCTAACCCAAGGAAGGGGTGGTGAGGACCCTGATTTGCAGTCAAGTTGGACCGACCGGGGGACCGACTACTTGGCGATTGGTGTCTGAAGTAAGGGGCAGTCTTGTGGGACTGAGCCTTATCCTGTGTGGTCTGATGCTATCTTCCGGTAGACAGTGTCAGAACTGAATTGAATTGCAGAACACTCAGCTGGAGAATTGGTTGGTGTGGGGAGAAACCCACACGTTTGATGTCAGAGTATTCAGTGTGGAAGAATAGCGTTTTTCCTTTTAGCAAATGTGAAAATAAGCTTTATAAAATAGTATCCTCTCCTATATTCTGTTTTGGAACCTAATTTTTCACTCAGTGGTGACTAGTGGCAAGCTTTGAATAGGCCAGGAATTGTGCGGGCCCTGCCCTGGGTTCCAGCAGCGGTGAGATCACTGGAAGAGGAGCCTAACCAGGCTGCTGGGTGACCTTGGGTAAGTCTCTGCTCTCCTCAGAGCCTCGATTTTCTTGGTCAAATTAAGGGTGTGGGTAGTACTGGATCAGTGTCTGAAAGTCAGAGCTGCCACCTAAAGCTGGGCATGCTGTGCACTGCACAGCTCCAGGGGGAGGAGGAGGGGTATTCTTGTCATAATCTGTGTGAATGGCGTGCCCAGAGTTGAGTGATGAATGGGCCCTGCCCGAAATGTGGTGTGTGAACCTGTTGGTACACAAGATGATTTTAGGTGGCATGCAAATGCATTCAGTTTTATAGTTACCTTCTATTTGTAGTAAATGATACCGATTTTCCACTTGAAGAGCTTATTAAACCACATTTGTTGTTTTTTGTTTGTTTTGGCTGTGCTGTGTGGCTTGCGGGATCTTAGCTTCCCAACCAGGGATCAAACCCGGGCCCTCGGTAGTGAAAGCGCTGAGTCCTAACCACTGTACTGCCAGGGAATTCCCTCCCCAGAGTTTCTGATTCAGTAGATCTGAGGTGGAGCCTGATAATGTGCATTTCTAACAAGTTCCCAGGTGGTGTTGCTGCTGCTGGTTCAGGGACCACACTTTGAGAATCACTTACCAAATTGCCTTTTTATTATTTTTTTATATGATAAAATATAATAAAAATAGATTTATTATAAGGAATTGGTTCACAAGATTATGGAGGCTGACAAGTCCCAAGATCTACAGAGTGAGTCAGCAAGTTGGAGACCCAGGTGATGTGATGGTGTTGTTCCAATATTAGGATGGCAGGCTTCAGACCAAGGAAGAGCTGAGGTTTCAGTTTGAGTCTGATGGCAGGAAAAAGTCAGTGTCCCAGCTTGAAGGCAGTCAGGCAGGAGGAATTCTCTCTTTCTGGGAGAGGATCATCCTTTCTGTTATCAGGCCTTCAGTGGGTTGGATGAGCCCTCCCCGCTTCCAACCCCAGCCCACCCCGACCCACCCATATTAGGGAGGGCTTTACTCAGACTATTGATTTAAATGTTAACCTCACCCCAAAACACTCTCACAGAAACACCCAGAAAAATGTTTGACCAAATATCTGCAAATTGCCTTTTTAAATACATTTGTTTAGGTTTTAAAAATGAGTAGATGTTCAACATCACTAACCATTAGGGAAATGCAAATTCAGACCATGGTAAGAGAACACTACATACTTATTAGAACAGCTGAACTAAAAAGTAGTGAACTAAAAAGTAGTGACAATATCAATACAGATGAAACTGGATCTCTCATATGTTGCTGATAGGAATATAAAATGGTACAAACACTCTGGGAAATAGTTTGACAGTTTCTTTTAAAAACTAAACATATACCTAATATGACCTAGCAATTGTACTCCTGGTTATTTATCACAGAAAGATAAAAACTTATGCCTGCACAAAACCCTATATATGATTGTTCATGGCAGATTTATTTGTAAGAGCCCCAAACTGGAAACAGCCCAATATCCCTCGAATGATGGTGAAGCAAACTGTTTTATATCCATACTGCAAACTACTATTGTTGACCTTAGAAATAAAGTTATTTTACGAGCAAAAATGGGTTTGTTTGGAAATGGCAGAGGAATTGCAATTCTGGATAAGCAAGCTACAGCAAAAGTCATAAGCAAGTCCAACAAACAAAGGAGAGGAACATTATAGAGTAAAAGGAGGAAGTTAAGAGGGTTTGTTCTGAATGAAAGTCCGTTGGAGAAAAGTGAGAGTTCAGGGTGATGGTGGTTTCTGTTTGGCTGAGTTGGGGAGGTAGTCAATGTCTTGTAGAAGATGCAATGTACATCTTTTCCTGTTGGGGTCTGTAATTGACAATTCTTCCTGTAATTGACATGGAGTGGTACTGCACAAGAGCTCCCCCTTCTGGCCTTCTGACTCCATTTTTAGAGATTTCCCTTTATTTTCACACTATTCAGCAATAAATAGGGACAAGCTATTGATACAGGCAACAACTTGGATGGGTCTCAAGGGTATTGTGCTGAATAGAAAAAAAAGCCAATCTCAAAAGGTCAATAGCATATGATTCCGTTTATATAGCAGTCTTGAAATGACAAAATTATAGAGATGGAAAGCAGATCAGTGGTTGCCAGGGGATAGGGATGGTGGGAGGGTGGAAGGTAAGGTGTGACTACAAACCAGTAGCAGAGGGAGCTCTATGTATTGATGGAATAGTTCTGAATCTTGATCATAGGTGGTTACACGAATCTACATGTGATAAAATGACATAGAGCTATACATTTGGTATTGTTTTGATATTGGACTATACTTATATGTAACCATTGGGGGAAACAGAGTGAAGGGTACACAGAACCTCGCTGCAATATCTTCGAAATCCCTGAATCTATAATGATTTCAAATAAGTTTAAAAATGAAAAAGAATTGATTTAAATGAAAATATTAAGTAAAAAAAAATCAACAGTACACAGGTCTGGCAAAAATTGACATAGTAGATGACTGAGCATCTCAAATCCATCCAATGTACAATTGCCCCCCAGCAGGCCACCTGCAGGAGGCTGGGGCTTTGGACTCTTCTGCTTGGCATTGAGGTAGGGTTGCTAGGTAAAATACAGAATGCACAGTGAAATTTAGAATTCTAATAAACAAGGAATATTTTTTTTTAGTATAACTGTGTCCCATGCATTATTTGGGACATACTTAAGCTAAAATAAATTATTCCTCTAAATTCTTAAATGTGTTTAATGTGATTTTTTTTTTATGCCCTTGTCTCCTAATTCTAATATCTCAGCCATTTATGAATCTGCTTGTGTGGACTGGCTTTTCTCTTAATCTTAGGATACATTTTCTTGCTGCTTCACATGTCTAGTAAATTTTATTTATTTATTTATTTGTTTGTTTTATAGTGGTTGCGCCGGGTCTTAGTTACAGCACTTGGGCTCCTTAGTTGCAGCATGTGGGCTCCTTAGTTGTGGTTCGCCAGCTCCTTAATTGTAGCATGTGAACTCTTAGTTGCAGCATGCATGTGGGATCTACTTCCCTGACCAGGGATTGAACCTGGGCCCCCTGCATTGGGAGCATGGGGTCTTAATCACTGCGCCACCAAGGAAGTCCCATAAATATTTTTTTATATGCTGGACATTGAACATACATTGTAGAGATTTGGATTGTGTTATTGTACTCTAAATAGTGCTGAGTTTTGTTCTGGCCAGCAATTAAATTACTAATGGATTAACTTGACCATGTATGTCAAGACTTGGTTTTAGGTTTTGTTAGGGTGTGTCTTTTCCCATTTTTTCCTTATGCCTAGGGAATCTTCCTCACTCCCAAAGCATAGCCTTTGAGGCCCTCATGTCAGTTTCTGGGAATGTCCTTCCTTGATTCTTTGGGAAAGTAGTTATATGATCTCCACCTAATTTACTGCAGCAAATGTCATGTCCAGGCTTCAAGGAGCCATTCCAGCAGCATGTTAGAGCTCCAGGTGTTGTTGACAGGGCATTAAATTCTTAGTCACGGGAGAGTGCTCCCAGGTCAATAAATTCTCATGTATACAACCTTTTATTCTACTCTTGGCCCAACACCCTTGTCTTCTCTTATACCTCCTCTCCCAAATTCTTCCAGTATATATTAGCTCCTGCAACTCTTTTGGTGAATAAACTGTTTCGCCCAGAGCAGGATTGTACTTGTGATCTTGGGCTGTGATGATGACTGACCCTAGTTATTGGTCTGGTGGCAATGTGGGGCAGCAATGAGAAGGGCACACTTTATCATTCTGTAAGGTACCCACCTCAGGGAAGTTCTTCACCTAGTCTCCAGGCAGCAGGAGGCTGTTCTGCTTTTAAGGGTTTGGGATGGGGGGCTGCTTCTAGCCTAGCACGTTCAGGGAAAACTGGAGGTTCAAAGTTCTCGAGTGTATCCATTCAAATTTTCCCATACCAGGTATCTGGATCCCATTACTTTTCTATCAGGGACCCTGCATTTAGGATAGGAGATCAATTACGGTTGATCATGCTGTCTCCTTTGCAGTTCTGCCATCCTTATGATTCAATTCTGCGTCTGATTTTCTGCCTATTCTACTTTCCAGGGGCAGGAGAAGAGGGTTTCCTTAAATCCTGTCTTTGAAGAGCCTCTCGCTGGACAAAATATAATATTTCAAGCATCAAAAAGAGCTGCAATGAATTGAAACACATCAACTGTGTTAAGCTATGAGAGCTCTGAGTTGATAGTTATCTAGGTCAAGCCTGTCGTTCTATTTATTTAGAAGACATAAGTTGATCATCTTTGGAGGTTGTTAGTGATTCAACTTTTATTCTAAACCTGGTAAGGGAAAGAATCAAGTTTTTTTTTTGCCTTTCTTTTTTTAAAAATTAATTAATTAATTTATTTTTGGCTGCATTGAGTCTTCGTTACTGCATGAGGCTTTCTCTAGTTGCAGTGAGCGGGGGTTACTCTTTGTTGCGGTGTGCGGGCTTCTCATTGTGGTGGCTTCTCTTGTTGCAGAGCACGGGCTCTAGGCACGCGGGCTTTAATAGTTGTGGCACGCAGGCTTTAGTAGTTGTGGCTCATGGGCTCTAGAGCGCAGGCTCAGTAGTTGTGGAGCACAGGCTTAGGTGCTCCACGGCACGTGGGATCTTCCTGGAACCAGGGCTCAAACCCGTGTCCCCTTCATTGGCAGATGGATTCTTAACCACTGCGCCACCAGGAAGTCCTTTCTTTCTTTTTTTTTTTTTTTTTTGCAATACGCGGGCCTCTCACTGTTGTGGCCTCTCCCGTTGCGGAGCACAGGCTCCGGACGCGCAGGCTCAGCGGCCATGGCTCACGGGCCCAGCCACTCCGTGGCATGTGGGATCTTCCCTGACTGGGGCACGAACCCGTGTCCCCTGCATCGGCAGGCGGACTCTCAACCACTGCACCACCAGGGAAGCCCCTTTCTGCCTTTCTTAAACAAACTATAGTGTTACCAAATATAAGAGTTGAGAAGGGAAAATTCTTTTTCATTGTGGTAAAATACAGTAACATAAAACTTACCATTTTTAAAGTATATAATTCTGTGGTATTAAATACCATCACGTTGTTGTGCACCCATCATCAGCATCCATCCCCATGACCCTGTTCATCTTACAAAACAAACTCTCTACCCATTAAACAAAATCTCCCCATTCTCCCCTTCCCCCAGCCCCTATCAACCACCATTCTACTTTCTGTCTTTATAATTTTTACTACTCTAAGTGTTGCCGAGTCCAAGCTTGTGCTGCTTGCTGCACGACAGGTCAGTAAATCAAGAGACAGGTTGTTGGGGCAAGGAATAGTGACTTTATTTGGAAAGCCAGCAGACTGAGAAGATGGCGGACTAGTGTCCCAAAGAACCATCTTACCCAGATTTGGACGCTAGTTTCTTTCACAGAATGAAGAGGGAGAGGTGAGGAGGTAAAGTAAAAGGGTGATGAGTTGTTGCAGATATTTCCTGATTCTGGCCAGGTGCCTGAGGGGAATGGCTTCTTTACTGCAGCCATTCACAGGTGAGTCTGATCAGAATGTTTTCTGTGAGATAAACAAAGGTATTTTAGCTTAATGTTCATTGCATGGGAGGCAGGGTTCCCCGTGATGCGCCATTATGTATACTTTAAGCTATAGGCAACATCCCTTTAGTGATTAACTTGTAGCAAAAGCAATAGAACACAAAGTGAAAGAAACTTTTACAAAGTAAAAGAAACAGATCCAATATGGAGTCAGATTTGTTTTCCCTATTATGTAAGTATCTCATGTAAGTGGAATCATACAGTATTTGCCTTTTTGTGACTGGCTTATTTCACTTAGCATAATGTCCTCAAGTTTCACCCACATTGTAGCATATTGCAGAATTTCCTTCCTTTTTTTTTTAACATCTTTATTGGAGTATAATTGCTTTACAATGGTGTGCTAGTTTCTGCTTTACAACAAAGTGAATCAGCTATACATGTACATATATCCCCATATCTCTTCCCTCTTGCATCTACCTCCCTCCCACCCTCCCTATCTCACCCCTCTAGGTGGTCACATAGCACCAAGCTGATCTCTCTGTGCTATGCGGCTGCTTCCCACTAGCTATCAGTTTTACATTTCGTAGCGTATATATGTACATGCCACTCTCTCACTTTGTCCCAGTTTACCCTTCCCCCTCCCCGTGTCCTCAAGTGCATTCTCTAGTAGGTCTACATATTTATTCCTGTCCTTCCCCTAGATTCTTCATGACCATTTTTTTTCTTTAGATTCCATATATGTGTTAGCATACGGTATGTGGTTTTCTCTTTCTGACTTACTTCACTCTGTATGACAGACTCTAGGTCCATCCACCTCAATACAAGTAAACCAATTTCGTTTCTTTTTATGACTGAGTAATATTCCATTGTATATATGTGCCACATCTTCTTTATCCATTCACCTCTTGATGGACACTTAGGTTGCTTCCATGTCCTGGCTATTGTAAGTAGAACTGCAATGAACATTATGGTACATGACACTTTTTGTTTTTGTTTTTGCGGCACGCGGGCCTCTCACTGCTGTGGCCTCTCCCGTTGTGGAGCACAGCCTCCGGACGCGCAGGCCCAGCAGCCATGGCTCACGGGCCCAGCCGCTCCGCGACATGTGGGATCTTCCCGGACCGGGGCACGAACCCGTGTCCCCTGCATTGGCAGGCGGACTCCCAACCACTGCGCCACCAGGGAAGCCCATGACTCTTTTTGAATTATGGTTTTCTCAGGGTATATGCCCAGTAGTGGGATTGCTGGGACGTATGGTAGTTCTATTTTTAGTTTTTTAAGGAACCTCCATACTGTTCTCCACAGTGACTGTATCAATTTACATTCCCACCAACAGTGCAAGAGTGTTCCCTTTTCTCCACACCCGCTCCAGCATTTATTGTTTGTAGATTTTTTGATGATGGCCATTCTGACTGGTGTGAGGTGATATCTTATTGTAGTTTTGATTTGAATTTCTCTAATGATTAATGATGTTGAGCATCCTTTCATGTGTTTGTTGGCAATCTGTATGTCTTCTTTGGAGAAATGTCTGTTTAGGTCTTCTGCCCATTATTGGATTGGGGTGTTTGTTTTTTTTTTTATATTGAGCTGCATGAGCTGCTTGTAAATTTTGGAGATTAATCCTTTGTCCGTTGCTTCCTTTGTAAATATTTTCTCCCATTCTGTGGTTTGTCTTGTTTATGGTTTTCCTTTGCTGTGAAAAGGTTTTAAGTTTCATTAGGTTCTATTTGTTTATTTTTATCTCCGTTTCTCTAGGAGGTGGGTCACAAAGGATCTTGGTGTGATTTATGTCATAGAGTGCTCTGCCTATGTTTTCCTCTAAGAGTTTTATAGTGCCTGGCCTTACATTTAGGTCTTTAATCCATTTGGAGTTTATTTTTGTGTATGGTGTTAGCAGGTGTTCTAATTTCATTCTTTTACATGTAGCTGTCCAGTTTTCCCAGCACCACTTATGGAAGAGACTGTCTTTTCTCATTCTTGCCTCCTTTATCAAAAATAAGGTGACCATATGTGCGTGGGTTTATCTCTGGGCTTTCTATCCTGTTCCATTGATCTATATTTCTGTTTTTGTGCCAGTACCATATTGTCTTGATTACTGTAGCTTTGTAGTACAGTCTGAAGTCAGGGAGCCTGATTCCTCCAGCTCTGTTTTTCTTTCTCAAGATTGCTTTGGCTATTCGGGGTCTTTTGTGTTTCCATACAAATTGTGAAATTTTTTGTTCTAGTTCTGTGAAAAATGCCATTGGTAGTTTGATAGGGATTGCATTGAATCTGTAGCTTGCTTTGGGTGGTATAGTTATTTTCACAATGTTGATTCTTCCAATCCAAGAACATGGTATATCTCTCCATCTGTTTGTATCATCTTTAATTTCTTTCATCAGTGTCTTATAGTTTTCTGCATACAGGTCTTTTGTCTCCTTAGGTAGGTTTTTTTGTTTTGTTTTGTTTTGTTTTGTTTTTTGCAGTACGTGGGCCTCTCACTGTTGTGGCCTTTCCCGTTGTGGAGCACAGGCTCCAGACGCGCAGGCTCAGTGGCCATGGCTCACGGGCCCAGCCGCTCCGCGGCATGTGGGATCTTCCTGGGCCGGGGCACGAACTCGTGTCCCCTGCATCGGCAGGTGGACTCTCAACCACTGCGCCACCAGGGAAGCCCACCTGAGGTAGGTTTATTCCCAGGTATTTTATTCTTTTTGTTGCAGTGGTAAATGTGAGTGTTTCCTTAATTTCTCTTTCAGGTTTTTCATTATTAGTGTATAGGAATGCAAGAGATTTCTGTCCATTAATTTTGTATCCTGCTACTTTACTGAATTCATTGATTAGCTCTAGTAGTTTTCTGGTAGCATGTTTAGGATTCTCTATGTATAGTATCATGTCATCTGCAAACAGTGACAGCATTACTTCTTTTCTGATTTGTATTCCTTTTATTTCTTTTTCTTATATGATAGCTGTGGCTAAAACTTCCAAAACTATGTTGAATAATAGTGGTGAGAGTGGGCAACCTTGTCTTGTTCCTGATCTTAGAGGAAATGGTTTCAGTTTTTCACCATTGAGGATGATGTTGGCTGTGGGTTTGTCATATATGGCCTTTATTATGTTAAGGTAAGTTCCCTCTATGCCTATATTCTGGAGGGTTTTTTATCATAAATGGGTGTTGAATTTTGTTGAAAGCTTTTTCTGCATCTATTGAGATGATCATATGGTTTTTATTCTTCAGTTTGTTAATATGGTGTTTCACATTGATTGATTTGCGTATATTGAAGAATCCTTGCATTCCTGGGTTAAAACCCACTTGATCATGGTGTATGATCCTTTTAATGCGCTGTTGGATTCTGTTTACTAGTATTTTGTTGAGGATTTTTGCCTCTATGTTCATCAGTGATATTGGCCTGTAGTTTTCTTTCTTTGTGACATCTTTGTCTGGTTTTGGTATCAGGGTGATGGTGGTCTCTTAGAATTAGTTTGGGAGTGTTCCTCCCTCTGCTATAGTTTGGAAGAGTTTGAGAAGGTTAGGTGTTAGCTCTTCTCTAAATGTTTGATAGAATTCACCTGTGAAGCCATCTGGTCCTGGGCTTTTGCTTGTTGGAAGATTTTTTTTTTTTTTTTTTGCGGTACACGGGCCTCTCACTGTTGTGGCCTCTCCCGTTGTGGAGCACAGGCTCCGGAGGCACAGGCTCAGTGGCCATGGCTCACGGGCCCAGCCGCTCCGCGGCATGTGGGATCTTCCCGAACCGGGGCACGAACCCGTGTCCCCTGCATCGGCAGGCGGACTCTCAACCACTGCGCCACCAGGGAAGCCCTGTTCGAAGATTTTTAATCACATTTTCAATTTCAGTGCTTGTGATTGGTCTGTTTATATTTTCTACTTCTTCCTGGTTCAGTCTCGGAAGGTTGTGCTTTTCTAAGAATTTGCCTATTTCTTCCAGGTTGTCCATTTTATTGGCATATAGTTTCTTGTAGTAATCTCTCATGATCCTTTGTATTTCTGCAGTGTCAGTTGTTACTAACTCTATTGATTTGAGTCTTCTCCCTTTTCTTCTCAGTGCGTCTGGCTAATGGTTTATCAATTTTATTTATCTCCTCAAAGAACCAGCTTTAAGTTTTATTGGTCTTTGCTGTTGTTTCCTTCATTTGTTTTGCATTTATTTCTGATCTGATCTTTATGATTTCTTTCCTTCTGCTAACTTTGGCGGGTTTTTTGTCCTTCTTTCTCTAATTGCTTTAGGTGCAAGGTTAGGTGGTTTATTTGAGATGTTTCTTATTTCTTAAGGTAGGATTGTATAGCTATAAACTTCCCCCTTAGAACTGCTTTTGCTGCATCCCATAGGTTTTGGGTTGTCCTATTTTCATTATCATTTGTTTCTAGGTATTTTTTGATTCCCTCTTTGATTTCTTCAGTGATCTCTTCGTTATTAGGTAATGTATTGTTTAGCCTCCATGTGTTTGTATTTTTTACAGATTTTTTCCTGTAATTGATGTCTAGTCTCATAGCATTGTGGTCGGAAAAGATACTTGATACAATTTCAATTTTCTTAAATTTACCAAGGCTTGATTTGTGGCCCAAGATATGATCTATCCTGGAGAATGTTCCATGAGCACTTGAGAAGAAAGTGTATTCTGGCTTTTATTGGATGTAATGCCCTATAAATATCAATTAAGTTCATCTTGTTTAATGTATCATTTAAAGCTTGTGTTTCCTTATTTATTTTCATTTTGGATGATCTGTCCATTGGTGAAAGTGGGGTGTTAAAGTCCCCTACTATGGTTGTGTTACTATTGATTTCCCCTTTTATGGCTGTTAGCATTTGCCTTATGTATTGAGGTGCTCCTATGTTGGGTGCATAAATATTTACAATTGTTATATCTTCTTCTTGGATTGATCCCTTGATCATTATGTACTGTCCTTCTTTTTCTCTTATAATAGTCTTTGTTTTAAAGTCTATTTTGTCCGATAAGAGAATTGCTACTCCAGCTTTCTTTTGATTTCCACTTGCATGGAATATCTTTTTCCATCCCCTCACTTTCAGTCTGTATGTGTCCCTAGGTCTGAAGTGGGTCTCTTGTAGACAGCATATATGTGGGACTTGTTTTTGTATCCATTCAGCCAGTCTATGTCTTTTCGTTGGAGCATTTAATCCATTTACATTTAAGGTAGTTATCAATATGTATGTTCCTATTACCATTTTCTTAATTGTTTTGCGTTTTTTATTGTAGGTCTTTTCCTTCTCTTGTGTTTCCTGCCCAGAGAAGTTCCTTTAGCATTTGTTGTAAAGCTGGTTTGGTGGTGCTGAATTCTTTTAGCTTTTGCTTATCTGTAAAGGTTTTAATTTCTCCATCGAATCTGAATGAGATCCTTGCTGGGTAGAGTAATCTTGGTTGTAAGTTTTTCCCTTTCATCATTTTAACTATGTCCTGCCACTCCCACCTGGCTTGCAGAATTTCTGCCGAAAGATCAGCTGTTAACCTTCTGGGGATTCCCTTGTGTGTTATTTGTTTTTTTTTTTTTTTTCCCTTGCTGCTTTTAATATTTTTTATTTGTATTTAATTCTTGATAATTTGATTAATATGTGTCTTGGCATGTTTCTCCTTGGATTTATCCTGTATGGGACTCTCTGCACTTCCTGGACTTGATTAACTATTTCCTTTGCCATATTAGGAAAGTTTTCAACTATAATCTCTTCAAATATTTTCTCAGTCCGTTTCTTTTTCTCGTCTTCTTCTGGGACCCCTATAATTCGAATGTTGGTGCATTTAATGTTGTCCCAGAGGTCTCTGAGACTGTCCTCAATTCTTTTCATTCTTTTTTCTTTATTCTGCTCTGCAGTAGTTATTTCCACTATTTTATCTTCCAGGTCATTTATCCGTTCTTCTGCCTCAGTTATTCTGCTACTGATTCCTTCTAGAGTATTTTTAATTTCATTTATTGTGTTGTTCATCACTGTTTGTTTATTCTTTAGTTCTTCTAAGTCCTTGCTAAATGCTTCTTGTACTTTCTCCATTCTATTTCCAAGATTTTGGATCATCTTTACTATCATTATTCTGAATTCTTTTTCAGGTAGACTGCCTATTTCCTCTTCATTTGTTTGGTCTGGTGGGTTTTTACCTTGCTCCTTCATCTGCTGTGTGTTTCTCTGTCTTCTCATTTTGCTTACCTTACTGTGTTTGGGGGCTTCTTTTCACAGGCTGCAGGTTCGTAGTTCCTGTTGTCTTTGGTGACCCCAGTGGCTAAGGTTGTTTCAGTGGGTTGTGTAGGCTTCCTGGTGGAGGGGACTAGTGCCTGTGTTCTGGTGGATGAGGCTGTATCTTGTCTTTCTGGTGGGCAGGTCCGTGTCTGGCCGTGTGTTTTGGGGTGTCTGTGACCTTATTATGATTTTAGGGAGACTCTCTGCTAATGGGTGGGGTTGTATTCCTGTCTTGCTAGTTGTTTGGAATAGGGTGTCCAGCACTGTAGTTTGCTGGTCGTTGAGTGGAGCTGGGTCGTGGCCTTGAGATGGAGATCTCTGGGAGATTTTTGCTGTTTTATATTACATGGAGCTGGGAGGTGTCTGGTGGACCAGTGTCCTGAACTCAGCTCTCCCACCTCAGAGGCACAGTCCTGACACCCGGTCAGAGCACCAAGACCCTGTCATCTACACAGAAAAAGAGAAAAAGGAAAAAAAAAAAAAAAAAATATATATATATATATATATATATATATATATATATATATATAATCGTTGCTCCCAAAGTCCACCGCCTGAGTTTTGGGATGATTCATTGTCTATTCAGGTATTCCAGAGATGCAGGGTACATCAAGTTGATTGCGGGGATTTAATCCCCTGCTCCTGAGGCTGCTGGGAGAGGTTTCCCTTTCTCTTGTTTGTTCGCACAGCTCCTGGGGTTCAGGTTTGGATTTGGCCCCGCCTCTGCGTGTAGGTTGCCTGAGGGCGTCTGTTTTTTGCTCAGACAGGACGGGGTTAAAGGAGCAGCTGATTCGGGGGCTCTGGCTCACTCAGGCCGGGGGCAAGGAGGGGTATGGTTGCGGGGCGAGCCTGTGGCGGCAGAGGCCGGCGTGACGTTGCACCAGCCTGAGGCGCGCTGTGCGTTCTCCTGGGGAAGTTGTCCCTGGATCCCGGGACCCTGGCAGTGGCGGGATGCACAGGCTCTTGGGAGAGGAGGTGTGGATAGTGACCTGTGCTTGCTCACAGGCTTCTTGGTGGCGGCAGCAGCAGCCTTAGCGTCTCATGCCTGTCTCTGGTGTCCGCACTGATAGCCGCGGCTCGCGCCCGTCTCTGGAGCTCGTTTAGGCTGTGCTATTAATCCCCTCTCCTCGCGCACTGTGAAACAAAGAGGCGAGAAAAAGTCTCTTGCCTCTTTGGCTGTTCCAGACCTCTTCCCGGACATACTCCCGGCTAGCCGTGGCGCACTAGCCCCCTTCAGGCTGTGTTCACGCAGCCAACACCAGTCCTCTCTCTGGGGTCTGACCTCCGAAGCCGGAGCCTCAGCTCCCAGCCCCCACCTGTCCCGGCAAGTGAGCAGACAAGCCTCTCGGGCTGGTGAGTGCTGGTCGGCACCGATCCTCTGTGCGGGAATCTCTCCGCTTTGCCATCCGCACCCCTGTTGCTGCGCTCTCCTCCGTGGCTCCGAAGCTTCCCCCCTCCGCCACCCACCGTCTCCGCCCGCGAAGGGGCTTCTGGTGTGTGGAAACCTTTCCTCCTTCACATCTCCCTCCCACTGGTGCAGGTCCCATTCCTATTTTTTTTTGTCTCTGTTTTTTCTCTTTTCTTTTGCTGTACTCAGGTGCATGGGGAGTTTCTTGCCTTTTGGGAGGTCTGAGGTCTTCTGCCAGCATTCAGTAGGTGTTCTGTAGGAGTTGTTCCTCATGTAGATGTACTTCTGATGTATTTGTGGGGAGGAAGGTGATCTCCGCTTCTTACTCTTCCACCGTCTTTCTTTCCTTCCTTTTTGAGGCTGAATAATATTCCATTGTATGCATATACCAATTTTTCTTATTTATCCATCCGTCAATGGACACTTAGGTTGCTTTCACATTTTAGCTATTGTTTAATAGCAGCATTATTCACATGGGTGTACAAATATCTCTTTGAGAACCTGCTTTAAATTCTTTTGTGTATATACCCAGAAGTAGAATTGCTGAGTCATGTGGTAATTCCATTTTTAGTATTTTGAGGAACCACCATACTATTTTCCACAGTGGCTGTACCATTTTACATTCCCACCAACAGTGCACAAGGGCTCCAAATTCTTCACATCCTAAAAGGGAACTCTCCTACATTGTTGGTGGGAATGTAAACTGGTGTAGCCACTATGGAAAACAGTATGGAGGTTCCTTAAAAAAACTAAAAAAAAGAGTTGCCATATGATCCATCAATCCCACTCCTGGGCATATATCCAGAGAAAACTCTAATTCAAAAAGATACATGCACGCCAGTGTTCATAGCAGCACTATTTACAATAGCCAAGACATGGAAGCAACCTAAATGTCCATCAACAGATGAACGGATAAAGAAGATGCGGTATATATATACTATGGAATACTACTCAGCCATACAAAGGAATGAAATAATGCCATTTGCAGCAACATGGATAGCCCTAGAGATTATCATACTAAATGAAGTAAGTCAGAAAGAAAAATGTCATATGATATCACTTGTATGTGGAATGTAAAATATGATACAAATGAACTTATTTAACAAAACAGAAACAGACTCACAGGCATAGAAAACAAACATGATTACCAAAGGGGACAAAGTGGGGTAGGGATAAATTAGGAGTTTGGTATTAGCAGATACAAACTACTATATATTAAATAGATAAACAACACTGTATAGCACTACTATACTGTTCCCTACAGGGAATGATATTCAATATCCTGTAATAAGCCATAATGGAAAAGAATATGAAAAAGAATATATATGCATGTATAAGTGAATCACTTTGCTGTACAGCAGAAACTAACACGACTTTGGGACTTCCCTTGTGGTGCAATGGTTAAGAATCCACCTGTCAATGCAGGGATTTGAGCCCTGGTCGGGAAGATCCCACATGCTATGGAGCACCTAAGCCCATGTGCCACAACTACTGAGCCTGAGCTCTAGAGCCTATGAGCCACAACTACTGAGCCCACACACCTAGAGCCTGTGCTCTGCAGCAAGAGAAGCCACAGCAATGGGAAGCTGCTTGCCGCAACTAGAGAAAGCCCGTGCACAGCAATGATGACCCAATGCAGCCATAAATAAATAAATACATTTATAAAAAAACTAACACAACTTTATAAATCAACTATACTTCAATAAAAAAATTCTCCACATCCTTGCCAACACTTGTTGTATTTTTTTTTTTTTTTGCAGTACGCGGGCCTCTCACTGTTGTGGCCTCTCCCGTTGCGGAGCACAGGCTCCGGACGAGCAGGCTCAGTGGCCATGGCTCACGGGCCCAGCCGCTCTGCGGCATGTGGGATCTTCCCGGACTGGGGCATGAACCTGTGTCCCCTGCATCGGCAGGCGGACTCTCAACCACTGCGCCACCAGGGAAGCCCCTGTATTTTTTTTTTAATATAGCCATCCTAATGGGTGTGAGGTAGTATCTCATTATAGTTTTGATTTGTGTTTCACTAATGATTAGTGAGGTTGAGCATCTTTCATATGCTTGTTGGCCAGTTGTATATGTTCTCTGGAGAAATGTCTATTCAGTTCCTTTGCCCATTTCCAAATCCGGCTGTTGTTGTTGCTTTTGGGAAGTTTTCTATATATTCTGGATATTAATCCCTCATCACATGTATGATTTGCAAATATTTTCTCCCATTCTGTGGTTTGCCTTTTTATTCTGTGGATAGTGTCCTCTGACACTTTTAATTTTCATGAAGTTCAACTTGTCTATTTTTTCTTTTGTTACTTGTACCTTTGGCGTCATATCTAAGAAATCATTGCCAAATCCAATGTTGTGAAACTTCTATGTTGTCTTCTAAGAGTTTATTGTTTTAGGTCTTACATTTATGTCCTTGATCTATTTTTAGCTAACTTCATTTTTTGCATATGGACATCTAATTTTCCCAGCACTATTTGTCGAAAAGACTGTCTTTTCCCCATTGAATAGTCTTGGCTCCCATGTTAAAAATCATTTTACCATATGTGAAAGGATTTATTTCTGGGTTTTCTATTCTATTCCAGTAGTCTATATGTCTGTCTTTATGCCAGTACTACCCTGTTTTGATTACTGTAGCTTTATAGTAGGTTTTGAAATCAGAGTGTGAATCTTCCAACTTTGTTCTTCTTTTTCAAGATTGTCTTGGTTATTTGGGGTTCCTTGAGATTCTATACGAATTTTAGGATGGGTTTTTCTATCTCTGCAAAAAAAGTCATTGAAATTTTGATAGGGATTGCATTGAATCTGTAGATCACTTTGGGTAGTATTGACATTTTAACAATACGAAGTCTTCCAATCCATGAATATGGAATGTGTTTTTATTTATTTATATCTCTTTAAGTTCTTTCAGCAGTGTTTTGTATGTTTCATTGTACAAGTCTTTCACCTCCTTGGTTAAATCGAGTTCTAAGTATTTTATCCTTTTTGGTGCTACTGTAAATGGAATTGCTTTTATAATTTTCTTTTCAGATTGCACATTGCATATAGAAATGCAACTGATTTTATGCATTGACTTAGTATCCTGCTACTTTGCTGAATTCGTTTATTAGTTCTAACAGGTTTTTTGGTGGAAGCTTTAGGATTTTCAACTTATAAGATTATTTGCAAAGAGAGATAATGGTACTTCTTCCTTTCCAACTTAGATGCCTTTTATTTTTTTTTCTTGTCAAATTGCTCTGCCTAGAACTTCTAGTACTATGTTGAGTAGAAGTGGTGAAAGTGAGCATCCTTGCCTTATTCTTACAGGAAAAGCTTTCAGTCTCTTACCATTGAGTATTATGTTTGCTGTGGGTTTTTCATATATGGCTTTTGTTATGTGTAAATACTTTCCCTCTATTCCCATTTTCTTAAGTGTTTCTATTATGAAAGCGTGTTTGAACTTTGTCTAATGCTTTTATGTTTTCTGTTTATTTTTGCATCAATTAAGATGATCGTGTGGTTTTTCTCCCTTCATTCTATTGATGTGGCTTATTGATTGATTTTATATGTTGAATGATCCTTGCATTCCATGAGTAAATCCTTTGTGGTCTTAGTGTATAATTCTTTCAGTATGCTGCTGAATTCTGTTTGCTAGTGTTTTGTTGAGGATTTTTTTAAAATAAATTTGTTTATTTTATTTATTTCTTATTTTTGGATGCACTGGGTCTTAGTTGCTGCGCACGGGCTTGCCACTCTTCGTTACGGTTGTGGGCTTCTCATTGCGGTGGCTTCTTTTGTTGCAGAGCACAGGCTCTAGGCGCACAGGCTTCAGTAGTTGTGGCTCGCGGGCTTTAGTAGTTGTGGCTTGCAGGCTCTAGAGCACAGGCTCAGTAGTTGCAGTGCACGGGCTTAGTTGCTTCACGGCATGTGGGATCTTCCTGGACCAGGGCTCGAACCCATGTCCCCTGCATTGGCAGGCAGATTCTTATCCACTGCGCCACCAGGGAAGCCCCTTGTTGAGGATTTTTGCATCAGTGTTCACAAGCAATTCCACTTCTGGGTCTGTGGTTTTTTATAGTGTCTTTTGTATCAAGGTAATGCTGGCCTCAGAATGAGTTAGGAAGTATCCCTCCTGTTCAATTTTTTGGAAAAGTTTGAGAAAGATTGACATTAGTTCTTCTTTACATGTTTGGGAGCATTCACCAGTGAATCCATCAGGTCCAAGGCTTTTCTTTGTTGGTAGATTTTTGATTCCTGATTCAATCCCCTTACTAGTTGTAGGTCTGTTCAGATTTTCTATTTCTTAATGATTTAATCTTGGTAGGTTTTGTGTTTCTAGGAAATTTTCCATTTCATCTAGGTTATCCAATTTTTTGACATACAATTTTTCATAATAGCTTTATAATCTTTTTATTTCTGCAGAATTAGTAATGTTACCACTTTCGTTTCCAATTTTAGTAATTTGAGTCTTTTTTTCTTCGTCCACTAGCTAAAGGTTTGTCAATTTTGTTGATTATTTTGAGGAATCAACTTTTTGGTTTCATCGATTTTTCTCTATTGTTTTTCTAATCTGTATTTCAGTTATTTTAACAGCAGGGAAGGGTCGGGGGAAGGGATAGTTAGGGAGTTTGGGATTGACACGTACACGCTGCTATATTTAAAATGGATAACCAACAAAGACCTACTGTATAGCACAGGGAGCTCTGCTCAATATTACGTAGCAACCTACATAGGAAAAGAATTTGAAAAAGAATAGACACAAGTATATGTATAACTGAATCACTTTGCTGTACACCTGAAACTACCAAAACATTGTTAATCAACTATACTCCAATATAAAATAAAAAGTTAAAAAATATATTTTTCCCTAGAAAAAAATCTAGTTGAAATTAGATTCTGGTCCTAATTATATCACCTGCTGAATTCTGTGATCTTGGGCAAAACTCCAGACCTGGAACTAGTGTATTTCAGTTATTTCTGCTCCATCTTTATTTTTCTTTTCCTTCCTTTCTTCCTTCTATTTAGTTTGTTCTTTTTCTAGTTTCTTACGTTGTAAAGTTAGGTTATTGATTTGAGATCTTTCTTGTTTGTTTGTTTTTGTTTTTTGTTTTCTGGCTGCATGGCATGTGGGATCTTAGTTCCAGTGGAAGCTTGGAGTCTTAACCACTGGATTGCCAGGGAAGTCCATTTTTCTTGTTTTTTATTTTTTTTAATATTTATTTATTTATTTTTGGCTGCATTGGGTCTTAGTTGTGGCATGTGGGCTCTTCATTGTGGTGCACAGGCGTCTCTCTAGTTGTGGCGCACAGGCTCTAGAGCACGCAGGCTCAGTATTTGCAGCACGTGGGCTCTCTAGTTGTGATGCATGGGCTCAGTAGTTGCAGTGCATGGACTTAGTTGCCCCACAGCATGTGGGATCTTAGTTCCCTGACCAGAGACCGAACCCGTGTCCCTTGCATTGGAAGGCAGATTCTTAATCCCTGGACCACCAGGGAAGTCCCATAAATTTTTATAATTGTTATATCTTTTCGCTGTATTGAATGTTTTATTAACATATAATGTCCTTCTTTGCTTCTTGTAAACTTGTTTTATTTAAAGTCTATTTTGTCTGATATTTGTATAGCCAGTCCCGCTCTCTTTTGTTTACTATTTGCACAAAATATCTTTTTCCATCTTTTTACTTTCAACCTGTTTGTGTCTTTGAATTTCAAGTGAGTCCCTTGTATAATTGGGCCATGTGTTTTTTTCCCAATCTTCCAATCTGTCTTTTCATTGGAGAATTTAATCTACTTACATTTAAAGTAATTACTGATAAGGAGGGACTTACTTCTGTTATTGTGTTATTTGTTTTCTATATGCCCTAAGCCTTTTTGTCCCTCATTTCCTGAATTCCTGTCTTTTGTTCTTTAGTCAAATTTTGGAGCGAAATGTTTAAATTCCTTTCTCATTTCCTTTTGTGTATATACTTTAGCTATTTTCTTTGTGAAAACCATGGGGATTATATTTAACATCATAAAGTTATAACACTCTAACTTGAATTTGTACAAGGTTAACCTCAATAACATGCAAAATCTCTGTTTTTTAAAAAAATTATTTATTATTTTATTTATTTTTCGCTGTGCTGGGTCTTCGTTTCTGTGTGCGGGCTTTCTCTAGTTGTGGCAAGTGGGGACTACTCTTCCTTGTGGTATGCAGGCTTCTCACTGCAGTGGCTTCTCTTGTTGCCAAGCACGGCCTCTAGAGTGCAGGCTCAGTAGTCGTGGTGCATGGACTTAGTTGCTCCGCAGCATGTGGGATCTTCCCAGACCAGGGCTTGAACCCATGTTCCCTGCATTGGCAGGTGGATTTTTAACCACTGCGCCACCAGGGAAGCCCAAAATCTCTTTTCTTTTACAGCTCTGTCCCTACCTCTTTTGGTTGTTGTCACAAAATGACATCTGTGTACGTTGTGTGCCCCAAAACAAAAAGCTAATAATTCTTTTAAATACATTAGTCTATTAAATCTTGTACAAAACAAGAAGTGCAGTTGCAAACCACTGTTACAATAATACTAGGTTTTATAATTGCCTATATATTTACTTATATTGTGATCTTTATTTATCCATATGGCTTTGAGTTACTGTCTAGTGTCTTTTCATTTCACTTTGCAGGACTCTCTTGAGCATTTCTTGAGCAAGCCAGGTCTAGCAGTCACAAACTCCCTCAGCTTTTGTTTATCTGGGATTGTCATGATTTGTCCCTCCCTTTTTTTCCTCTCTCTCTTTTTTCTGCTGTGCTGCACAGCTTGCAGGATCTCAGTTCCCCAACCAGGAATTGAACCTGGGCCACGGTAGTGAAAGCCCAGAATCCTAACCACTAGACCACCAGGGAACTCCCTCTCCTTCCCTTTTGAAGGACCATTTTTGTGGATATAGGATTCTTCATTGACAGTTTTTTTTTTCTTTTAGCACTTTGAGTATATTGGCCGACTGTCTTCTTTGGCTCCAATTCTTCTTCTTTTTTTAAAAAAATTATTTAATTACTTTATTTTATTTTTTAATTTTTGGCTACGTTGGGTCTTTGTTGCTGCACGTGGGCTTTCTCTAGTTGCGGCAAGCAGGGGCTACTCTTTGTTGCAATGCTCAGGCTTCTCATTGTGGTGACTTCTCTTGTGTGGAGCACAGGCTCTAGACAGGTAGGCCTCATTAGCTGCAGCACGCGGGCTCAGTAGTTGTGGCTCACGGGCTCTAGAGCACAGGCTCAGTAGTTATGGCACACGGGGCTTAGTTGCTCCGTGGCATGTGGGATCTTCCCAGACCAGGGCTCTAACCCGTGTCCCCTGCATTGCCAGGCGGATTCTTAACAACTGTGCCACCAGGGAAGCCCATTGGCTCCAATTTTTCTGATGAGAAATCTTCAGATAATCTTTTTGAGAATCCCATGTATTTATTTGCATCTCTTTTGCAGTTTTCAGGATTCACTTTGTCTTTTGAAATTTGGTTATAATATGTCTCCATGTGGGTCTTTGAGTTCATCTTACTTGAAGTTCATTGAGCTTCATGGACACTTATATTCATGTCTTTCATCAAATTTGTGAAGCTTTCAGTCATTATTTCTCCAAATATTCTCTTGGCTATTTTGCCTCCCTCTTCTCCTTCTTTGACTCCCACAATATATATGATATCCACTTGATGGTATCTCATGGGTCCTTTGGGCTATGTTCACTTTTCTTCATATTTTTTTCTTTCTGTTCCTCAGCCTTGATAATTTCCTTTGTCCTATCTTCAAGTTCACAAGTTTTTTCTTCTGCCTGTTCAAATCTGCCTTTGAATTGCTCTAGTGAATTTTTCATTTCGGCTTTTTTACTTACAGCTCCAGAATTTCTTCTTGGCTCCTTTTTAGGTTTTCTATCTCTTTATTGATATTTCCATTTTATTCACACATCATTTTCTTGACTTCCTCCCATCTTCCTTTGTTCTTTGAGCATCTTTAAGACAGTTGTTTTAAAGTCTTTGTCTAGTATATTTGCCATTATGTCTTTCTTAGAGATAGTTTCTGTTGAGTTCTTTTTTCTCCTTTGAATGGGTCATACTTTCCAGTTTCTTTTTATGCATTGCAATTTTTTTGTTGTTGAACACTGAACATTTGAATCTAATAATGTGGTAACCCTGGAAATCGGATTCTTTCCCTTCCTCAGAGCTGTTTTTTGTTTTTGATTTTCTTTATTGTGTGTATGGCTTTTTAAAAAATTGATGTAGCCTGTCTCTGTGCTGAGGATCAGCCTGAGGTATACATTTAATGTCTTCTTAGGTCTTTTCTGAGCCTTTCCTTGGACATGCATAGTAACTTCCTAATTTTCCCCGTATATGCAGTTGTTTTTGAGCAGCCTAGTTTTCTAGTTGTTTTTGAATGTCTGGCTCCTAAAAGGGGAAAAATGAAAAATGAAGAGAGTTAAAATGGTGCTAGCCTTCTGTATCTCTTGGAAGTCACTTCATCAGATGGGTGGGGTTGCAACAATGGGGGGAGGTGCAACAACAATGGCTGCCCACTTCTCTTTCTGCACCTCTGTGGTCAGAAGCAGCAATCAGCAATCATAAAAGATCTCCAGGAATTCCCTGGTGGTCCAGTGGTTAGGACTCTGTGATTTCACTGCCAAGGGCCCAGGTTAAATCCCTGGTCAGGGAAGTAAGCTGCATGGCATGGCCAAAAGAAAAAAAATAATCTCCAACATTCGGAGGTCAGGGTCCTTTTACCCATCCTAGCTCCCACTAGGTCCATTATATTATTTTCTTCCTTTTGTTCATATTTGAAAATTTTAAAACAAAAAGAGGGTTTTTGAAAATTTTTAAATTAGTTTTTGAAAAACAGACACAAGAAACACATTAGTCAAATATAATAAAATGATATTTTAAGACTCTTCATTTGAACATCCATCTGAAAAAAAAAGACAAAAATTGGACTTTGAATGATGGACTGACTGGACATTTGATGATCTTAAGGAATTATTATTCATTTTACTTTTCAGGTCTCATAATAGTCCCAGGCTTTTGTTAAAAAAAAAATCCTTATCTTGAAGATATACAAACTGAATTATCTATAGGTGATGTTATATGAAGTTTAGGGTTTGATTAAAATAATCCAGTATAAGCAGAGTGTGGAGAGTATAGAGGAAGCAGGAATGTCTCTATGTCAATAATTATTGAAGATGAATAATGGGGTTATTATATTTTCTTCTATATAGATAGAAAATTTCCATTAAAATGGGGTAAAAATATTCATTTAGATGTACATGTGTGTGAATTTATAAATAAATCTTTATATCTATCTATCTATCTATCTATCTATCTATCTATCTCTTTATTTCCTATTCCATACCTGACCTTCAACTTGGATAGGTTTCCTTCTGCCTGAAAGTACCTCTTAGGTCTGCTAGTGACAGATTATCTCAGTTTTTATATGTCTGCAAGTATCTTCATCTTGCCTCCTTTTCTGACATATATTTTTGCTATGTCTTGAATGTGAAGCTGCAGTCATTTTCTTTTACCCCATTGAAGGTGTCATTCTATGGTCTTCTGGTTCCTGCTGTTTCTGTTGAGAAGTCAGCTTTCAACCTCATTCTTGCTCCTTTGAAGGCAAGCTGACTTTTTTCCTCAAATTCTTCTAAGGTTTAAAAAAATGTGTCTTTGATTTTCTGATGTTTTACCATAATTTAGCTAGGTGTATAATTAATTTTATTTATCCTGCTTGGAATTTGTACGACTTCATTATTTGAAAAACATTCTCAGTCATTATTTTTAAAATATTGCTTCAACCTCATTACCTCTTTCCCCTCTTTGACTCCAACTGAAGGCATATTTGATCTACTCAGTGTATCCTCTGTATCTCCTACTCTCCCTTCTGCATATTTTATTCTTTTGTCTCTTCATGTTTAATTCGAATATTTTCTTCTGACCTATCTACCAGCTCACTAATTCTCTCTTCATTTTTGTCTAATTGACTGTGAAAACCATCCATGGGGTTATTAATTATTGTGCTTTTCTACTTCACATTTTTTTCCAATCTACTGTGCCATTTTTTTTTGTAGTTTTGTAGTTTTTGAAGTTTTCTCAGTCTTTTATCTCCTTGAACATAGTAAGCATGGTTATTTTTTAGTCTGTGTCTGTTTCTGTTGATTCCAATATCTGGAATCTCTGGGGGTGTTTCTTTTTTCTTTTCTCTCTCTTTTTTTTTTAAACCATGCTGACTGGCTTGTTTTATTAGAGAAGAGGATGTGGAGTTAACAATGTGAAGACAGTTGGTACCGATCTCGGAGAGACAGCAGTGAGTGTTGCTGAAGAGAGATCTTAGTTCCCTGCCCAGGAATTGAACCTGGGTAGCCTGGATGAAAACCAGGAATCCTAGCCAGTAGCCCACCAGAGGCTAGAGGCTAGAAGCAAAGTTCCCCTGGCTCTTACCCCATTGAAAGCAAGAATGTTTCAGCGAGGCACAAACTGTAAGAACAGGTACAAAGTTTATTATTAGAGACACAGCACAACAAGTGGGAGAGCACACAGAGAAACAGTTTGTTCATTTAAGAAGAAGCAGGCAGAAATACACACCTGAAGAGAAAGGGTATGGGCGTCCTTCCTAATGAGGAGGAGCGCAGTAAAGAGGTGATTCAAATCACTTAAATAGGGCAGTTCTTCTGAGTGTTTGTTTACCTTTGGCCAATTATCTTGTTTCCTTTTTCACACCTGACTGGTCCTAGGACCCTTTCCAACTTGCGTGCACAACTTTTTGCTAAGATGGATTCCATTGCAGAGGCCTGTGGCTGTATGGCCACACTTATTATGGGGTGGCACCCTCTCCCTTTTTGACCCCCAAGGAGCCTTCCTGTGCATGTGCAGACAGGGAAGTTTTCCTTGACCTCAGGAGCGGTCATCTTATTTCTTTACTTCAGCAGAGCTCAGCGTCTGCCACTAGCTTTGTCCTTGGACCGTCTGGGTGAGAACAAAGCTTCAATTTTACTCCACTTGACAAACACCAGCTGTCCAGCCCAGGGGCCCATCTATCTCCTACCTCAGTATCTGAGGTTGGGAAAAACATCCTCCCCTCCCCATACATGCCCATTGCTACAAATAAAAAATAACCAACTATGAGGGAGCAGCTGAGACAGTGACCGGGCTTCAGGGGAAGGAGACATGGAAGTCAAGGGCAGCAGAAGAGACCATGCATGAGCTGGGAGGGCCCAGAGGCAGCAGCTGCATGAATAACATGAGTACAAGTCTCTGTATCTTCCACATAGGTCTGCATAAGTACGGAGAGATAAGTTGTCCCTTTCCCCCACCTTCTCTCCCTTCTGCTTCATGCTGCTTGCTGCAATCCCAGCTCCTTTTTCCACATGAGGGCAAAAGGGAGGGGAATGACGAGTACGTCATCGCTAAATTGCAGTCAGACTCATATCCATGATCTGGATCTTCCATGCTATTACAAGATTCTCCAATGTCCACTGAGTGCCTAGGGGTAATTCTTTTTTTAAAAAATTTTATTGAAGCATAGTTGATTTAAAATGTTGTGTTAATTTCTTATGTACAGCAAAGTGACTCAGTTATACATATGTTACAGACCAGGGTTCTTGGCCTCCTTAATCAATAGAAATTGATTAGAGGACAGACAAGAAATTCAAGTAAGGCTTTATTGGGGCCCCTGCTGTAGCAGAGGGGAGCAAGAACAAGTAACAGTTTCCCTTGCTAGCTCCCTCCCTCAAGGTGGTGTGAGCTGATTCCTTATATGGGGTGAGGGTAGGGGTATGTCCAGGGTTCTGGCCGGTGGGGTGGCTTAGATGGTGTGCCCGGCCCTTAGGTGGTGCTGTGTGCTGGGGGCATGCGCAGTACCCTGCCTTTGCCCCGGGCTCTTTAGAAGGGCCACTTGGGCTTTTTGGTCTCTTTGTATCTTGTTGTCCAGAATTTGCCCCAACTGCGCATGCACACAGTTATTTTTAGTCCCTTATAGTTTCTTTGTATTTTGTTGCTCAAGGTGATGTTTGACCAGGTGCAAGCACTGCAGCACTGTGGCACTGCAGCAAAGGGTCCCGGGTCCCAGCCTGTCTCATTTCCCCCAAGGGACTCTACACCTTTTTTCTTAAGGGGTAAGGGGCTGAAGGTCTCTTCTTCTGAAACTCTTCCTCCTGGATGGCCTGCAGACCCTAGCCTACCCTAGAGGTGTTGAAGTCCCTCGCTGATTGTTTCATGGACTTGTAGGGACCTGGGCCACTCTCCGCTGGAATGGGTTGAATGCCTTGAGCCGTCATGAGCCTTACTTCAGACTGTTGGAGCCTAGAAGACACAACCTTAACCAGAAGGTTAAACAAACAAGGGCTAAAAAGGGGAAGAACAACAATAGCCATTAAAGGGCCTAGAAAGGGAAGGAACCAGGTTAACTTTGGGAGGGCTTCCTTAACTGTTGACCAGACAGCTGAGGTGGTATCACCCCTGCCAAAATTGTGAAGCCACTTTGCTCGGGCATATATTTCCTTAATATTAACTTCTACCTGTCCTGTCGCATTGACCCAGGTGCAGCAGAAAGTATTAGTTATCACACAGACTATCTGTCAGCGGTGCCTGACTTTTGAATAGATATCTCAGATCTTCCACTGGCTCACAGTGTATTGTTCTTCTGTTGTGACCTGCGGGGCTTCTGGAGGTAAAAGCTTTAGTGGACAAATGTACCCAACTAGATATCCTTTGAGTTTGACAGCAGTGGGAGTGGCTAAAATTACTTTATAGGGGACCTTCCATTTTGACAATAGTTGGTCTTCAGGGATCCAACTTTCCAGGTTTTACGCACTTGGTCCCTGGGGTTTATTTGTGAAGGAACTGCTCCTTCCTCTGTATTTTTAGTGGGAGCTGGCCGTACTTTGTGGGCACAGTCCTGGATTGCCTTCTGAACTTGTCCTAGGTTAATAGTATATCTCAGGCCTGGTTTACTTCCTCACCCAGTACAATGTCAGTAGTAAGAAAAGGCCTCCCATAGGTCGTTTCAAATGGCTTAAGCCTCAGACCACTCCTGGGGGCTACACGGACCCTGAGGGGTGCAGTAGGAAGCCAGCTGGTCCAGGGTTCATGAGTGTCTTGGCAGAGCTTTGCTAAGGTTTTCTTTAAAGTATGGTTCATTTTCTCTACCTTCCCTTTCTCTACCTTTCCTTGGCACTGGGGGTGCCAAGAGATGTGTAGCTTGTAATCTATCTGTAGGGCCACTGTGAACCCCTGTGTGATTATGGTTATAAAGGGGCTGTTATCACTCTGCAGGGACTTTGGAAGTCCAAACCAAGGAATTATTTCTTTTAAAAGGGACATACAGACTGCCATAGTCTTTTCAGATCGGGTAGGGGAAGGCTTCAGCCCATCCTGTGAAAGTATCAACAAACACCAGAAGATATTTATATCCTCATCGTGGGGACATTGGGTGAAATCTAACTGCCAGCCTTCCCCCGGGTATGTCCCTCGGCATTGAATTGGCCTGAGTAACGAAGGGGGGATTGGGTGGGTCTGTGGGTTATTACAGGCACATAAATCACAGGCAAGTGTTAGTGTTCTTTTAAGCCCCTTCCCTGAAAAAGCCTTTCGCATCAAGTCCCATAGCGCATCCTCCCATAGTGGGTGGCATCATGTAAGCTCTTAGTGAGTTTCCACTGTTGGGCCTCAGGGATTAGAACCTTATCCTCCTTTTTATACCAGCCAGTGCTTCCTTTCTCATAGTTCCATTTCTCAGCATTTTCTTGTTCCTGTGGGGAATACTGGGGAAGGCTAGGGAGTTCAGGGGGCCATAATTTGTTCAGGTTCCTGAAATCAAGCTGCCTGTTTTGCAATTTGATCAGCTTTGCTCTTCCCTTGGCTCACAGAAAATCCACCCCTCTGATGGACCCTACAGTGGGCTACTGCTACCTGGGTCGGGAGCTGCACTGCTTCTGAAAGAGCCAGAATCAAATCTTTATGTTTTATGGGGGAATTTCTAGTGGTTAACGTTCCTCTTTCTTTCCAAATGGCAGCGTGAGCCTGTAGCACATGGAACCCATAATTAGAGTCAGTAAAAATATTTAATTTCTTATCCTTCCCTAATTGCAAAGCTCTCATCAACGCAATTAGTTCAGCCTTCTGGGCTGACATCTGGGGTGGCAGGGCCTTGGCTTCTATAACTTCATCTAGACCAACTATGGCAAACCCCACCTTTCGGGTTCCCATTTCTACAAAACTGCTCCCATCAGTAAACCATTCGACCTCAGGGCTGTCAAGAGGCTCATCTAGAAGATCAGACCTGCTGGAGTAAGTTTGTTCTGTGGTCTCAATACACAGATGCACTGAGTCTCCACTCTCGACTGCTGGAAACAGAGTTGCTGGGTTCTTCAGGGTTTGGCATACCTTTAAGGGAATGTCAGGGGTACCCATTAGGAGGGCCTGGTATCTTGTTAACCTTCCGCCAGCCAACCAATGATGTCCCTTGGCTTCCAGCACAGATTGTACCTCATGAGGGGTTAACACATCTAAGTGTTGTCCCAGGATGAGTTTGGAAGCCTCATTAACCCACAGGGCTGTGGCTGCTACTGCCCACAGGCAGCTTGGCCATCCCAGGGCCACTGAATCCAGTTGTTTTGAAAAGTAAGCCACTGGTCTTTGATCTAGTCCCAGCTTTTGGGTCAGGACTCCTAGTGCTGTCCCTGACCTCTTGTGAACGTATAGGGTGAAGGGCCTGTCCAGATTTGGAAGCCCCAATGCTGGTGCTCTGCTCAACTCAGGCTTTTGAGTCTCAAAGGCCTGTTGGTAGTCCTTATTCCATTGAAGGGGTTCCCTTTCTTCTCCCTTCAGAGCCTCATATAGAGGTTTGGCTATAAGGCCATAATTTGGAATCCAGGTACAACAGAACTCAGCCATCCTGAGAAAGCCTCGGAGTTGCCTCTGTGGTTGGAGATGGTAATGCACTAATTGCTGTTTTTCGATCTATGGCCAGGGCTCATGCCCCTGGGCTCAAAAGAAATCCTAAATATTGAATCTGTTGCTGTGAGATCTGAGCCCTGGTTGAAGAGACTTTATATCCCCTTTTTGCCAGAAAATTTGGGACCCTAACAGTATTTTGATCTGAATCTTGTTTGGTCTCACTATTTATCAATAAATCACATCAACATATTGCAGCAGAGTTCCCTTCTCAAGGCCCAGTTTCCTCAGTTCTCTTGTTAACATGTTTCCCAAAAGATGGCGGCTGTCCTGAAAACCCCGAGGAAGCACTGTCCAGGTATACTGGGTAGCCTCCAGGGTGTCAGCGTCCATCCAACTCAAAGGCAAAAAGGATGTAGGGGAATACAGAAAAACGCATCTGTGAGGTCCAAAACAGAAATACTGAGCGCTCCCCGGCACATGGGCGAGGGTGTATGGGTTTGGCACCAGTGGGTGAATAGGGATGGCTGCCTCATTCACTGCTCGTAAGCTGGTAAGTCTTGCACAAACAGATATTCCCCGTTAGGCTTCTGAATGGGGAGGATGGGGGTAATGCAAGGGGATTGGTAGGGCCTAATGTGTCAGTGTTTTAGGAATTTGCTGAGCAGCAGTTGGGTTCCCCTCAGGGCTTCAGGCTTTAAAGGATATTGCCTTTTCCAGGAGTATTTTTCCCCAGGGCTTAAACTTTTATTTTATTGGGGGAACGCGTTTTGCCCTTTCTGGCACTGATGTATTCCAAATTTCAGGATCTACTCATTCTCTAACACCTTGGGGGATGTTTTGAGGAGAATTATAATGACCAGCAGGTGGGTCATCTGGGGCTACTAATAGATGGCATTCTCTGTTTGAATTCTCTACCTCGTTGGATTTCACCCTGTCCTAAGAATATACTAGCTCCTAACTTATTTAGCACATCTCTCCCGAGGAGAGGGACAGGGCATCCTGGCATACACAAAAAGGAGTAAGTAATATTAATGGACCCGATTCTGCAGGCAAGGGGAGATGTAAATCGCCTTACTTTTGGCTGTCCATCATCTCCCATCCCAGTACACTCGGTTGGAGAGGGGGACAGCTGGCCAAGTCAGAACAGAGCAGGCGGCTCCAGTGTCTACAAGAAATTTAGTTCTTCTACCTGCCACATCAAGGGTCACCTGAGGCTCCGCTGGAGTAATGAGGATCGATCGAGTGCGATCTGGAGCCGGGCAGGTGCTCAGTCTGTGTGTGGGAATCTCTCATCAGAGAGATTCACAAGGAACTGGGGCCAGTCAGAGTTGCCCCTCGGGCATCCCACTAGAGGGCGCTCAGGACATTCCCCCTCCCAGTGCCCCCCTTCCGAAAAAAGGCACACTGGTTCGGGCCCAGGCAGCTTCTTGGTGGTCTGTCCAGTCTTCTCGGCCCTCCAGGGTCCCCTCGAGGTGGTGGGTGGATCAGAGCAGCCTAAAGCTGCATTTTCTTTATTAGCCTCTTACCGTTATTGGCCTCCTCCGTTAAGTCTCGGTTGTTCTAGACCTTGAAGGCCTCCTCTACCAAGGTTGACAACGGGGTTTGGGGCCCAGCCTCAAGCTTTTCTAATTTTCTCTGGATATCAGGAGTAGCCTGAGTGATAAAACGCATGGCCAAGAGTGTCCTTCCTTCTGAGGACTCAGGGTCTGTATTGGTGTTCTTCCGGAATGCGTCTGTCACCCAGCTCAGGAAGACTGCCAGGTTTTCATCTTTTTCCTGTGTAACCTCTAGGACCTTATCATAATTTACAGGCTTCACCCTACACCTTTTCATTCCTTCTGATAGACAAGTGATGTAATGTCTCATCCTACCCCGGCCTAGATGATCTTCATCGTCCCACTGGGGATCGTGTTCTGGGATTGTGTTCTCACCTGCCTGATAAATATGGTGTAGATTGGTTGCCAGTAGGCCATCTCCATGTTCCTTGGCCTTCCTCAGTATATGCTCCTTTTCATCTGGGGTGTGACAGTGGGCCAGAATAACCATGATGTCCTGCCAGGTGAGAGAGAATGTCAACCCCAACCTGATAAATTCATCCCTAAAATTGTCAGGGTTCTCTGAGAACCTGCCAAACATCTCCTTACAGATTCCTGTCTCCCACTGAGAAGGGGACATGCACTCTAGTAATCCCTCTGTCCTGAAGGGGGTAAAGGCCTTGTGGGGCAGAGGTAGGGGCTAACGTTGAACCTGATTCGGAGTGACAGGAAGTTCCACTACAGGTTACCCTGGAGGGACTAGTCTCTCCCTCCTGGGGCAATGGAAGATATAAAGGGACATAGCGAGGCAGAGTTTGGGATTGGTCAGAGGGACCCAGAGAAGTAGGTGGCTCCGGGGAAGTAGGTGGGGCTTGATTTCCCCCCTGAGAGTTGGGGAAGGTTAGAATGGGGTCATCTAAAACATCAGGAGTGTTTTCTGATTCCCCAGGCTTTTGATTACAGGAGCTGCATAGAGCTGGGTAAAGGATCATGAACGCTTGAACGCAGGGAACCCCAGTGCATCTTCCCATCTTGTGACAGTAAAGATCCAATTGCAAGATGGTATTATAATTTAGAGACCCATTTTCAGGCCATTTTTCTCCATTCCCCAGCTTATATAAGGGCCAGGTAATGTTACAGTAGAGTTTGGTTTTCCCTTTTCATCCCATCAATTTTGAAAATTTTCCAATTTTTTTTTTGGTGTATTTTTAAAAACTTAAATAAAATTTATTTTTTTGTACAGCAGGTCCTTATTAGTTATCCATTTTATACATATTAGTGTATACATGTCAATCCCAATCTCCCAGTTCATCCCACCACACCCCCTCCCCACCACTTTCCCCCATGGTGTCCATATGTTAGTCCTCTACATCTGTGTCTCAATTTCTGCCCTGCAAACTGGTTCATCTGTACCATTTTTCTAGGTTCCACATATACGTGTTAATATATGATATTTGTTTTTCTCTTTCTGACTTACTTCACTCTGTATGACAGTCTCTAGATCAATCCACGTCTCTACAAATGACCCAATTTCGTTCCTTTTTATGGCTGAGTAATATTCCATTGTATATATGTACCACATCTTATTTATCCATTCATCTGTCGATGGGCATTTAGGTTGCTTCCATGTCCTGGCTATTGTAAATAGTGCTGCAGTAAACATTGGGGTGCATGTGTCTTTTTTTTTTTCTTTTTTAAAATAAATTTATTTATTTATTTATTTTTGGCTGTGTTGGGTCTTCGTTGCTGTGCATGGGCTTTCTCTAGTTGCAGTGAGCAGGGGCTACTCTTCATTGCAGTGTGCGGGCTTCTCATTGCCATGGCTTCTCTTGTTGCGGAGCACGGGCTCTAGGCGCACAGGCTTCAGTAGTTGTGGCATGTAGGCTCAGTAGTTGTGGCTCGCGGGCTCTAGAGCTCAGGTTCAGTAGTTGTGGCGCACAGGCTTAGTTGCTCCGCAGCATGTGGGATCTTCCCGGGCCAGGGCTCAAACCCATGTCCCCTGCGTTGGCAGGCGGATTCTTAACCACTGCGCCACCAGGGAAGCCCTGCATGTGTCTTTTTGAATTATGGTTTTCTCTGGGTATGTGCCCAGTAGTGGGATTGCTGAGTCATATGGCAATTCTATTTTTAGTTTTTTAAGGAACCTCCATACTGTTCTCCATAGTGGCTCTATCAATTTACATTCCCACCAACAGTGCAAGAGGGTTCCCTTTTCTCCACACCCTCTCCAGTGTTTGTTGTTCGTAGATTTTCTGATGATGCCCATGCTACCTGGTGTGAGGTGATACCTCATTGTAGTTTTAATTTGCATTTCTCTAATAATTAGTGATGTTGAGCAGCTTTTCATGTGCTTCTTGGCCATCTGTATGTCTTCTTTGGAGAAATGTCTATTTAGGTCTTCTGCGCATTTTTGGATTGGGGTGTTTGTTTTTTTTAATATTGAGCTGCATGAGCTGTTTATATATTTTGGAGATTAATCCTTTGTCCGTTGATTCGTTTGCAAATATTTTCTCCCATTCTGAGGGTTGTCTTTTTGTCTCGTTGGTAGTTTCCTTTGCTGTGCAAAAGCTTTTGAGTTTCATTAGGTCCTATTTGTTTATTTTTGTTTTTATTTCCATTACTCTAGGAGATGGATGAAAAAAGATCTTGCTGTGATTTATGTCAAAGTGTGTTCTTCCTATGTTTTCCTCTAAGAGTTTTATAGTGTCTGGTCTTACATTTAGGTCTCTAATCCATTTTGAGTTTATTTTTGTGTATGGTGTTAGGGAGTGTTCTAATTTCATTCTTTTACATGTAGCTGTCCAGTTTTCCTAGCACCACTTATGGAAGAGACTGTCTTTCTTCCATTGTATATCCTTGCCTCCTTTGTCATAGATCAGTTCACCATAGGTGTGTGGGTTTACCTCTGGACTTTCTATCCTGTTCCGTTGATCTATATTTCTGCTTTTGTGCCAGTACCATATTGTCTTGATTACTGTAGCTTTGTAGTATAGTCTGAAGTCAGGGAGCCTGATTCCTCCAGCTCCGTTTTTTTCCCTCATGACTGCTTTGGCTATTCGGGGTCTTTTGTGTCTCTATACAAATTTTAAGATTTTTTGTTCTAGCTCTGTAAAAAATGCCATTGGTAATTTGATAGGGATTGCATTGAATCTGTAGATTGCTTTGGGTAGTGTAGTCATTTTCACGATGTTGATTCTTCCAATCCAAGAACATGTATATCTCTCCATCTGTTTGTATCATCTTTAATTTCTTTCATCAGTGTCTTATAGTTTTCTGCATACAGGTCTTTTGTCCCTAGGTAGGTTTATTCCTAGGTAGTTTCTTCTTTTTGTTGCAATGGTAAATGGGAGTGTTTCTTTAATTTCTCTTTCAGATGTTTCATCATTAGTGTACAGGAATGCAAGAGATTTCTGTCCATTAATTTTGTATCCTGCAACTTTACCAGTTTTATTCATTAGCTGTAGTAGTTTTCTGGTGGCATCTTTAGGATTCTCTCTGTATAGTATCATGTCATCTGCAAACAGTGACAGTTTTACTTCTTCTTCTCCAATTTGTATTCCTTTTATTTCTTTTTCTTCTCTGATTGCTGTGGCTAGGACTTCCAAAACTATGTTGAATAATAGTGGTGAGAGTGGGCAACCTTGTCTTGTTGCTGATCTTAGAGGAAATGCTTTCAGTTTTTCACCATTGAGAATGGTGTTTGCTGTGGGCTTGTCGTATACACCCTTTATTATGTTGAGGTAGGTTCCCTCTATGCCCACTTTCTGGAGAGTTTTTATCATAAATGGTGTTGAATTTTGTCAAAAGCTTTTTCTGCATCTATTGAGATGATCATATGGGTTTTATTCTTCAGTTTGTTAATATGGTGTATCACATTGATTGATTTGCGTATATTGAAGAATCCTTGCATCCCTGGGATAAATCCCACTTGATCATGGTGTATGATGCTTTTAATATGTTGTTGGATTCTGTTTGCTAGTATTTTGTTGAGGATTTTTGCATTATATTTATCAGTGATATTAATCTGTTGTTTTCTTTTTTTATAGTATCTTTGTCTGATTTTGGTATCAGGGTGATGGTGGCCTCATAGAATGACTTTGGGAATTTTCCTTCCTCTGCAATTTTTTGAAAGAATTTGAGAAGGATGGGTGTTAGCTCTTCTGTAAATGTTTGATAGAATTCACCTGTGAAGCCATCTGGTTCTGGACTTTTGTTTGTTGGAAGATTTTTAATCACAGTTTCAATTTCAGTGCTTGTGATTGGTCTGTTCATATTTTCTATTTCTTCCTGGTTCAGTCTTGGAAGGTTATACCTTTCTGAGAATTTGTCCATTTCTTCCAGGTTGTCCATTTTATTGGCATAGAGTTGCTTGTAGAGATGAAGCGGTGTCTTTTGTAACTTCTCCTTTTTCATTTCTAATTTTATTGATTTGAGTCCTCTCCCTCTTTTTCTTGATGAGTCTGGCTAATGGTTTATCAATTTTGTTTATCTTCTCAAAGAACCAGCTTTTAGTTTTATTGATCTTTGCTATTGTTTTCTTTGTCTCTATTTCATTTATTTCTGCTCTGATCTTTATGATTTCCTTCCTTCTACTAACTTTGGGTTTTGTTTGTTCTTCTTTCTCTAGTTCCTTTAGGTGTAAGGTTAGATTGTTTATTTGAGATATTTGTTGTTTTTTGAGGTAGGATAGTATTGCTATAAACTTCCCTCTTAGAACTGCTTTTGCTGCATCCCATAGGTTTTGGATTGTCGTGTTTTCATTGTCATTTGTCTCTAGGTATTTTTTGATTTCCTCTTTGGTTTCTTCAGTGATCTCTTGGTTATTTAGTAACGTATTGCTTAGCCTCTATGTGTTTGTGTTTTTTACGTTTTTTTCCCTGTAATTGATATCTAGTCTCATAGCATTGTGGTCAGAAAAGATGCTTGATATGATTTCAATTTTCTTAAATTTACTGAGGCTTGATTTGTGACCCAAGATGTGATCTATCCTGGAGAATGTTCCATGCACACTTGAGAAGAAAGTGTAATCTGCTGTTTTTGGATGGAATGTCCTATAAATATCAATTAAATCTATCTGGTCTATTGTGACATTTAAAGCTTGTGTTTCCTTATTAATTTTCCATCTGGATGATCTGTCCATTGGCATAAGTGAGATGTTAAAGTCCCCCACTATTATTGTGTTACTGTTTATTTCCTCTTTTAGAGCTGTTAGCAGCTGCCTTATGTATTGAGGTGCTCCTATGTTGGGTGCATATATATTCATAATTGTTATATCTTCTTCTTGGATTGATCCCTTGATCATTATGTAGTGTCCTTCCTGTCTCTTGTAACATTCTTTATTTTAAAATCTATTTTATCTGATATGAGTATTGCTACTCCAGCTTTCTTTTGATTTCCATTTGCATGGAATATCTTTTCCCATCCCCTCACTTTCAGTCTGTATGTGTCCCTAGATCTGAAGTGGGTCTCTTGTAGACCGCATATATGTGGGTCTTGTTTTTGTATGCATTCAGCAAGCCTATGTCTTTTGGGTAGAGCATTTAATCCATTCACGTTTAAGGTAATTATCAATATATATGTTCCTATTACCATTTTCTTAATTGTTTTGGGTTTGTTTTTGTAGGTCTTTTTCTTCTTTTGTGTTTCCCACTTAGAGAAGTTCCTTTAGCATTTGTTGTAGAGCTGGTTTGGTGGTGCTGAATTCTCTTAGCTTTTGCTTGTCTGTAAAGTTTTTGATTTCTCCATCGAATCTGAATAAGATCCTTGCTGAGCAGAATAATCTTGGTTTTAGGTTCTTCCCTTTCATCACTTTAAATATGTCATGCCACTCCCTTCTGACTTGCAGAGTTTCTGCTGAGAAATCATCTGTTAACCTTATGGGAGCTCCCTGGTATGTTATTTGTCATTTTTCCCTTGCTGCTTTCAGTGAGTTTTCCTTCTCTTTAATTTTTTAGTCAGTTTGCTTACTATGTGTCTCAGCATGTTTCTCCTTGGGTTTGATTTGATTTGATTACTATGTGTCTCAGCATGTTTCTCCTTGGGTTTGTCCTGTATGGGACTGTCTGCACTTCCTGGACGTGGGTGGATATTTCCTTTCCCATGTTAAGGAAGTTTTTGACTGTAATCTCTTCAAATATTTTCTAGAGTCCTTTCTCTCTGTCTTCCTCTTCTGGGACCCCTATAATGTGAATGTTGTTATGTTTAATGTTGTCCCAGAGATCTCTTAGGCTGTCTTCATTTCTTTTCATTCTTTTTTCTTTATTGTGTTCCGTGGCAGTGAATTCCACCATTCTGTCTTCCAGGTCACTTATCCGTTCTTTTGCCTCAGTTATTCTGCTATTGATTCCTTCTAGGGTATTTTTCACTTCAGTTATTGTATTGTTCATCTCTGTTTGTTTGTTCTTTAATTCTTCTAGGTCTTTGTTAAACATTTCTTGCATATTTTTGATCTTTGCCTCCATTCTTTTTCCGAGGTCCTGGATCATCTCCACTATCATTATTCTGAATTCTTTTTCTGGAAGGTTGCCTATCTCCAATTCATTTAGTTGTTTTTCTGGGGTTTTATCTTGTTCCTTCATCTGGTACGTAGCCCGCTGCCTTTTCATCTTGTCTGTCTTTCTGTGATGTGTTTTTGTTCCACAGGCTGCAGGACTGTAATTCTTCTTGCTTATGCTGTCTGCCCTCTGGTGGATGAAGCTATACAAGAGGCTTGTGCAAGTTTCTTGATGGGAGAGACTGGTGGTGGGTAGAGCTGGCTGTTTCTCTGGTGGGCAGAGCTGAGTAAAACTTTACTCCATTTGTCTCCTGATGGGTGGAGCTGGGTTCCTTCTCTGTTGGTTGTTTGGCCTGAGGTGACCCAACACTGGAGCCTACCTGGGCTCTTTGCTGGGGCTAATGGCGGACTCTGGGAGGGCTCACGCCAAGGAGTACTTCCCAGAACTTCTGCTGCCAGTGTCCTTGTCCCCACGGTGAGACACAGCCACCCCCCACCTCTGCAGGAGACCCTCCAACACCAGCAGGTAGGTCTTGTTCAGTCCTATGGGGTCACTGCTCCTTCCCCTGGGTCCCGACGCGCACACTACTTTGTGTGTGCCCTCCAAGAGTGGAGTCTCTGTTTCCACCAGTCCTGTCAAAGTCCTGCAATCAAATCCCACTGGCCTTCATCGTCTGATTCTCTAGGAATTCCTCCTCCCATTGCCGGACCCCCAGGTTGGGAAGCCTGACGTGGGGCTCCGAACCTTCATTCCAGTGGGTGGACTTCTGTGGTATAAGTGTTCTCCAGTTTGTGACTCACCCACCCAGCAGTTATGGGATTTGATTCTATTGTGCTTGCGCCCCTCCTACCGTCTCATTTTGGCTCTCCTTTGTCTCTGGATGTGGGGTATCCTCCTTGGTGAGTTCCAGTGTCTTCCTGTCAATGACCACTCAGCAGTTAGTTGTGATTCTGGTGCTCTCGCAAGAGGGAGTGAGAGCACGTCTTTCTACTCCGCCATCTTGAACCAATCGAAAATTTCCCAATTTTTAAGGATACACTCCAGAGATGTTTCTTCTGGCTTAGAAGAGGATCGTCCCACGTTGAGTAAGCTTCAACCAAGAGCACTTTTAGAAATGAAGTCCAACATCCCAGAGACATTTTACCAGGAAGCTTTTGTCAGAAGGGGGTCGGAGTGTCCTCTGAAATCCCTCTTGCCTAATGGGATTTTGAGTGTCCTCTACTCTCCCATCACCTAACCAGTCCCTCAAGCAAGGGGTCCCCAATAAGGGACATTTGAACCAGTTCCAGTGCATTGCCGGGGCTCTCCCTTGAGGGGGATCTGTTGTCTATAAGCTTATGTCCTATAACAAGGTTCCCTATGTTAGGGTATATTCCTCCAAATTGAGCATCTATAAAGACTAGGATGTGGACTGCTTGGAGTTGGCCAGCCTAATAGGTAGTTTGTAAAAAGGTATGGGCTGCCAAGACCTGGAGTGAAGGGAGTCCTAGAGGTGCAGAAAGGAACTCCTGGAAGAATTGGAGTTGGGCACAACGGAAGATGCCATGGGGGTCAGGACCTGAGGACTTAGAGGTTGGAGTATTCCCACAGGGGATTTTTTGGACATAGAGTAAGGTGAGAGACTAGACAGCAGAAGAGCCCCAAACCCTTTCCCCTATCTGTTTGGTGGCTATGATAAAATTGAGGAGAGTCTGATGATTCTATCTGACACAGGCAGCAGCAAGTTTGGACAGTGTTTCCCATGTAATTTAACATACCAAATGAACCCAATTAGTTTAGGATCTCTCTTTGGGGTGCTCCAGGGGCTGTTTGAAGCATCCAAAAGTTAGCTGGAGGTCAAAAGAACTTTAATTAGAATTTCACATTTGGGAAGTCTGTCAAAACTTTTGAGAAGTTTTAAAACACCTTGTTGGATAGAATTGTAGGTCGCTGTGAAACAATTATTCCTTGAGCTAAGGTGAAAAAAAGATTTCAAAAGTAAAAACAGGGACTTCCCTGGTGGCGCAGTGGTTAAGAATCTGCCTGACAGTGCAGGGGACACAGGTTCGAGCCCTGGTCCGGGAAGATCCCACATGCCGTGGAGCAACTAAGCCCATGCATCACAACTACTGAGCCTGCACTCTAGAGCCTGCGAGCCACAACTACTGAGCCCGAGTGCCACAACTACTGAAGCCCGTGCACCTAGATCCCGTGCTCTGCAACAAGAGAAGCCACCCAATAAGAAGCCTGCCAACTGCAATGAAGAGTAGGCCCCGCTCACCACAACTAGAGAAAAACCCACATGCAGCAACAAAGACCCAAGGCAGCCAAAAATAAAAATAAATTTTTAAAAAATTATTTTAAAAATAAATAAAAACAGATCACTTAAAGGCACAGAAACTCACACAATCTGTTATCAAAAGCAGCATTCCAGGAAAGCTTTGTTCTCTTATGAGAGAGAGAAACAAAATCCAGTCTTGCATAAGCCTACTCTTAAGAAAATCCATTTACCTAATTAAATTTAACATAACTTTAGAAAATCCTGACCATGTACAAAATTCTTTTCTCAATGTTCCTTTCCCACAAACCTTCTGCAGCTTTCTGTAGCCATATTATCCTGTCCCTTATTCTTTCCATTCAAAAATAACCAGCTCTAGGACAAAAATCACCCTTTTTCCTTTAACGAAATATATTTCCATTCTTCATACCTTCTTTTCTGAAAACAAACATCCTACTTTCCTTAAGGAACCATGAACTATCTTTTACATTAGCATTCTGTAGATTGGTAGAGAACATCTCAAGGCAGCACCAAACAGCTTTAGTTTCTCTCTCACAAGAAGAGAAAAGTAGGTAAATTTAGACCTGTTTAGCAATTAATATTCCAATATTTCGTCTTATTTGAAATGGCCTGGATACTCAATGAGTTCCTATCATTTAACTTAATTTAGTTTCACCCTACCAAAATTTGGAGAGACTATTTAGATGGACATTTCCAAAACATAATTATTCCTATAGAGTTTACCAAAAAGCTGTTATCTCAGTTACCTTTACTTAAAAATTTAATCATATGAGATTATCTTCCCTGTTGACAAATTTCATAACAGAAACAATATGCACTTATTAACTTTCAGTAACCCTACATACTGGGACTCCTGGGACTTCCCTGCTGACCCAGTGGTTAAGAATCCACGTGCCAATGCAGGGGACACGGGTTTGAGCCCTGGTCAGGAAGATCCCACATGCCGCGGAGCAACTAAGCCCGTGCACCACAACTACTGAGCCTGCACTCTAGAGCCCACGAGCCAAAACTACTGAAGCCCATGCGCCTAGAGCCCGTGCTCCGCAGCAAGAGAAGCCACTGCAATGAGAAGCCCGTGCACTGCAATGACGAACAGCCCCCGCTTGCCGCAACTAGAGAAAGCCCGCAGGCAACAACGAAGACCCAATGTAGCCAAAAATAAATAAATAATGTTGATGACTCTAAAGACAGGTCTGTATTAGTTAAACCCATAAGCTTAAGCTAGCTCTAATATCAGATATTAATTCAATATTGAATATTTCCCAGATCACATGAACCTGAAATATATTCTGGTGAGTTTTCTTTTAAATTTCTGAGAATGTATATAAGTACTCAATTTTCTTTAAGTTAATTAAATACAGCTTATTTACAAGTTAGTTTTTACGTAAAGACAGAACCAGAGATCTCAGAGTTTTCCCGCTTGAATTTAAAAACCCTCTTTTTTCTTTTCACCTCAGTCTGGGGGACTACAGATGAATCAGGTGGTTCCTGAGAGCCCAGGCAGAATTACGTTACAAAGGCAGAGGAGAGAGAGGCAAGCTCCTCTCTTCTTTTTTTGCTCTTTAAAATCTAAGTAGGGCTTCCCTGGTGGCGCAGTGGTTGAGAGTCTGCCTGCCGATGCAGGGGACACGGTTTCGTGCCCTGGTCCGGGAAGATCCCACATGCTGCGGAGTGGCTGGGCCCGTGAGCCATGGCCGCTGAGCCTGTGCGTCCGGAGCCTGTGCTCTGCAACGGGACAGGCCACAACAGTGAGAGGCCCGCGTACTGCAAAAAAATAAAATAAAATCTCACTAAGTAGGACTTCCCTGGTGGCGCAGTGGATAAGACTCCACGCTCCCAATGCAGGGGGCCTGGGTTCGATCCTTGGTCAGGGAACTAGATCCCACATGCATGCCGCAACTAAGAGTTCACACGCCATAACTGAGGAATCCGCCTGCCGCAACTAAGACCCAGCACAACCAAATAAATAAATTAATTAAAAAAACAAAAAATCTCACTAAGCAACCCAAGACTGGAGTCTCAGTTTATGTTGGCTGCATTTTCATTTCAAGGTGTAAATGTTCCACCATGCTCACAATGTTGGCAGAGACTTGCACGAGCAGTTAGACAGACAAAACTACATAAAACAAAGGTCCTTTCAAAAACATGTACCAGGGGGCTTCCCTGGTGGTGCAATGGTTGGGAATCTGCCTGCAAATGCAGGGGACATGGGTTTGAGTCCTGGTCCAGGAGGATCCCACATGCCGCAGGGCAACTAAGCCCGTGCGCACCCGTGTGCCATAACCACTGAGCCTGCACTGTAGAGCCCACGAGCCACAACTACTGAGCCTGTGTGCCACAACTACTGAAGCCTGCTCTCTAGAGCCCGTGAGCCACAACTACGGAGCCTGTGTGCCACAACTACTGAAGTCTGTGCGCCTAGAGCCCGAGCTCTGCAACAAGAGAAGCCACTGCAATGAGAAGCCCGTGCACCTCAATGAAGAGTAGCCCCCGCTTGCTGCAACTAGAGAAAGCCCGCACACAGCAACAAAGACCCAATGCAGCCAAAAAAAAACAAGTACCAATGACAGAAACTTAAAGATACAAACAAGGAGTCTTCAGGATGAAGGGGGATGGAAGTATAAGCGTGAGGACCAAAGGAGAGGTAAAGGGAGGAGGGACAGAAAAGACTGAAAGAGAGAAAGAGACAGAGATTGCTATTTCAACCTGCCCCCTGTCGGTGTCTATTCAGGCAACAATCTGTGCGCTTCCAGAAAGGGCCAGTGAAGGAGGGAGCACCCGGTCCACTGCCCACCAGGTGATCAAGCCTGGAAACCAGCCAGTTGTACGTCATCTGTGGGTCCCCAACCCACAGGTGGGACTCTCACCCACGTGTACACCAGTATATAGAAATCTGCTGCTTCAGCTCGTTCCCAACAGGACTTCTCTTGGAGGCAGGAAAATAAAGGCAAGAATATTGGGACGATCAGACTTCCAGATGCTACACGATATGAGGTTTGAACCTCTATCACTCACAAATCTCCAGTCGGGGAGAGCCCACTGGACCAAGGTGTGAGGTGAGCCTCTCCCACCTCTGCTTGTCACCTGTCAAGGTGAGCCATTGCCAGCCAGAGGGAGCAGGTCTCACAGGCTGAGAGGAGTGATGCTGTGGCTGCCTCATATCCACTTTCTTGGAAGGAAAGGACAGAAGTAAGAGAGGACAGAGAGAGAAGTAGAGAGATTTCAGGAGAGGGAAAGGGACAAAGAGGAAAGAGAAAGTGGTGCGGGAAAAGGGACAAGGGGAGGGGGAAAGCATTGCCTGAATGAGGGTACTGAGGCCCCCAGGGGCCAGGAAGGCAGACTTAACCAAACGTGGTGACGCTGAAACAAGAGGTTCAGGCGGCCGCTTGTCACCACAGGGTAGCTGCGTTCAGTGGTTCCAGAGGTGCCCAGATCCTCTCCTGGGAAGGGGACAATAGTCTCTTCGTGGTGTCACCACAAATTATGTTACTGATCAGGGTTCTTGGCCCACAAAGTATGTTACCGATCAGGGTTCTTGGCCTCCTTAATCAATAGAAGTTGATCAGAGGCCAAACAAGAAATTCAGGCAAGGCTTTATTGGGGCTCCTGCCACAGCAGGGGGGGAGCGAGAACAAACAACAGGTTCCCTTACTTGCTCACTCTGAGGTGGAGCGAGCAGGTTTCTAATATGGGGTGAGGGTAGGGGTGTGACAAGGGGTCGGGCCAGAGGGGTGGCTTAGGAGGTTTGCCCATCCCTTTGGTGGTGTTGTGTGCAGGGGGCATGTGCAGTCCCCTGCTTTTGCTGTCAGCTCTTCAGAAGTGGCAGTTGGGCTTTTTGGTCTTTTGTATCTCGTTGTCCAGAATTTGCCCCAACTGTGCATGCATGCAGTTATTTTTAGTCCCTTATATTGATACTTCCTTTGCATTTTGTTGCTCGAGGAGATGTGTGTCCAGGTGCAAGCACTGCAGCACTGAGCAAAGGGGCCCAGGTCCCATATATATATGTGTGTGTGTGTGGTGTGTGTGTATATATATATATATTCTTTTCCATTATGGTTTGTCACAGGATATTTCTTTTCCATTATGTTTTTTTTCATATTCTTTTCCATTATGGTTTGTCACAGGATATTGAATATAGTTCCCTGTGCTCTACAGTAGGACCTTGTTGTTTATCCATCCTGTATATAACAGTTTGCCTCTGCTAATCCCAAACTCCCAATTCTTCCTTCTCCTACCCACCCCACTTCAGCAACCACAAGTCTGTTCTTTATATCTGTGAGTGTCTTTTTGTTTTGTAGATATGTTGATTTGTATCATATTTTAGATTCCACATATAAGTGATATCGTATGGTATTTGTCTTTCTCTGTCTGACTTACTTCACTTAGTGTGATAATCTCCAGGTCCATCCATGTTGCTGCAAATGGCATTATTTCATCCTTTTTTATGGCTGAGTAATATTCCATTGTGTATATGTACCACATCTTCTTTATCCATTCATCTGTCGATGGACATTTAGGTTGTTTCCATGTCTTGGCTATTGTAAATAGTGCTGCTATGAACATAGGGGTGCATGTTTTTCAAATTATAGTTTTCTCTGGATATATGCCCAGGAGTGGGATGGCTGGATCATATGGCAATTCTGTTTTTTGAGGAACCTCCATGCTGTTTTCCATAGTGGCTGCACCAATTTACATTCCTAGGGGTACTGCTGCACCTGTTCCAGGATAAGCTGCATGGCCGGGTCATTCATTATCTGCTGCACCTCAAGGCAGCCACGGCCCATCACTTCACATCTTCAGGCTGTCGTGTTGGTTGTACTGGGCCATGAGGTAGCATTGGTAACCATCTGCTGCTTCCTTTACAGTTGGAGTCCAGGTCTGATGCCTTCTGGTAGACATCTGTGGCCTTTGGGTAGTCTTTCGTCACTTCTAGGGCAGCTGCTTTCCATGTATAGCCCTTGATGAACGTTGGCTCTAGCCGGATACATTCCTCACAGTCCTTGAGTGCCATCTGAAACTCCAAGAGTTTGCTATAGCAGGAAGCTTGACTGCTGTACCATTTACCATCTTTTGAGTTCTGTTTGATGGCTTCCATTTAATGCTTCCTGGCCTGGGGATAGTTCCTTTTCTGAAAACATGCATTGCCTTTATTCTTCTCCTCTAAAGCCCACTCAGGGTTTATGTAGGCCAGTCACTCTTGCTCCTGCAGGATTTTCTCTTCCTGTTGGCATTTCTTGAGCACATCTGGGGTTCAGTGCTCTGCCAGAGACTTGTTGTAGAAATGGATGGCACCCTTGTACTTTTCTTTGAAATAGGCGTTGCCAATTTGAGCATAAGCTCTGGTAGTCTGTCGGTAGTCTTCTGGGCCAACTTCAATGGCCTTCTCAAAAAGCTCCCGGAATTCACTGTAGTTGCCCTTTTCAATGTACACGGCTGCTTGGTTGGTCACAAAAGTAATGTTGGTGGGGTCCAGGCCTGTGGCTGTGTCATAGAGCTTCAAGGTTGCGTCAGAATCTTTCTTCTTACAAGCATCATTCCCCAATTCTTTTCCTTTCAGTGCCTGCTTCTTACTCTCCTGAAGATCTTTTTCCATTGGCTCTGGCTTGGTCTCCTTTCTGGGAGGAGGTGATGGTGGAGGTATTGTCCTGGGATCACGCTCCAACTTCTGGTACAGACTGGACATGTTGGAAGGGGTCATGACTTTCCTGTCTGCCGGCCATGCCTCCATATACTCTGTAAACACTCTTTGAGCTGAGGATTGTTTGCTTTGTGTTTTAAACCCTCCTCATACGTTCGCTTGGCTTCTTCAAATGGGTTTAAGAACTCAAGAGCTTCTGCTTTTCATGAATAGCACTTGCCCCAGTCAGGCTTGAAGGCAAGAGTTTTGCAACCATCCTCTGAGAGTGTTTCTATTTTTTTTTTTTTTTTTTTTTTGTGGTACGCGGGCCTCTCACTGCTGTGGCCTCTCCCGTTGCGGAGCACAGGCTCCAGACGCACAGGTTCAGCGGCCACGGCTCACGGGCCCAGCCGCTCTGCGGCATGTGGGATCTTCCCGGACCAGGGCACGAACCCGCGTCCCCTGCATCGGCAGGCGGACTCTCAACCACTGCACCACCAGGGAAGCCCTCTCCTCCTGTATCTTGCTCTAGGAATTCTTCACTATTGTGTTGACCCTCTGACAGCTTCAAGCAGATTTTTGTTTCTCTGCAGCCAGAGTTTTTATTAAAGGTAAAAATTGCACTTTTTCCAATTTCTTCCTTGGTTAATGGGCAGTTCATACTGCCTACTCCTTCTTGAGACAGGAGCAAAAGCATGGAGTTGGAAATGAACCTGGAAAGGATGAGGGTTCCCACTTAGCCCAAGTGGAGGGTGCTTGCTGGGGAGACATGGAGAAGGGTGAAGAGAGGAAAATCATGAAGGGCTAAGAGCGCCTAAAAGACTGGGCTGCCTGAAAGAGATGCACGCCCCAAAGACGTCCACTGCCCCCACTGAGGGAGCCCCGCTCAGGTTGGCTGAGTTGGGGGCTGCTGAGTCAGAGAAGGGAGGCCGTGCAAAGTTTCTACCCAACACAGGTGTAAAGTCAAGGCTAGGACAGTAAAAAAAAAAAAAAACAACCCAGGAAACCCCAAATAACAGTGGTTTGAATAAGACAGACATTTATTTCTCTCTCACACAAAACAAGTTTGGAGGTGGTGAGTCCACGGTCGGTCAGGTGACTTTACAAGGATGTCTAGGACCTTCCTTTTTTGTTCCACCATCTTCCACTCACAGCCTCTACTTCATGGTCCAAGAGCTTGAGTTTCACATTTCAGTCGGAAAGAAGGAGAAGGACAAAGAGTAACACCTTTTCCTTTTGGGGACACTTACCGTACATCCCTCACGGCACTCATCCTATTGGCCAGAACGGGGTCACATGGTCACACCCACTACAAGGGAGGCTAGGAAATACAGTCCTTATTCTGGACCACCCCATGCCCAGCTAAGAATAAGGGATAGTGGGGACTTCCCTAGTGGTCCAGTGGTTAAGACTCCACGCTCCCAATGCAGGGGGCACGGGTTCGATCCCTGGTCGGGGAACTGAGAAACTAAGATCCCACATGCTGCACGGCACAGCCAAAAAATAAATTAAAAAAAATAAGGGATTGTATTAGTAATGAAGAACGGGAGGAGGAATATTCAGGGACAACTAGTGGTCTCTGCTAGTGCCCTCCCCTTTCCTATCCTGTCCTCCCCCCTCTCCTCCAGGAAGCCTTCCCTGACATCTCCAGTACTTACAGGTGTAAAGTCACTCCCCCATACTCTTCTCTCTGTTCCTCCTGTGAGCCCCCTATTCTGTCCTGGTCAAGTGGCTGGAGCCCTTGGGCCATAATAGCAACACTTCTCTGAGGAGCAAGGTAACAGACAGGGTGGTGGGGGGCGGGAATAAGGTCTGGATCGGGCAGGCACATGACAAGGGGCACATGAGGAGTGTAAGCTGATCCCTCACCCCACCCCCACTCCTCCACCAGAGGGCTGGGAGCCCGGGAGAGAGAGCCAGGAAGGGGAGGCCCACCTTCGAAGCTGGCGAGGCCTTACCTCCGGAAGGTACATAGGCGAAGCTGAGCATCTGCCAGCCCCACTGCCGCTGTGTCTAGGCAAATGTCTGCCTGGTCAGCCCTGGGACCACCTGTCCTGTTCCTCTCTTTGGGGTCCCACCTTGCCCACTGCTGTCATGTTCTCCAGGACTCTTTGGGTCTCCACACACTCTCTCTTCTGGTGCTGGACTAGGGTCACAGGATGACCCCCAGTGCAGACCCTCCTCCTGCCCCAGGAAGCCACCACTCCTGATGATCACAGAGGGAGAGGGCTCCCCTCTGGACTCCGCTGTGTTAGGAATGGGGCATGGGGGCGGTGCAGAGCGCTTACGCAGAACAGTCAGACTATAATCGCGCTAGACTGTGGTCCTCTCAGGGCTGTGGAACTCAGGAGGAGGAGGGAGGCACTGGCACCGGCTGCAGTGCCAGGGAAGGGCCTGGTTGAGGGGCTTGAGCTGCTCCACAAGAAGAGGAATACTAACCAGCCCTTGGTACCAGATCCCCATCCTGCCCCAGACGCTGTGAATCTTCTAAAAGTTCTTGTATTGAAATCCTTGATCTCAAGCTAGAATTCCCACTCAATTTATTTCAGGTACGAGGAACAGTTTATTTCAGGTGTTGGGATGGACATCCTGTTGGAGCGCAAGGGAAGAGCAGCGAGACCCCAGGTCTAGCCCAGCTCAAGTGCAAATTCCAGTACCAGCCCTGTCATAGACTGAGCCCCATCCTTGTGCATAACCTAAGCCCTGATCCTAGACGCAGGCTGAGCCCTGATCTCTAGCTCTTGATTGAGCTTTCTCTGTAAAATTGTTCTTGATCAGCAGGGGTTTGAATGGGGAGAGTGAGCACGTGCTCATCTCCCACCACTGGAGCCTGAACCCAGAGCCCTTGCCCGGTGGTGTGCAGTGGTCTTCAGGCATGTTTCTGTCCGTCATCCCTCTCCTGTCCCTGGGAGCTCCTGCTTTGACCATCGCTGCGAAGCCGGCCTCAGAGCTGAGAGAATCTTCAGCCCTGCCCCCAGCTTTGGCCCCAGCCTCGCCTAGACTGGCCTGGCCTGGCCAGGAGGGGCGCTGAAGGGGCCGGGAGATGAGGACCCAGTGTCCTGGGGTGTGAGTGGCCTTTGCTCTTGGACTGGAGCCATCAGAAATCAAATCTTCCTGGCCCTGAGGGTGCCTGGGAAGGGGGCGGACCTGCCAGCCTGCGCAGAGGTTGGGGTTTCTGCAATCACTCCCTCCTTTGTGGAACACTGACATCTCTGGAGACAGAGGCTTCCTGGCATCACCAGGTAAGACCTGGGCATCCTGGGAGCACAGGCAAGGGAGATGGAATGGGGGTGCCAGAGTGGGTTGGCTGGCCTGGGAGATGGGGTCACAGGCCAGAGTTGGGGCGGGGGGGCCGCTTATGGAAGGGCAGGTGGGAGAATGGGGGCAATGGAACTAGGACTGGAGGTATAAGTTGTCAAAGACCAAAGCCTGCCCTAAGGAGGGCATCCACCTCACAACCTGGCCAGGCCTGGACTCTTAACCTCTTCACCCCGAAGGGGCTGGGGTGCAGACGGCAGCCTCTGGGTGTGCAGACACAGGAGTGCAGGTTTACAAAGCAGTTGAGCTGTGATTGAGCAGAGGGAAAGGGCTGGGCTGAGGGGTTTGCCTGATCCTGGGATGATATATGTGTTAGGGCTGGGTCGGACCGTGGGAGGATTTTTCCCTTAGAGGAAGGCGTGCCTCCAGGTAGGAGTTGCTGGGTGGTGGCAAGAGGCAGGCGAGGAGGGTACGAGTTTCCAGCCTGATTTCCTGCTGTGAAGGGTTCTAGGGATTATCTCCCCTTAAGGGGTTTCTGCGGTCTGCCTGTCATGAGTGACCTGGGACAGACAGGTCACTGACCCTCTCGGAGGTCACACACAGGCCAGGAGCCTGGTGGGAGAGGTTTGAAAGAGCTGAAAACTTCCTCGGGCTGCTGGGGGTGGGATTGGCGGGGGAGGGATGCAGAGCACGGTCTGAGCCCCAAGCCGGGCTGGCTCCCGTGAAGGCACCAGACCCCTGCCCTTCCTGCCCTCCGCAGCTCAAAGCTTCTTAGGGCCGCCCTGGTCCTTCTCCTCCTGTGTCTGCAGGGGCAGGGGGAGGAAGGTGGGTGGCGGGCGGAAAGCAGGAATGACTGCAGCAACCAGGAGGAGGCTCTGGTTGAGACTCCGCACCGTTCTGGGTCTGCCCAGAATGCCAGGTCTGCGGGGGTACCAGGGAAGGACCCCTCAACCTAAAGTCCACCCATCTCCACACCCAACATCCCCAGTCCAGGTCTCTGGCCAGGATTCCACAGGGGCCCAGTGGGGGCGGGCAAGATGGGGACTGTTCTCTGATCTGCCCTCCTCCAGACTCCCCTCCTAGCCTAAGGTGGTGGGAGCAGGGACCAAAGTGCCTCAGGAGCTGGGGCAGGGGATGGGGCATGGCTGTCAGTGTCACTGCCCTCCCCTAAGTCCCATTCTACCTGGACACCAGCAGAGCTCCCACCACGGTTAGCACCTCTGCCATCATCACAGCTCTACCGTGACTGCCACTGTCGCCATAGCCACCCCACCCCACCGTCAGCACCACTAACACCCCCACCCGCGCCCGGATCATCTGCACCACTGAGACCCTCACCACGTCCACGAAGAGCACCCACCTCACATTTGAAGACTGGACAGAACTTTTCATTCTTCTTCAATAGGTTTTCAGGCCTATAACCTCTCGGGCTGTGGGGCTGGCACGTTCAACAGAGTCTGCAGCCCAAAGGGAGAAGGACTTTGCTGGAGGGTCAGGCAGCAGCGGCTGGCAGCTGAGCTGCAGGGCAGAAGTGTGGAAAGGGGCCGGGCAGACGCAGCTCAGGGAGTGGCTGGAGGCTTCAGCTAACCAGAGCTCACAGCTGGGCAACCTTCCTTTTCTGAAGGGGGATCCGAGCGGAGTCTTCCCTCTGCCACCTTGCTTCTGGTCCTGGAGGCTTGGCAGCCTGAGCCGGAGCCATCAGCATGAACGGGCAGTGGCTTCCAGCCGCTGGGCTTCTCCTGGCTGGTAAGTGAAGGTGCGGCCCCTGGGGGTGGGGGGCCTGTCCTAGACCCCGCCCGCTCACCTGGGGGACTTCCATGGCTCCCACATCAGGGCTGACCTTCCTTGTCTTCATGTCAGCCTGGCTTTGGTCAGCTCGGAGGATCCTGAGAGGGGGCCAGGATCCCCTGCTCAGTCCCCCACACTTGGGGCTCCATGAGGGCACTCAGCGTCACCCACTTGGGGGAACCTGGCATGGGGCTGGCCCCCAAGGGGCTCAGTGCACCCTTGTAGCCAGGTGTGGTATTACAGCTTTCAAAGATGGGTCCCCTCCCCATCCCCCCACCCCCCTTCAGCCCTCCAGAAGCATCCTGTGTTCTGGGAATGGAATAAGGTAATTGCCTTGTTTCCTTGCTGGAGGTTGAACAGCACTTCCCAGCATCCTCAAGCAGCCTGGGTCTCACCAGAAAAGACTCCTTTGAGGAGGGGTCCTGCCATGGGGTGGAGCTGGGATGGGAGAGAAGAGAGGGACCCTTGAGGTATGCCCCTTTACCCTCACTGTCCCCCTTTCTGGTGGCAGGGCAGAGTTCCCGTGTCTCTGGTGGGCTAGGGCCAGAGAAAGGAAGTTTCTCCAGAGGTAGCCCAGTGGTTTGGGGCAGAGCCGGGGCCAGGGTTTGGGTCTCCTCAGGCGCCCTAAAGGAGGGAGGAGGCAGGGAGGGCCGGCATCTAAGAGGCTGTGGGCCAATCCCACCCCCTAGCGGCTGGCAAAACGGGCCTCTCCTGTTTTGCAGCTGTCCCGGTGGTCTCGGCTTCCGCCCTGCCCCGTCTTCCTCCTCACAAAGACCTGGGTCCATCTCCCTTGGCTTCTGGCACATCTGCTTTGCAGGGGGACAGCAAGAAGATAGTCCTCCCATCATTAAACGCCTTGGTGACAGTCCTCGCTGGAGTTTTTCCCGCAGCCAAGAGGCCAGGGGAGGCTGCTGGCAGGAAGGGAGGAGCCCTTTCTCCAGAGGCACCTGGGGACCAGCAGGCTCTTCTAGGCTCGCTCCTGGACTTGCCTCTCCACTCGGACCAGCCTGCCCCTTTGGGAACCACTGGGGTCTCAGGCAGGGCCACACCCAGACCAGCTCCATCAGCAGTGGCTGAGCCTGCAGCCCACAGGGCCCCTGAGTCCCAGCCAGTGTCCTACGTGGCTGGACCTGGAGAGGAGATCTTGGTCACCTAGTTCCACAGGCTGCCCTGCCGTGCCCAGCCCCACCAAGGCCAGCAACTTCAGCCCAGGGGCCGCCCCACTTCTGACATTGACTCCAAAGGCCCCAGAGAAGGCCGTGTCCTCAGCACCCCAGGGCCCACTTGCATTTACATCGATCAGTAACACGTTGGCTGCCACAGAGCCTCTTCTCCCTGTAGCAACAGTGTGGTCAGGGCTGGACACGGCCTCCACAGCGCTCACAGCGGGCTCAGGCTCACCCAGAAGTGGTCTGGCGTCCAGTCTGGGCCCAGCACCCAGTGGTCCTTCAATGTTGCCATTGCCCTCAGCGGTACCCTCTTCACAGTCGTCATCAGCATCGCTGCCACTGTCGTCCCCACCCTCATCCCCGTCACCTGCACTAACCTCACCATCACCAGTCCTGGCCCCAGTTTCCCCCTTCACCACCGGAGCCAGAACCTCTCCGGAGATGCTTCTGCATCTGAGCTCCCACCTCCAACCTCAGGCCTTATCTTCAGTGTTTCCAGTGTCCCACCTTCCCTGCCACCTCTGGTGGTTACAGGGATGGCTGCTCTTCAGTGGACAGTCCAGCCTGGGCCGGTGGTCCCTGCCAACCCAGCCCCCTTGACCACCCGCTCCCTCGGATGTGTCTCTGGCCTTCCCACCGGCTGCCCCAGCGTCCCTGGAGGTGCCGCCTCCTCCCAGTTGTCTTTCCTGCCTCACCCCGGCCAGGCTGTCTCATTGCAGGACTCAGGCTCCCCCTCCCCAGGACCCAGTCGAGTGACTCACTCTGTGACCTTCACGATCACCAATGAAGCCTTCTCAGCGGCACTCGGGAACCCTGCCTCCCTGGAGTACCAGCTGCTGAGTGAAAACATCCGACATCAGGTGCGGGCTTCTTCCTCCGTCTGCTCAGGCGTGCTGACCCCAGCCCACCCCCTACCCCACTTACCTCTGAGCACCCAGGCCCGTCCCACCTCTGTGCTTTGGCATGGGCTGTTCCTCCACCCTGGGCCACCTCGCGCCCTCCGCTGCCCTTGCTGCCTGGCGAAGGCTGCCTCCTTGGAGAGGCCTCCCCTGGTGACTCAGAGCCCCTGCCCCGCAGAATTGGCATCCCTCCCTCTGTGAGCTGCCTTTCCCACACCATCCCACCCCAACCTGTGTGGCTCTCCATAGACCTCAGCTCCCTGAGGGCAGCCGGGCACAGGGCTGGGTGCCCACAGGGGCTCTGGAAGTGTGGAGTCAATGAAACTCACCCTGTGCCTCTCCTCAGTGTGGGGAGGAGCATGTGGGGTGCAAGGTGGGAGCCCAAAAGGTAGAAAACTGACCCTGTCCCGTGAGTGACTCCAGCAGGAAGGGAGAGCCAGGCAGAGACCCTTAGAGAGAGTGGGTGTGGAGAAAGCACTCTCCCAGGAGGGCGGGGAGCTGTTACGGAATAAACAGAAGACTGATTTAGATTGCCAGGGTTAAGGGGTTGCCCAGAGAACACCTTTCTTTCTTTTTTTTTTTTTTAGTATAAATTTATTTATTTATTGGCTGCATTGGGTCTTCGTTGCTGCGCGTGGGCTTTCTCTAGTTGCGGCGAGTGGGGGCTGCTCTTCTTGTGGTGCACGGGCTTCTCACTGCAGTGGCTTCTCTTGTTGTAGAGCATGGGCTCTTGGCACGTGGGCTTCAGTAGTTGTAGCACGCGGGCTTAGTTGCTCCGCGGCATGTAGGACCTTCCCAGACCAGGGCTCGAACCCGTGTCCCCTGCATTGGCAGGCAGATTCTTAACCACTGTGCCACCAGGGAAGTCCAGGAACACCTTTCTGAGAAAGGGGAATTTTAACTGGGATGGAGAGAAGGCAGCCAGATAAAATGGGGAGGGGCTTTCTAGACAGAGGGAACAGCGTGTGTGAGGACCCTGAGGTGAAAAGGTGGGCAGATGCTGAGGCCCAGGGCCACGGGACAGAGGGGCTGCATGGAGAAGACAAGAAACCCAGGGTGGGAGGGGGAGAATTAGGAGGAGGGGCTGTCGTCCAGGTGTGATGGCAGGGTGGTGGCTGTAGGGATACAGGACAATTGGATTGGAGAGTGATTTTCAATAAAACGACAAAGAAGGAAAGGCCTGGGGAGGCTGTGTGTTTGCTGGACAGCTGGAGGCGCCCTGCGGTTCTCAGTAGAGGGTGATGGGCAGGTGGTCCCTGGCAGCCACGCGGGAAAGTCTTGGGTGGCCCCCGGCAGTCCAGGTGGCCAGTGGGGCCATTGCAGGGGCCAGACCAGAGATAATGAGAGTGGACGAGGGTGGGCTGATGCTGTGGAGAAGTGGGGGGCCACGATGACCCTCAAATGCCTCTGTCTGTCCTCAGCTCCAGTCCGTCTGTCACGAGGCCTTCTCCAGCTTCGAGGGTGTCGGTGTCCTGCTCTTTAGGTAAGTGAGCGAGTCTTTCAGGGTCCACCACCTGCCTGCCAGCCGGTCTGTGTCTTCTCAGGCCGCAAGAGCACTTGCCCAGGCTGCCCCGCCGTGCCCAGCCCCACCAAGGCCAGAAGCACCTTAGGGGCCAGGAAAAGCCCTGAGCGGGCCGGCAGGAGGCCCACATCTGGTTCTGCCCCTGGCTGCGTGACCTCAGGTGACCTCCTGCCTGCTCTGAGCCCCAATTCCAGCTGCAGAATTTGGGCAGGGGTGCCAGGCATTGCCTGAATGTGGTGGGAAAGGCAGAGGACTTCCCTGGGGCCAGGAGCCCATAAATGACATGTAAACAGATGCAAATCCCCTCTCTGGTTCTGAGCCCCTGGGGATACTGGGGGGACCTAAAGCCAGATTTGCAAGCCGATGCCAGCCCTGCAATCTCATAAAAAAGGTTGAGAAGGTCCAAATCATCACATGTGAACTGTGAGCTCGGTGTAGACCTTGATAGAGGCTTGACTATACCTAGTGACGGGATTTAGATCGCCAGGGTTAAGGGGTTGCCCAGAGAACACCACCACTATCTTTCCAGGCCTTGAGCCAAGTTGGTTAGAAAGTTTCCCCTTTTAATGCACTGAAATCTCTCTCTGAATTCCCTGCCCTGGGTCTGAACAGAAGCTTTGTCTCCCCAGCCCCAGGACGGCACAGCAGAAAACGGGTCCTCAGGGGAAGGATGAAGGAAATCTGGATCCCGAGGCTGCTCGTTTTCAGATCTCTCCCCACAAACCCCTTCAACCCCATGCTCAGGCCAGGCTGCCTCCTCAGGACATGGCCAGCTGGTCCACCTCCTACAGTCTTTCAGAGATTCCTCAGGCCTGTCACCTCCCTCTCTCCAGATCCCCTGCTCCTGTGATGCCACCAAAGATGTTTTTCTCAGTCTGGCTCAGGTTGACGTCCTGATTGCTCACAGCGGCCATCTCCCTGGGCGGGATTCCCAGTGTTCCCATTAGAGCCAGTTTGTTGGGGTGTCCGAGGGAACCTGCTTTCCCGAGCACCTGCTTTGTGCTCTGCCGGCTGCACCATTAGTCGTCACACAACCCTACAGCAAAGGAATCATTCTCCGCATTTTAGCGAGGAGGCAGCTGAGACCCAGAGGGGTGCTGTCACACAGGGACTCAGTCCACGGCTCCCCCGGTGGATTCCCCTTCCTCGGGACACTGGCCTACCTGTGCACCAGCCAGGTCCTCATCCAGCCCCCAGGGCCCTCCCTGCTCCCACTGGACCCCTGGTAAGGATGTGTCTCTGTCCCCAGGCCTGACTCTGCAGCTGTGAATGCCTCCCTTGTGTTTGGGGGCCTCGCCCCGGGCCCCTCTGCCCGTGAAGTCCTCTGGACTCTGTACCGCAAAGTGAAGGCCGCAGGGAAGTTGTTGGGGAACCTGTCCCTGGATGAGAGCAGTCTCGCCTTTGAGGGTGAGTCTCCGCCCGCCCCCCGCAACCCGCTACCTCAGCGCCTCCTCGCCTGCCCACAGATGGCTGGGGGTGCTCCCTAGAGGGGCCCAGCTCCTGCCCTGGCCATGAGGCAGCGCATGGTGGGTCAGGAGGCTCCTGGGGCCTCCTGAAGTCCCAGCCATGGCTCTGCAGGGTCTGACCTGACCGACCTGGCTCTGGAGACCACCAGCATCCATCCCACGGCCATGAGGCCCTTCCAGCCCCCGCTCCTCCTGCCTGGCTCTGCCCGCTTTGTCCTGCTGGAAAAGATGATCCTCCGACAGGTGAGGTGGCCTCTTGCCCTCCCTCCGAAGCCTGGGACACCCACGTTGCCTTCCTTGACTGCAGGCCTCCATGGCTTGGGGGTGAGGCGTGGGGCGGCACCCAGCCACGGCCCTGTGGGGGGACGCAGGCATGGAGGGCACACAGCCCTGCCTGATGGGCCCCCGTTTGAGGGGTGACACCCCGCCCGGGGGTGGAGAGGTTGCCTGAGGGAGGTGACAGCTCTGTCCCAGGGGCATATGGTCAGGCTCTGTAACCAGACACCCCTATCCAGGGCCAGCACTAGGGTAGGAAGTGAGACACCCAGGACGCAATATTTAAGGAGACGCTCAGTTGCCTCACCCCAGCCCTGCCCCCACCCCATCCCACGCTGGGTCTCAGGAGTGACAGTCCCCAGGCCTGCTCTGACCTCCAGGACTCCCCACAGGTCATACTCGTGCTGTCAGGATTCTATACAGCGCGTCCCCAGGAAGAGCCCCTGCTCCTCTTCAGGTGGGTTGGGGTCTTCCCCTGCTGCCCAGCCTGCCCTGCTCCTCTCCTGGGGGCCACCCTGGGGCAGAGGGGGGCATGACTCCGAGCCAGGCCATGGGAGCCATGGGCTGGGGGCCACCAGGGGAGGGCTTTGTCCCAGATAGCTCCAGCTGGCCCTATAACACTCTGCCCTAGGAGGTAGGGAGCCCTAGTGCCTGAGGGTGTGCTGGGGTGGGAGGGTGGATACCTGCTTCTAGAAACATGTGCTGGCGGAGCCTGTAACCCCTGCACTCCCCTCTTGTACTCGCCCTAGTAATGCGGACCAGTGGGCGGGCGTTTACCTCGAATACAAGTTCCAGACCCCCATCGGTACCCACCTCCCAGGCTTGGCCAATCACCTGGCCCGGAACATAATGGATCCTGCTGTCCAGAAATCCAGCATCATGGCCAATGGTGAGTCAAGGCTGGGATCCCTGTGTGTCTCTGGCCAGCAGCCTCTTAATCTCTCTGAGTCTCAATGTTCCTCCTCTGGAGAATGGACAGAATTTCATTTCAACCACGAATACTCTTGTGCTGGGGCCACCGAGAAGAATCAGTTACGGAGCCTCAGATGGGGAGCTGGATAGATAAGCTCTGTGGGCCATCGTAACTGTCACAGCTACTCGACTGCTCCCTTAGAGCTAGAAGGCAGCCCCAGACACTATGTAGACAGATGGGCATGGCTGTGTGCAATACAACTTGATGGATACAGAAACCTGTATATCACGTAACTTTGATGTGCCACAAAATACTATCCTTTTGATGTTTTTCAACTATTTAAAAATGTAAAAACTATTCTTAGCTCGTGGGCTGTACGTAAACAGGCAGCGGGAGGGACTGAGCCTCGGACTGGATGGGGCTGACTGCTGGCTGAGAGCACAGAGGTCGGGGTGAGCAGCCCTGCGGCAGGGCTTGGGCCTCTCCCAGGGCTCCCGGGAGAGGGGGCTTAGGCTGATGCCCACCCACCTCTCCGCCCCTCTAGCGGGGGAAGCAGAGCTGGTGCAGTGTGAAGTGTGGCTGCAGATCCTGGACCAACCCCTCGCCAAGGGCTCGCGGGACCAAAGCAGCCCTAAGTCCCAGAAACTTCGGGGGATGCGGATGAGATGGGTGAAGTGGGGGCGGGGGGAGGGAAGGGAGGAGCAGGAGGCTGGAGGCTTCACGTGTGGGGACCCAACAAGGCTGCAGTACAGCTGTGACCCTCTTCCTCTCCTCTGCTCCCCAGCTGACCACCATCCTCAGGCCTCTGCAGAACTCCGGCCAAGTGGTGGTGGAGAAGCTCCAGTAAGGCCGTGGTGGCTCTGGGGGACCTGGGGCCCAGGGCTGAACTCTAGCGGTGGGGCCAGTGGCTCAGAGAAACGGCCTTCCTGAGACCCCCGGGCTGTCTAGCCTCCTGACACTGGTGAAGATCTTCCCACCAGGCCCGACCCACTGACTGCCAGGGTGGGTGCCACCTTCTTCAGGGCCGCGCCGGCCCGAGCCCTCGTGCAGAACTGCGTGCTCTGGGGTCTGCATGACCTGCAGGAAGCTGAGGGCCTCTCCGTGGAGATGGTCAGCCCAGACCTCGGTCAGTGCCTCTCTCCCGGCTTCCCTCTCTGTATCTGTGTCATCCCGCCGTTTGCATCCTGCCTCAGGCTCGTTGCCTTGCTGCCCCCGCTCCCCCTGCTCCCCGCTCCTGCCCTCCCTTCCTCCTGGACTAGCCCCCAGCGGGCTGCTCTTTAGGGTCCAGGCCCGGCTCCTCCTCTGCCCGGGAGCCCTCCAAGGTGGCCCCAGCTCTACAGCGCTATTCCTGTAGCTCCTTCTGGGCCAGGACCCCTCGCCTGGGACTCCTCTGCAGGCCTGGCTTTGCCTTCTCAGGGGTCTGTGGTATGGAAGAACGGGGACCCACCCAGCCATCATCTGCGCACTTTGTTCTGAAGCCCCAGGTCAGCTTCACACCCCCACCCCCAGCTATGCTGTGGCGCTCATCGTCCTGGGGCTTCTGCTTCTTGCGCTCACCCTCGTCCTGGTGAGTGTCTGACTGGGCCAGGGTCTCTTTCCCGGGAGACAGGCTGGGCCGTTGACCCTCTGAGTCAGGCTGAGGGGTCACTCCCCACCCCAGGAACTGAGGGGCTTCCAGCCAGGGAGCTTGGCCTGACCCCACCCTTCCCGTCCCAGGTGCTGACGCGGAAGGCCTGCTTCGGAGTGTCCAGGTACAGAGGTCAGTTCTCCCTGCTCCCCGGGACGTTTACTCTGGATGGGGTCGGCCTCCCAGCCACCAAGGCCTCGTGCAAACATTTCCCAGTGGGTGTTGACAGAGCCTGAGCGGTACAGTCACTGTGCCCCCAAAGCTCACCCCTCTGTCATGGGGGGGGGTGAACCCGGGGTGGTCAAGCAGAACCCTCTAAATGCGCTCCACTGAGCCCCAGAAATGCTGCAGAGGGTGGGTGGACAGAGGCAGAACTTAGGGCCCCCCATGGCCGGGAGAGCTGGAGCAGGGAAGGAGAGCTGGGGAGGGGAGCGTGCCTCTACCACCGGAGGACCAGGCAGCGACTCCTCCACGCCCCGGAGGAAGTGGGGACACGTGCCCCAACTCAGTGTCCCCTTTGACCCCAAAGCCAGGAGGACGTGGGGGAGGGCAGGTAGCACCATTCTGGGTACACTGTTGCTCCTGACGCCTGGCTTTTGTCCTTTCCCCACCCGGCAGGCGCCCCTCCCCGATGCTGCTCCTGCCACTGAAACTGCACCCCAAACCTCTCCTCCTCCCGGCCCCGCCCCCAGCCTTCCACAGTCAGCGCCTCAACCCTGACAACGAGAGCCAGAGCAGCAAGGCACCACCTGAGGTCACACAGCAAGGGGGGCTTCTTCCCTCCTAGCTCATCCAAGGACTAGACTCCCAGGGCCATGACAGAGGCAGGGTGCGGGGGACAGCACCTCACCACCCCACACCAGGGACACCAGGCATGCTCTAACCACGGCGGCACCCACCCCCCCCCGGAAGGTCTGGAAAACTACTCGATACCATCGTCATACTCAGGTCAGGCTCTGGGGAGCGGAACAGGGCAAGATGAAGGCCTGCAGAAGATGCGGGCAGGGGAAGAGAGCTGGCGCCCTCACACTTGACCTGACACGGTGGTGGGGCTGGAGGTATCATTGGTCTCAAGCCAAACTCCGGTCTTTTTGGGGTACGGAAAATTAAATGACGCAGCGCAATCAGAAGCTGGTACAAAAGACCGCTTTTGTTTCTAGGCAGTCATCCAACAGGAGAGGTTCAGAGCAGAGCCCACAGGAGCAGGAGGCGGGGGCGGAAGACTGACAGGGTCAAGGGTGGGAATGGGGACTCTTGGGGGCAAGGCCTGGTCCCAGCCCCACCTCCGCCTTAGGCCCGGCCACCCTCAGACCAAAGGCCTTGGGGTGCTGGTGGCCGAGGTGAGGCCCGGCTGTGTGCCGGGGAAGGTTGGCGCCGCGGGGCAAGCCGGGCTCAAAGAACAGACCGCCTGGCTGGGGAAGGTCTAGGACGGAAGCTAAGCTGACCACCTCTCAGGGGCGGAGGGTGGGGCTTTGGTGGGGGAGGCAGCTTTCCTGGACCACAGCCAGGGAGGGGAAGGCCTTGGCCCACAAAGCTCCAGCGACTGCTGGGCCCGCTGGGACGTGAGCGATGTGGTGGCACAGGGCCATGGCCTTTGAAATCATGACTTAGAAGGGAAGGGGACTCAAGTGTAGTCTTACCCCAAAGGCTCCCTCGACCTACAGAAGAGCCGGCAGCCCCGGTGAGGGGACCCAGGAGCCCAGGGCCCAGACCATGGGCTTGCCTGGCCGAAGATAACAGCCAGCACCAAGATGCCAGAGAGGGTCAGCAGGAAGGTCACCACGTAGAGGTTGACTGCAGCTGGCGGCCGATTCCTCTGCACTTCTGGAATACGTAAGCTTTCATTCCTACCCCTGAAGGGCCCCTGCCCCCCAAGCCTCTACCCCTTGGTACCCGGAAAGTAGCCTGCTATCTGCACCTATCTTGGGTCAGCCCCCTCTCTCCACGACTTCTGACTCAAGGGCCACGGCAGGCCAGGGACTAGGAGGCAGCCCTGCAAGGTGCTCCCCCAGCCGTCAGGATGCCGAAAACAGCCCTGCTAGTGTTTTTCTTAGGGAGGGAGGGTTATGCCAGCCTTCTTCTCCCGAGCTGCCCCCCTTACCATGAGAGTCCCTGTAGGTGATACAGGAGAGAAGGGGGTGGGATAAGCAGGAAAGAGCCTGAGGGCCAAGGCTGGCCAGTGAACACTGAGCCCCTCTTCTCTTCAGGCTTTGGTCGCCTGGCCCTCCACAAGCCAGGCTGTCGAGCATCACGTGAGGCCTCGCGTGAAGATACAGTTCAGACACACCTGGTGACCTCTGTGGGTTTGAAGGAGAAGGTACAGGGAAGGAAACCCACACGTGGGGACCTAGCATGGTCTCTCTGGAGGTGAAGTGACAGTATACCTGCAACACATAAGGAGAAAGGGTCCACCTGGCAAGGTGAGCCAGCCGTGCGGACACCAGGCTGGACAGACATCACCAGGGTCTACAGGAGGCGGAGGGGCCTGGCAAACCAGCACCCTCACGCAGACGAGTCTTTCCTAAGCAGGTCTTCCCCATGGGCCAGATGGGGCCTGCAGGACACTTCCCACGGCCCACCGTTACGCGGACTTTAATTCTCAGCAGCTCTGGAACTGCGCAGTCCCATTCTCCAGCTGAATAAACAGAAGCTCAGAGATGAACACGCAGTGCTACCTTGATCGCTCCGCCTGCTGCCTCCTCCAGAACTCAGTTCATTCTAAAAACCTAACACTCATCAAGCACCTGTGACTAGGTGCTATTCTCCCCATCTCGCAGCCGAGGAGAGGGAAGCAGAGGAGTTAAGTGACTTGCCCAAGGTCACAGTCACAGGGCCCCAGAGCCTGCATTCCTGACGACCACATGCCCACAGCAGGGCGGTGCTAGCATCTGCACCTGAAAGGTGGGAACTCTGCTGCCTTCTTGGACAGGGCGTGCAGCCCCAGGTTTTGGGAGGTGGCAGTGCAGGAAACAAGCCGGCCCATTGGGCCAGTGGTTCTCCAGGGTCTGAGGGGCAGGGAGAGTGCTGTGAGCCACTCCCCCACCCACCCCAGCGACACTCACTGGGAACCTTGAATCAGCACCTGCCAGAGGGCGGGGAAGGGGCTCAGCCCCCGCTGCACCTGGAGTGGGAGGTGGGCAGGGATGGGCACTCTGCCCCCAGGCAGCCTCAGGCGGATGAGAGAGGACCAGACCTCTTGCCTCACCCTTTCCGCCCACCCCAAGGTGCCCTGCAGGGGAGAAGGGGCAGCTGCCCACCAGGCCATTGCGCAGATGGAGAAGAGCCTATGGGAACCATGGGGGCTGTATTCTAGAAGGAGAGCATGACCTCCTGGTTACTCCAAGGCCAGGCCCAGGCCTACCAAGGTGGCCACGTCTCCAAGGAGGGCCTGGTAGATAAGAGACGCAATGTCCCTGAGCGGTTCCATAAACTTCCTGTTAAGGACAGATGAGGAAATGGGCAAGACAGTCATGTTTGGTGAGAGCCTGGCAGGTAAAGGAGGGGCCAGAAGCAGACAGAGGTCAGCTGGGCCCAGGCCTGGCCCCTGGAGGGACAGCAGGCTGGGGGAGGGGTGTCACTCACCAGCCACAGCGAGGGAGCTCAGGTCCATGAGCAGCTGGGTAAGGCCATCAGCACCTGGGGACCGTCTGCCGGACCTGGCTCTGCACTCGGGCTTCTGCCTGGAACCACAGGCGCCTGACACTGGCCTGAGGTAGGGAGGGTGGTAGGAGAGGCACCTGTGGCCAAATGCAGGCACCTCAGCACGGGGGCGGGGGGATGATGGGCCCAAAAGAGACTACCGGGGTCACGAGCTTAAGCGAGTGTCATCCTGGGACATCTTGTCCACGTAAGTCAGACCTTATCCCCACCCTCAGCTCACAGTCTGGTTGGGGCTTGACAAACAGATGTCAGTGCTGTGGAGAGGGGGCCTAGCCAGCGTGGGACATCCAGCAAAGATGTGTTTTGAATCTGCCAAGAAGATCCATCCACAACAGGACCCTCAGGTCCAAGTCCACGGCCCAAGAGCTACGGGCTAGGTGTTCACCAAGGGGCTGGAAGGTGGCAAGGCGATGGCCCAAGGCTCCAGCAGGAAACTGCAGCGGCCAGAGCCTGTCTTGGTGGGGCAGCCCTGGGGATGACCGTGCCCGGCATCCCCCAGGGCTGGGATAGGGGACTCCTCCAGGGGAGGAGTCTGAGGACCTCTAGGGAGACAGACTCAAGGTGTCCTGGGCACCTGGATCAGGAAGCATGTGAGGGCATCCTGCCCAAGGCCAGCTAAGAACCCGGGAAATGCCTTTCTAGTCTAAGCCACTCATGCTGCAGCCCAGATGCCATCTCTCCTCAAATAGGAGATGAGTTGGCCGGGAAGGCACCCTATTCCCTCCCTCCCCCCTCCCCCCTCCCCCCAACCAGATGTGAAGGAAGGTGAGAGGCTGTTGCAGGACCCAGCCCGCCTGGGTTCTCTAGCACCTGGAGTGGGTGGGGAGAGAAAGTGCAGCTGAGTGAGAAGAGCCAAGGTCCCACCGCCCCCTCTCTGCAGGGTGACCTTGGACAAGCTGCTTGCTATCTCTGGGGTCAGGAGACTCCCAGGGGAAGGGCCAGGTTTGGAGGTCCCGATCCTGGAGCCCAGAGCTACCCCTAGAGAGGACAGCCTACGGAGCCCTGTCCTCCCGATTCTGCCCCCGCCCCTGGGAACAGCATCCTCCCAGCTCAGAGGCCCTGGAGGTGGAGGGGCTGCACCTGCTTTCAGATTGCTCCATAGTGTGAGTTGGCCTTCGTCCTGAGCAGGGGGCTGATCCCACCGTCACCCAGGTGATGGGCAGCTTCTCAGGCTACAGGTGCTCCGAGGTATACCCTGCAGGGCACAACACCGGGAGGGTGTAGGTACATTGAACAGGGCCCCCAGGCCACTCTGGGCCAAGACCTGAGCTCTGTTTGTCCATGGAGACTCTGACCTGCGGCAACCCCTGCTGGGCCTCAGTCTTCCCCGCTATCTCATGAGGATGTCAGTATTGCCTTGGAAGGCAAACAAGGGCAACCTTAGCTCCCAGCAGGCCCAAGACCAAAGGAAGCAGGGTTCTGGGTTGTTCTAGAAGGTGAGGCTGGGGCAGATGAGGGCCTTGCTCCGAGGGAATCACAGCCATCTGGGTCCTAGTCTAGACCCTCATAGGCCATCTCATAAAACCCAACCCTAATATGAACCCCTACGGAAAGCGTTAAAGTGTGGGGTCAGGAGGGTGGGGGGTAACCCTCCAGGAAAAGGTTCTTAGGCCTAGGGGAAGGTTTGAGCTGGCCCACAGGGCAGTCAGAAGGGTAGGTGACAGGCATCCTCACAAGATCAGCCAGGGAACCCAGGAGGGACAAAGGTGTGGTGGTGGGCATGTTCCAGAAGAGAGCGGGCATCCCCCCACTCACCGCTGGGGCTGAGTGAGGCCAGGCCCGTGCACCAGGGGCAGCAGGTACCCTTGCGCTGGCGTGCCTTGGCTACCACGGTGCTCGGGAAGTCTGCGTTGGCGAGCAGAATCTGCCTCCAGCCTCCAGCTGGCTCTGCACCCACACCGACCTCTGGCTGCAGGGAGCCGGTGCAGTGGGGACTCAGCTGGCGCACTAGCCACCACCGGAGGCCGGGGCCCCTCCCCAGCCTGGAAGGGGCCTGAGAGGCGGGCAGGGCCCCTAGGCTTAGCAGCCCACGCAACACCATGGAGCTGAAAAGACTTACTAGAAACAGACTGGATTTTAGGAAGCAGGCATGGAGGACAGCAAGCACCTGAACCGAGGAGAGGGAAGCCTCTAAGCGTGGACTCCATCGGGCATGACCACCCGGGAAGGGCTGGGCTCCACTCCACCATTAAGAGCTGGGGCCGTGGGGGAACCGTCCACTTCGCTGCCTCAGTTGGCCCCCTTTGCTGAGGAAAGGAGGGATAATTGCCTCTCACGTGGACCCTAGGACAAAACAAAGCGTCAGTCCCACATGGGTACATTCTAGGGAGGGAGAGGCCAGGGGCAGCATTGTGTGTGCTTGGGGCAGGGTAGGAGATACGGAGAAAACTGCCTTCTTTGAGGGCCTAGGAGAAAGGAAGGTAAGCAGAGAGGAACTCCCAGACATTCTGCCTCAGGCCCTTTTCCAGCCACCCTCTAAGCAGCTCCGCCGTAACTTGGGTGGCACTATTCTTACCGTCAGTATGATTTCCAGGCTGAGCCGGGGGTGAGGGAGAAGCAGTGCATAGGTGACGTGCGTGAGACAGAAGTGGAGAGGAGCATGGCTGCCTTGGAGGCCTGGCCTGGGGCTTCCGCCACGGTACCTGCCTTGCCCGTGCTGGAGCAACCTGCCAGCTGTGGCCTCCCACTCAAAGGTACCCAAGTGCCAGGACCGGAGCCAGACTCCCCTCAGGGGCAAGAGACAGAGTGGGATGGGACACAGGCCACCCAGCCATTATTGGGGTTTAGGGCCTGCTTGCCAGCTGGAAAGACAGAGGGACTCTGCTTGAGGGAAGGACTGGGCCTGGGCCACTCAGACCTACCTCTGCGACAGGGGCAGTCCCATCCTCCGGTTAGACTCATAAGCTGACCAGAGGGGACCTGTAGTCCCCCCAGAGTCCCTACCCCTCCCGCCCAAGTGTTCACCATAAAAAGGGGTGCAGAAACACCAGGCACTCCTCCCAGCTGGCTGTGGCTTCCTGGGTCAGGACCCCTGAGTGAGTCGAGTTGGGGGTCCCAGCAGCCAAGGTGGGAGGAGAGCCGGGTCCCCCCGATGGATACCGGATAGGAACACAGCAGAAGCTGTGAGAGCTGGTTCCTCAGGACTGAGCACCTCTGCCCAGATGTCCTCAGAGACACTCCCGCTGCCCAGTTCAGCCCAGAGAGCCAGGGCCCGGTGCCACGTAGGCTCTCTGCTTGAGAGGAACGTCCCGGGAGTCATTACACCTCTCTACCCAGAGGCTCAGGTATCCAGGCTCTGGGTGGGCCAGCAGGCAAAAAGAAGGGGGCTGTGGGTCCCCCAGCAGTCAGAGGCCTTGGTGGCCATAGAGCCAATGGGTAAGGGAGAAGGGGGACTGGGCTCTGCCCCACTGAAGTCGGTGGCACCAGGCTCCCGAAGGGTCCCTGGGAGGAAGACCAGCGTGAGAGGAAGTATTGCAGAAACCTCAGGCACCTCCTCTGCAGGGTGGGCCCAGCTGGAGGGCCCAGATCAGGGAGGCGGGCCTTGGGGCTACAACAGAAAGGAGTGGCTGGTGCCGCATGGAAGGCAAGTCTAATGCAGGGCGAGGTCTCCCTGAGACAGGCTTGCACCTGGACACAAGCCTCCTCCAGCAAGAAAATACAAAGGAAGTATCAATATAAGGGACTAAAGATAACTGCGTGCATGCGCAGTTGGGGCAAATGCTGGACAACGAGATACAAAGAGACCAAGGTGTGGGCACACCACCTGAGCCACCCCTCCGCCCGACCCCTGGACACACCCCCACATAAGGAACTGGCTCACCCCACCTCAGCTAGCGAGCAAGCAATGGAACCTGTTACTTGTCACTTGTTCTCGCTCCCCGCTGCTACAACAGGGGCCCGAATAAAGCCTTGCCTGAATCTCTTTTCTGGCCTCTGATCCATTTTTACTGATTAAGGAGGCCAAGGACCCAGTCGGCAACATCCCCACCAGTCCTGAGGAACGCTGGAAGAGCCCGGGATGCCAGGGGCTGGGGCCAGAGGTGCCCGCGACCAGGAGAGGGGTCTGAGCTACCTCCAGATGGAGCAGCCCCAGGTCCGGAGAGGCTCCAAGCTGGACAACCGGCCAGGGCTGGGGCACCAGAAGCTGGGGGCCTGGGATGCACACTGGGCTGGAAGGCAGTGTTGGGGAAGCACCAGGCAGATCTGGTGGGGACCTGGTTTAGTGGCTGGGACTCGTGCCACCTGCTAGGCTTGGCTTTACCAGGGTGGTGACGGACAGGGCTGGGGAAGATGCCCCTGGAAGCTGGCGTCCTCAGGACCAACAGGTGGCAAGCTGAGGGGTGGCAGGCAAGGCTGGTCAGGGCTACCCTGGCTCTCCCACACTGAGGAGGCGCCAAGTTTTGCGGAAAGGCAGGCAGGGCCCAGGACTGCCGGGGCACCCAGGCCTCCCCGAGCAGGGTCTCTTGCTCACTCACGGCAGAAGGGAGCCCAGGCCTCACTGAGGACACTTCAGAAGGAAGGGCCAAGGCCTCAGCAGGCAAGAGGCTGGCGGAAGCCCCTAGCTTCTCTGCCGTGAGGCCCCAAGCCAAAGCCCCAGTCCCTCTGACAGCGGGGCTTGGGGAAGGGAGGTCGGTAGGGTCTGAGGACAAACAGCCGCCACGGTTGGAATCGCAGGCTGTGAACTATGGGGAGGAGACAAGACCGCCCCGGGCTCACCACCCGCACCTGAGAAGGAGAGGGGCTTGTAGATGATTTTATCTGATGGCTGGTGGAGAAAGGAGCAAGGGACACCCCCTGCCAGGCCTAGTAATCATTGGAGAGGCCTCTTGAGGTCCTTCCACGGAGCACAGGGGCTCAGCACATCATTCCCAGGAGCCCAGGTTCTCGCTGCCCTGAGAAGGCACAGGGGCCTGGGGGTGGGGTCCCTAGAGGACAGAGGCAGCGGTGCAGGAGGCAGAGTGACCAGTTCAGGCTGAGGCTGGGGAGGGGTGGAGGGGGTGTCAGATGGGGTGGATAGCGCCGTCGACCGACGTACGAGCCTCTGGGTGGGCAGCGGCTAGGACGCCCAGAGTTGGGATCCCCAAGGAGGCAGCAGTGTACCCAAGGAGCCCCCCATCTACCTGCCAACCTCAGTCCAGCCAGGGGAGCGAGAGGAGGCACTCTGCAGCACCTCCCCTGCCCTGGGGCCTGGAAGGGCTGCATTAGACTGGGCTGCGGCACCCCCTGGGCCGGGGGCTGGGGGAGCTGCCCGAGGACAACAGCCAGAGCAGAGCCCAGCGCCCACCGGCCGGAGCGCCCCTGCAGCCTTCCTCACACCCACACCCTCCCCAGGCTTCTTCAGCTGGGGCCGGGCCTAAGGGGCAGCAGGCACCACTCCCACTTCCAGAGGGGCCTGGGGGGGTCAGAAGAGGCACATTCAGTCAGGTGGGAGTTGGGCCCTCCTCCATTTCTCCTGCAAGGGGCGGAGGGAGAGCAGCCCGGTCACTCCAACCCCCTCAGTGACAAGCCAGGGAGGAAGCCGTGGAGGTTACCGAGGGGAAGGGGGTGTCCTCGTACCCCTCAACCCCTGCATAGCCTCGCTCTCCTCCTCCCCACGACACCCGCTCGAGACAGAGCTTCCCCCTCACTCACCTCTTTGCAGGCTTAACTCCTGGCAGCAAAACTAGCTGGTTGGGCCGCTCAGCCTTTTGTACTGGGCTGGGGAGCCAGGTGGGGCAGCCAGGGGGCAGGGCCTCACTCAAGCTGGAGGCTCACCTGAGCGCCCTCCTCCATTTATTAGGGCAAGAGGTGCACGTGATGTCTAGAAAGCCCACCTGGGTGAGGAGAGAAGCCCAGCCAGGGCAGGTCTGAGCCAGGCCAACAGGGGGCGGAGCGGAGCCAGGTACAAAGGCTCCTGGCCTCCCCGCTGGCCCAGAACCCTCAGGACTGGCTCTAGGTGTTAACACAGGCCCCGACTTGATGTGACCATCAGCAAGTTCCTGTACCAGTTTCCCCATCTGTAATCTAGTGGGAGTAGTAGTCCGTGTTACTGGAACACCTGACTCAGCATCACCTTCAATTAAAACCCAGGTTCCTGGGGGCTTCCCTGGTGGCGCAGTGGTTGAGAGGCCGCCTGCCAACGCAGGGGACACGGGTTCGTGCCCCGGTCTGGGAAGATCCCACATGCCGCAGAGCAGCTGGGCCCATGAGCCATGGCCGCTGAGCCTGCGCGTCTGGAGCCTGTGCTCTGCAACGGGAGAGGCCACAACAGGGAGAGGCCCGCGTACCGCAAAAAAAAACCAAAAAAAAGCCCCAGGTTCCTGGGCTCTGCCCAAGACCCTTCTCAGTGGGGCCCGGGAAACCATTTCCCAGGTGATTGTTTGAAAAGCCCTGCCTGGGCACAGCCCAGCCCAGGAGCCTTAGCCGGTTACAGGGAACGGTGGGGTCAGAACCAAAGCAGAGTGGGCCCCACTCCAGTTTCCTTGAGGGCTGGGGGGCACCCAGCACACTCAGCTCCACACCCCACCGCCCCCTTCCTTGCCCTCAGCTCTTAGCCGTCGATATCCCCACCAAAGAATGGAACAGGCGTTCTGAAAATCTGTAAGGGGTGACAGCACTGCCTCCCTGACAAGAGTCCTGGGGCAGAGTTCTGTTCCCGTCCCCTCCACCTTAGGCTGGGCTCCTCCTTTAACAGACCCCTCAGGCCAGGGCCAGGTCTCTCCCCTCAGACTGGGCTCTCAGGACACAGTTGTCCCAAGGGACGCAGCCGCCTCCCCCTACCAGCTCCAGCTCTGCACTGCTCTCATCCAGCCTCTGCACCATTACGGCCCTCTAGGGCCCCAGGCGGACTCGGGTGCGGAGTCCTATCTCGAGGCCTCAGATCCTGCCAGGTAACTGTGAGCAAGATGCACGCCTGGCACGTGACAGGGACACAGCAGGTGTACAAGGCAGGCAGGAAAGGAGGGAAGAGGGCAGAGGAAAGAAGGAAGGAAGGAAAAGAAAATTAAAAGCAAAGAAGGAAAGATCACAGCCAAATCCAGCAAGGCCCTGGTAGCCGGGTGGGTGAGGCTGGCAGGCTGCAGAAGCCCAGGGCCCGGGGGTTCGGAGTGACCTCGCCTACGATGCAATCGTGTCTCTCCCTGCCTACGCTAGTAGCCCGGAGTGATTCAAACTCTCCAACACTTCAGCTTTCTGTAAACATGAACCACACCCCAGCTCTTCAGGTTGCAAGACAGAGTTGACGTGGTAGGAGCAGACTGGATCTGAGCCTTGTTTCCGGGCCCCGCCTCCTCCCATCTCATTCCGGCACTCCAGCCACACCTGTTTCCTCTGGGACCCTGCACATGCTGTTCACCTGACTCAGGAAGCACTTGGCACTCATTTACCCACATCTTCCTACTTGGCTCCAAGGCCCACTTCAGGCAGCACCTCTTCTGGGACCCAAGGACACCTCCTCACACCCCGGTTAGGCCAGGTCCCTTCTGAGCTTCCATGGCACCCTTCCCCCAGGTTCTGCACTGCAGTCACCACATGTGTTGGAGTTACCTATCTCCTGGCCTGTCCCCTTCCCAGGCCAGGGGACTCCAAGGGCCTGTGTGGATAGAGTACTGGGGGCAACGGGTCTCCACAAATAGTGTAGCTGAGCTCAGTGAAGACCCACAGATATTAGGATAGATGCTGGTAGGTGTGACCAGCCCTCACAGACTGGCTCTGCCCAGACTGAGTGGGAAACCACGGCCAGGAGGCAACCTCAGCAGCCCTGAGAACAAACCTCTATGGGAATACATGCCAGCAAAGGCAGGGCGTCTGGAGGGAACCTAAGCCCAGCTAAGGTTGTAAGAGGGGCCGGCCCTCAGTGGAGAGATGGGGACAGCTCTGTTTTACCCAGCCCTTGGCAGGCACATCCTCGGTCCTGGCAGAGGGGCACACAATAGGGTCTGGTGACCAGCATTCCTCACTGGGCAGTGGGCTACATACCAGCGACCACCAGGACCCACATGGGTCTCAGGAGGGAGAGGCTTTGCCTGAGCAGGGAAACGGCTGCACCGTGGGCATGTGGTGAGGGCCCGTGTGGCCGGAGCTAGCGGGCACAGCGTGCTTGTCGGCCTCAGCATCTTCTGGGCTGGGAGCAGGGAGAGCTGCAGCCTCTGAGTGAAGGGCTAGCGAGGACATCACCTGGCGATGACATATGAAATCTATGACCTCCCCCCAAGACACAGTCAGGCCCCAGGTCCAAACACAACCCAAATGCTTTTATGTTTAATGGCCTGCCTCCAGGGCCCACAGCCTTATTACAGACCTTAACTGGGCCAAGGGCCTGGCTTGCCAGCCTCTGGCTCAGTTCAGCACTCTGCAAGAAGGTACCCCACAGCAGGCCTGGCTGATGCGGCCCTGGCTTGGGGAGGGCCAAGGTCCTTAGTCGACATCTTCGGAGACCTCCCAGGACCGAGTTGTCACTCAGCCTGTTCCTTTTTTAGTCCCTGAGTCCCTGCAGCTGCTTGGCTTCCGGCAAACACACAACTTTCCTGGGAAAATGCACCAGGTTGGGGCGGCACCTCAGGGAAGTCACTGGTGTCAATTCAGCACAGGCTGGGGCCTCCCAGGGGTGAAAGCAGCAGGCCCAGGACAAGGATGCCAGCCCCAGGCTGTATCCCTGCACCCCCTGTAGCAGGGGATGGGAGGGGAAGGCTCCCTCAAGGAGCTCCAGACTCGGGGGTTAGGGCCCAACCCCAAATGCTGGGGCTGTATGTAGCCCTAGGCTTTCCTGGGAAATGACTCTAGAAAGTGTGTGAGCCATATACACTGGACAACATACCACTCTAAGATGACCAAGTCCTATGACACATCAAGACTTTCTAGAGGAAGGTTCTGCGGGCCTCAGCCTCCTATTCCAGGCCCTGGCTGAGATCTAGGCTCCTGTCCTGGGCAGGAAGCAGAGAGCAAACCGTGATGGGTGTGTGTCAGGCATCACCCCACAACAACCCTGTGAGGTAGGCTGTGTTGTCCTATTTTACAAATGGGGAACTGAGGGCGCAAGAGAGGAAGTGGCCTGCCCGTTTACACAGCAAGGAACAGGAGCCAGGATTCAAGCCCAAGTCTGTCGGGCTCCAAAGCCCACACGTTTTCTCTAAGGAAGAAATAGGAAGTAGTCCTTTCTGATAAAGGCCCTCAAGTTAAAAGTTCAGGGGCTCTCAGCCCAGCCTGGGGTGGGGGGCGGGGGCAGGGTAAGAGCTGGAGAAACCCCAAGGCCATGTCCGCTCCTGGCCCTCAGCAGCTGGACCGGCAGAAGCGGGGCACAGAGTGATCCCCAGATCTCCAAACAGCAGAGGCGACCAAGGCTACAGCTGATGACTCTGGCTGCCCAACAGCTGCGGGCGGGGCGCGGTCCGGTCGGGTCCTGAGGCCTTGTGGCCCCAAGTGGGCAGAGCCAGGCCATTGAGCCAGGCGGATTCGAGCAGGCTGCGGAAGCGCGCCCTCATCGCGGGGCCGGGCAAGCTGGCACCAGCAGCAGGGGTGGGTGAGGCACCTCGGGACCCTCCTCCAGCAGTTGCCTCTGCTTTCTCCAGGCCAGGGGTTGGTGGCTTCCTCCCCGGCTTTTTGGCTTTGGGGGCAGACAACTTCCAAGCCAGGTCTAGGCTCTCTGGCTCCTCTCTGGCCACGGTGGGCTCTGAGGAGGGCACAGATCCAGCCTCAGTGTCAAAGTCACCTGGAAAATGAACATACCGTCAGGCTGCAGACCCCCAACACCCTCAAGTCCCATCTCCAGGCCTCCAAAGCCATCTAGACCGGTGGTTCTACTGTCCCAGGTCAGGGCGGCCCTGGCAGGGTCACAGACATCATGACCCTTTCCCAGCATGTGCACACTGGCCAGACCGTCATGCCCGTCAAGCCGAAAGGGTGTGCTTCTCCTCGGGTGATACCAGCACTCTATCTAATGGGGGCACCCCCAGGAACCCTTTGGGTGCAAGGACAAGAGGAAAGGGGCTCAACAGGCCAGAAACCATTGGTCTGATCCAAAAGGCTCACTGAACAGGTGGGGAAACTGAGGCATACAGAGAGAGGACCCTGCCACATATAAGGGTACCATCATTCTTCTGTCACATCACCCCCAGAACCGGAACAAGAGCCAGGCAGGGACTGCCCAGACAGCAGTGCCCGGAGGGAGGGAGGGAGTGGAGGAAGGGGTGGAGGGAATGGGAGGGGCCTTCTGACCAAGAGCACACCTACCTGGAAGCGGGGCTGTCAGGGGAGCACTATCTAAGGACACCACTGAGGAGTGGCCCCATAAGGATACGGGAGGGAATGGGGACGGGGGCACCAAAATGCAGCCAGTGGTAGGAGGCTGGGCCCCAGACTCTCGTAGGCTTGGTCAGAGCAGGAGGGGTCTGTGATGTGCCTGTGACCCACTGTCCAGAGGACCTGTCCCTCTCTGGGCCCCAGAGAGCCCAAATGTATAGAGAGAAGACTGGCTGGGGGGCTTGTGAGTGAGGCATGACACCCACCTTCACTCTTTCTCACCCAGGAATAGAATGCTTGTACTTGCATTTTCTTTGCACCCCATTAGGGCAAATGCCCCAACTTTGTAAGTGCTCAGCAATGCTCATCGCCCACACCCCAAACTCCACATCAGCACCTCGCTGCCTCAGGCCCCCTCTCCACCCCGATATGGAGTCTGGACCAGGGCAAGACTGCCAGGATGGGAAGGGGACAAGAAAGTTTCTGTGGAGACACAACCAGAGGCCTGGTGGACGTAAGGCAGGGGGACTACAGAGCGGGCCTCTGGCCTCAGTGCCAGATGTCCTGAAGTAGGACAGGCAACGACAGACACCACTTGACACCATCAGCAAAGCCGCGGCTGAAGAAGAGTGATCCTGATGGTACCCGCCGTAAGGCACTACAGCCACTCCCCAGAGCAAGGTCCAGCTACCTGAACGGAGGCAGAAGATGCTCCCAGACACAAAAACAGCACATTGGAGAACACCGTGCACAGATTATTTGGTAGGGAGAAGCAAACCACAAAATGACGCTCCGACTTACAGGCAATTTCTGTGTGTGTAAATATCTGGGAGGACTGGGGAATTACACATTTAAAAGTGTTCCGGGGGGGAGGGTGGGACCCCTCCCCCTCCCAGGTTTGGGGTACGAGGTGCTGGATGAGAGCAGTGCTGCTGAGACGGGAAAGATGGGGATGGGAAGCGAGCTCAGGGGAAAGGTCAGGAGCGTGGTTTGGGAGGAGCTAAGGGTTGAAGAGCCCCCAGGTGCAGAAGCCCAGCACGCAGTCAGGTATTTGGGGCTTGAGCTCGGAAGAGGGGAGCGGGGCGGGACAGACACAGGGGGAGATGACCTCAGACAGGCACAACAGAGGATGAGGGGGGAATCTGGGAGGGTGCTGTGCCAGGGAAGGCCAAGTTTTCCTGGGGACAGAGCAGTTGGCATGTTCAGAGACTTACAAAGGAGGCTGTGCAGGCACTCATTGATGCTGGGGGTGAAGAGGGATGCGGGCACCCACAGAGCCTACCCTGGAAGGCCAGCCCCCTCCCCAGGCACGAGCTCTTTCCAGAAGCCCGGGAATCCCTCAGCCCCTGGCTGTGACCACTCACACAGCCCACACACCTGTCACTCGCTCACACAGCTCCGGTGGCTACTGGGGCTGCCCCATGCTCACCCAGCTGGCGGCGTACACAGTCTCGCCACTGAAGGCCCAGCAGGTCAGGGTAGATGTCGGGCAGCTGGCGCAGCGCCAGCAGCTTCAGCATGCGCGACGTGCAGCCGTGCAGGGCGCGCTCCCGCAGGGCCCGCTCCTCCGACAGCGTCGTGGGCCGCAGCTCCACGCGATGCTCCTGCAGCACGTGGTCCACGGAAGCGGGTGGCAGCCGCGGGAAGAGCCGCTCCTTCACCAGGTGGATGGGCACGAAGATGGCCCCGGCCCGCACCACGTGGGGGAAGGGGCACTGCTGCGTGCACACGAAGCTCTGCAGCTGGGACAGCAGCTTGCTCAGCAGCCCCTGCACACCCTGGCAGTCCTGCCACGCCGCCCGGCCCCAAGGCCCAGACGTCTCAAGCCACTCGCGCAGCTTTTCCGGTGGGGAGTGGGCCACTGAGCCCGAGATGGCGTCACAGAGGGAGGCATGCAGTCCTGCAAAGTGTTGCTCTGGGGAGTCTGCTGTGGCGGGAGTAGACGCTGGAGCGGGGCCTACAACTGGAGCCAGAGCCGGAGCTGGAGCCGGAGCCGGAGCCGGAACCGGAGCCGGAGCCGGAGCCGGAGCAGGTGATGGAGCCGGAGCAGGGGCCGAGGCGGGGGAGGTCATGGCTACAGCTGGAGGGCTGGGCAGCGCCAGGTTGAAGCAGGCCACGGGCAAGGGCTGGGTGAGAATCTGTAGTCCAGCGGGCACAGGTGTGGGGGTGGGTGCAGGCTGAGCAGGGGCTGAGGTGGGCACAGCTGGGACCACGGCTGGAACCACAGTTGCAGGCAAGGGTGCTGGCCGGAGGATCTTGAATTTTCGGAACATGAAGGCTACAGAGCTGTGGAAGTTGGTCCTTGGGGTCGCCTCTGTGGTCACTGGCACCCCAGGCAGGTCTGGTGCCTCTGTGACTACCTTTTTCAGGACTTGCCGATCTGAGACTGTGTCCCCCACACCTGGCATGTCGGAGACTGTGTTTCCCGCACCTGGCACATCCACAGCTGCAGTGGGCTTGGCATGCCCTGCGGGATGAGGGACCTTGGTAGGGGGGGCCTCTGCCGCGGTCTTCTTCACACTCAAGTCCAGTGCCACCTCCTCCTTAAGTGAGGCGTGCACACTCGAGGGGGCTTCCCGGCCAGGCAGAGATCCCCTGCAGTCTTTGTCATGGTTCTCACTGGGGGCTGGGGCCGGGTCTGGCTCAGCTGTGGCCTCAGGTGCCTGCACGTCCAGGTAGTCACGGTAGGGGGCCAAGCTGAAGACGTTGTCGATAATGGGCATGGGTGGGGAGCTGGGTGGCAGTGTGCCCTCGTTCTGCGTAAGAGACTGGCGCTCCTGGGCACAGGGCGGGAGTGCCGGTGGGGTGCGTGGAACTGGACTATCTCCGATGATGATGGGCGCCCCAGGGTGCTCATCGAGGTGGGGCTGGGGCTGCTCTCTCCTGCAGCTGGGCAGCCACATCTTCTCCTCAGCTTCCTGCACCGGCTTCTCTGCAGGCCGTGCAGGCTCTAAGCATGGCTGGCTGGCAGGCAGAGGCTGGCACGCCCGCTGGAAGGCACCGGGCTGTGGCACGGCCTGCACACTGTTCTGGGAAGGCGGCGTCCCTCCGAGCCCTGGGGATGCTCCATAGAGAGAGAGGTCATCCCGGGCGTAAGGAAAGCCCAGCGTCTGGGGAGCAAAGTCCACTGGGCAGCGTGGGGCGAGAGGCGGCTCCAGCCTGAGGCCTGGCGAGGGTGCTGGGAGGGGGGCAGAGGGGTAGGAATAAGTGTCCAACCCCACTGGGGGCATATAGGGTGTCTGAGCTGCCTGCTGCCTCAGGTAGGGGCTGCTTAGCCCACTAGCTGGGTACCCGGCCCCCTTGTGGGCTCCCAGAGGCTGCGGTGGAAGCACTGAGCCATAGCTGCCCTGCTTCTCTGGGTGGCGACAGGCTGGAGGGCAAGGGAGGGCCTGTGCGGGATGGGGCAGCGGATAGTGGGTGGGCACTGCATCCTGGCAGGCTGGTCCCAGAGGTTGGGCCAGCTGCGTCCAAGGACTGGGGGGTCCCTCGGACAATGCCTGCTTGGGGTCCCCAGAGTAAGGACCTGCATACTTGGAGGCCAGGAAGCCCGTGCTGTGGATGGTCCGATACTTCTCCAAGAATGCCTGGCACGGGGAGAAGCTCACCGAGGAGTCTTTGCCAGACGTCCCAGCTGGCACCCCACGCAAGAAGGTACCATCCAGGGACTGGCCCTTGCCAGGAGCTGGGGGCAGAGAACAAGATGGGTCGGCGGGGGGTAACAGGGATCCAGTCACCAGCGTCCAATCAACATCCAGGGGCCTCTTTGCTGCCCCTTCCCCCAGGCAGGTTGAGAGCCCATAACACAGAGGGTTGCGGTAGACAGGTTTGGGTGCCGCCAGTGGTGGGCCTGGGTAGGAGTGAGCCTGGGCACCGAAGGGTAGGAGCTCAACCGGGCCAGAGTCCTGTACTTTCTCGGAGCTTTCTGTGGGTGGGCGGTAGAGCAGGCAGCTGGTCAGAAGGTTGTCTGCCCGAAGTGGGGGTCCTGCCATGCTGGTGGGGTACAAGGGTGGGTATGGGGTCCAGGATGCCAACCGCTCAGACCCTGTCTTCGGAGGACCCCCCATGGGGCAGGAGAAGTAGGCACCTTTGTAGCTGCAGGGCTCCTGGTTACCAGCAGAGGGGGGCAGGCTGTGCCCGGGCCCAGAGTCTGCCTCTAGGCGGGGCAGCTTGCCATACATCACGGGCCCCAGGGTCCCCAGTGGCCGCTTCTCCGCCATCACTGTGAAGGCTTCAAGCCCTCCAGGGCCCCAGCTACTCAACTGCTGACCTGGGAGAGAGAGGGAGAGGCAGGGGCTGTCAGAAAAACAGGTTACAGGCAAGCAACAGAAGGCTGTTGCTCTTGCTGGCTCGTTGCCATGCCCAAGAACTTGGCACTTAGTAAATGCTCAATAAAGACTGTATGGATGAATGAATGAAGGCATGAGCCAACTTTATTCTGTAAGCTGCAGAACCCTCTGTTTAGTGAATTCTTGTACAGCAGCCCTAACGTACCCCCGCCCCCACTCCAGGAGCCCCTTCTGTTCAGCTTTCCTCCACATGACTCCCAAGGCCCCTTCCACGATTTCAGACTTTGTAGAACACAGTCTGAGGATCGCTTCGCTTGGCTACTCCTCCTGCCCACACCTCCACCCATTTACAGATGAGGAGACCCATTCATCCCAAAGTCACTGATGAAAGACATGGGAGGAGAGGCAGGCTTCCTACCTCTCACTACAAGTTCTTATTCCAAGATGCCACAGTGATCTCTAGATGCCTACAGCAGCCAAGACGTGGAATCAGGCACTGTCTACAAATTCAGATTTCCTGTGATACTCTAGATCTCACTTTCTGGCCTGCCAGTCTCATCGAAAATAGCAGAGCCAGGCCTGGAACCCGGGTCCCTCGGCCCAGGAGGACAGATACTGGGCTTAGTTTTAGGGGGCAGTACCCCAGCACAACCCTTTGTATAAGCCCCACCCCAGACCCACCCCTAGGAGGAGAGCAAAGGCTGTCCAGCAGATGGTGCTGTGGCGCCAACAGGAAGCTCCCAAAAGGCGAGGGGAGGAGAACCTGTGCCCATCCCAGCCCCCAAACTGCAGCTATTCCAAGAACATGGGGGCAGCACAGGACCATGGAGCAGGTGGGGAGGCCAGAGGATGTGAATATGCAGGGAAGGAGCTTCCAGGGGTCACAACGTGCTAGTTGGCAACGACCCCCATTGTATTGATGGAAAAACTGAGTACCAGAGAAAGACTAAGGTCCTCAAGCAAGGCCAAGCAAGGACTGGGACCTATAGGCTCAGAGAGGTCAAGTGTGGCTTTCCTCAAGGCAGCAGGCACCCAATGGCACAGGAGGGGGTCATCTGAGGCCAGTCTACTAGGACCACATTGACCTGCTTCTACCTCCCCCAGTGCCCTGTTCCCCGAAACCCTCAGGTGGCTTAGAAAGGATGAATCAGCTCAATCTTGCTATCATTAGGCCATGGGACAGGTGTCACAAGTTTCTATCACCAAGCCAAGATCAGCCCTCCCTCTCAGTCTTCTCCCTTCCGGCTGGTGGCCAACGACACCCACATGCTCAGAGTTAGACCAGCACATTCTGGGGACAGAAAAAGCCGAGGGTAATATGGGGGCCAATGCCTACTCTCATCCCAGCCTAAGTGCACCAAGGAAGCCAGACACGACTCAGAAGGAAAGCTATCTCATCTCCGGGCCAGAATCCAACACCTCTGGCCAGCCTGGAGAAGTGGGTGCTCCGAGAAGACAGGAAGGAGCACCAGAGCAACAATACCGACAGCAGCGCCCTGTGACAGGGCCCTGCACCCCAAGCGGAAAGCCCCCACCCTGCTGCACAGCAACTTTGCAAGAAGGGGTTGTATGGTTTGGGGAGTGCTGAGCCCCCCTGCCCTTGGGGGGCTCTGGGTTAATAAGTGCTGGCTCTAGTCTCACCTCCCCCACACACTCCTTGGGGCCTTCTCCATACCCACCCCCGGCCCCAAGAGCCCTTCTCTCCTAGGCTCTGCCCATTGCATGCCCTTGACCCTGGAGACTTCCTGAGACACTCCCCTGGGACTTAGCCCAATAAAGGTGAGGCCACTTGGGACCCCCAAGAGTCTTTGGGGGAGAGATGGGGGCTCCAGGGAGCCGGCAGAGGACTATGAAGGGTATGGGGGTAACATTACCTCCGGCTCTTAGGAGATGGGGAGAGCCCAATATTTTACACACTCCACTCTAAACGGTAGCCAACATGTAGGTGCCTCCTTCCCCCCCACACACGCAGCAAGAGGCAAGCAATTGTTCGGAGAAGGGCGGGACCCCAGGGGGCAGGGTCACATCACCCTTTGGGCCACCGAGCTGCTTGCTGGCTGAGGTTGCAGCTGGGCTGGGAGGACCAACCTCGAGCAGCACCCAGAAGAGCCCAGCACCGCTGTGCCATCCCTGCCCTACGCAGCAGGGGGAGCAAACAGCTCCGTGGCTCAATTCCCTCTTCCAACGCCTAAGGGGTCTCCGGATGGACGCTGGGCAAGACCAGGAAGAAGAGAGCGATCCTGCCCAGCTGTGGCCAGCGCTTGGACTCTCTGAGAGGGCTGAATCGGCTCCCCTTCCCGTGTTCTCACACCTCCCCCAGCTGAGGCTCTGGGCCCTGCCCACGCTACAACCGCATCTAGGGGCAGCCCAGGCTCCCGTGGTGGGGGAAGGGTCGCGGGATCCGCTCCACCCCCTTTCCCCTACCTGCTTGGCCCATAACTCCGGTGCCTGGGGCCCTCAGTCGACCTAGCTTTGGGGCTGCCGCCACACCCGACCCCGGCGGCTTCCGGGTGTCCCCATGCCCTGACCTGCGGCGCTGGGGCGCACGTGCACCCCAGCAGGCCGATACACAGGCCGCCGCCACCCATGCAAACCCGTGCCTGCAAGTACGTGCCTGGCCCATATCTGCACACACGCCCCTCCAGAACTGCGTTCTCCCCTCGTTCGGGCCCCCGCGCACCCAGCCCCACGGACCGACACCCAAAGACTGGCGGGAGGGCGGGGGCAGGGGGCGGCCCGGCAGCAGAGTCCGGGCAGCCACCGCCTCGGGGCGATCCCGCCAGCCTGGGCTGCGGCCAGAGGGTGAGTCAAGCCGTAGCGAGGAAACCGCAGGGCCGTCCCGTCCCAGTAGGGCGCGTCCAGGGCCCCGCGGCGCCTCAGTGCCAGACGCCCCCCAGGCCAGCCCCCCGCCGCCCCCTCATCTCCGCCCGGGCAGTCCACGTGAGCCAGGCCCCGCGGGAGGCCCGAGGGCTCGGCCTGAGCTCCTCTTCGCCAGCCCCAGGCCGGAGGATCGGGTGCCGGGGCCCCGCCGGGGCTCCAGAGAGCTACCAGGCCCCGGGGGCCTCGAAGTCCGGGGAAAGTTGGGGCAGCGGCGCGACCCCTGCCCCGCAGCCCGCCAGCCGGGGGTCCGCGGCAGCCAGGAGCCAAGCCACCTCAGCCCAGGCCCAGCGCGCTCCATCCCCGGGCCGGCCGGCAGGGGCGCCCTGGGGCAGCGCCACCCGCCCCTTCCCCACGCGCCGCCCGCAAACTCGGCCCAAGTTTCCGCGCCCGCCGAGTGGGCGAGCTCCTACCTGCAGGGCACCGGGGTTCCCGCTGCTGCTGCTGCCCGGGGCCGCGGCCGCATCCTCCAGCGCCGCCGAGGCCGCGGGTCCTTGTCCTGCCGGGCCCTGCACGGGAAGTCGCGGTGAGCACCGAGCCCGGAGCCACCCTCCTCGCTGCCTTTCGCGCCGCCGCCGGGCGCCGTCTGCGGTCCCAGGCGGGGCGGGCTGGGGGCGGAGCGGGGGCGGGGCGGCCCGCGCGGTTGGGGCAGAGCCCGGCCGCGCCTCTGGGAGCTTGCGCTCCCCTGAGCCCCGGGGTGCGAAAGGCCTGCCTCTGCCAGACCTCTGGGGGCCGGGCCGCGGGCGCTGTGCACGGTCTGTACCCACCGCACTCTGCGAACCATCGCCTGGCGCGCCCATCCCACGCCTTCATTCAGTCACTCCGTTAGATCATTCATTCATTGTCACTTTCTAGCTATGCGGCCTTGCGCCCGCCACTTGACCTCATGATCTTTAGTTTCCTTATTTTAGTAAAACTGGGATTATATCATAGTGGTTGTGTCGTAAGGCTTAGAAGAGTTTGTATTAAAATATCTGGCTCTCAAAAATATAAAATAAAGGGCTTCCCTGGTGGCGCAGTGGTTGAGAGTCCGCCTGCAGATGCAGGGGACGCGGGTTCGTGCCCCCGCGTGCCCGTCCGGGAGGATCCCACATGCCGCGGAGCGGGTGGGCCCGTGAGCCATGGCCGCCGAGCCTGCGCGTCCGGAGCCTGTGCTCCGCAACGGGAGAGGCCACAACAGTGAGAGGCCCGCGTACCGCAAAAAAATAAAAAATAAAATAAAATATCTGGCTCTCTTGGGCTAGTACAGTTGCATTAGGAGGCTGGAGAAGGGCTCCTTAGTCTGTCCCCTCACCTCGGTGCAGCCAGTGAGGGCAAATTCCAAACAAATGTATATCAATTCCTGTTAGGGCACCATACCTGTCTGAGGAAGGGGTGATTTCCCCATCTCTGGGGTGAGCCAGGAATGAGGATGCTGGGAGGTTTGTTAAGTGGCCTCTGAACCTTTAGGACAAATCTCCCTCAAGCCTGAGCACGTGTAGCCTGGGAGGTGGGATGGGGTGGAGCATCCCCAGCCAGGAATGGCCTGTTACCAAGAGAGGGGCTGGAGTGGTGGAAGGGCTTTCTCTATTTGCCCTCTCTGGGCCATCTGATGTTGGATGAGAAGCCCCTTGGTGCTGCTACCTTCTCTGAAAAACCTGGTCCCTCACATTTCCTGGGCTTCCCAAGGACTGGGGACAGGTGTGTGCAGTGGAGGGAGGGAACAGGTGAACATGCCAAAGGTCAGAGCAAGTTCATGGGGCAAAACCACCCAGGCCACTTGCTCAGATCCCGAAGGTCAGGCCTGCCTGAGTCAAAGGGCAGAGCAAGCGTAAGGCCACAGGTTCCAAGAGTAAGGAAGCAGCTAGAGCAGCAGGGGCTGGGCACTGCAGGGAGGAAGAGGAAGTGAAGGTCACCTGGGGGCAGCAGAGAGGGTGTCACTTAACCGAGAGCTGGAGGGTTCTTAGAAATAGAGTTCGGAGAGAGCTGGCAAGCAGAGACTCAGAGAAGGTTGGGGCTTTCCCGAAGTCACACAGCAGTCTGGGATCAGGAAAGTGCATCTGTGTGCTGACAAGGAGTCATGGCCAAGCCTCAGCTCACAGGCTGTTCTTCCCCACTTTTGCTCTTCACCAACCTGGCCTCCCCTCCACGACACCCATTCCCCCGCCTCGGCCCTGTAATTAGGGGTTGGGTGGAGGGCAGTGTTCTCAGCTCTTAGGGTCTAGTCTCAGAACTCTCGGGTTGTATGCTCAGCGGGCTGGGTGTTCCCTTCAATCTCTCTGAGCCTGAACGGAGCCCACCCCGGCCAGGATGAGCCTGACAAGACCCCAAGGGGGCCAATTAAGAATCTTCAGCCCAGGACTTCCCTGGTGGCACAGTGGTTAAGAATCCGCCTGTCAATTCAGGGACACAGGTTCGAGCCCTGGGCCTGGAAGATCCCACATGTCGCAGAGCAACTAAGCCCGTGTGCCACAACTACTGAGCCTGTGCTCTAGAGCCCGTGAGCCACGACTACTGAGCCCACGTGCCACAACTCCTGAAGCCTGCATGCCTAGAGCCCGTGCTCTGCAACAAAAGAAGGCACTGCAAGGAGATCCCCACGCACTGACAACGAAGAGTAGCCCCCACTCGCTGCCACTAGAGAAAGCCCGCATGCAGCAACAAAGACCCAACGCAGTCAAATAAATAAATTTATTTATTTAAAAAAAAAAAAGATTCTGCGGCCCCACTGAGTCTTGTCTTAATTCAGAGACCACTTCACAAAGTATCTTCACTTAATCATTGTCTTTTCCATTCCTTTTAGGCATCACTTAGACACCTTGGACTACAAAAGAGATATCACAGGGCAGGGGACTTGGGAGCCACTTTGTAACTTTCTGAGACTCAGTTTCCTTACTTGCAAAACAGGGACCATGAAACCTGCCTCACAGACTGCAGTGAGTGTTGAATGAACAAAATCAGTGTGGGAAATTGCTTGTAAACCATAAAAAGTTTGTAGAGTATCAGCTGACTATGAGCTCCTGAAGGCATGACCTTGCCCTCTTCTTCTCTATCCCAAGGTCATGTGCAGAGCCTGGGAGAGGTGCCTATCAAGCCTTTGTTGGATAAAAGAAGGTAATCAGTACAAGGTGGCTGCCTTGGGAACCCCCCCCTCCTCGCCCCGCACTGTGTGTTTATTAGGCTGTGGTCTTGGAGAGGAGGAATGGTATTGTGGCTGGAAGAAACAGTGTGAGCAAAAACAGAGAAGGGAAGAGTCTGCCCTTATGTGGGCTTCCTGGCTGGTGTTAACAAAGAACAGTGGCATAGAGAAGGCTGGAAGGGAGGTTTCACACTCACCACCCCCCCTCCAACACACACGCCAGGGCTCCACAGGCTCCACAGGCAGATTCTCCCCCTCCACCCCACCCCAGACAGACACTGATTACTCCTCCTGGCTCCCTGGGAAGGCGAGGTAAGAGGTCAGCTTCCTGAACCTATGCTTGTTACCTACACATGGCTATTAATAACAATGCCATTCTCTCTAGTGAGGCCACCCCTGCTACTTACAAATTTCTTTCCTCAGAGGAGCTCCTTCTCACCCCAGGGGAGGGAGATGTGGTGCTGGTAGCCACCCTACAGGCAGAGAAACAGAGAAGTGTGGTGCCTTTTCCCAAGACACACAGCAATGCTCTCCCCAATCCTTTCAGACCTGGCTATAGACATTGCCTCCTTCAGGGAGGCCCCCGGATTGCTGTTATGGCACTCTCTGTCCTCTCTACTTCCTCATCCCTTCCCTCCTCCTGCCCAGCAGAGGAACATCTCAGTGCTGGTGGGTGGGCAAGGCAAGAAGGCGAGGAGCTCCACCTTGAACGTGGCCCTGCCGTCCATCGCTTGATAGACATGATCTCATTTAATTCTCACAACAAACATATGAGGCAGGGGTGTGAAAAACAAGTGAACTGAGGTGTGACCTACTGAGCTGAGTCACCTTAGACAAACCCCGTAACCTCTCAGTTTGCTCATCAGTCAAATGGGCATGATTAGAAAATGTCACAGGGCTCATGGAGATCCAAGGAGTTCACAGCTTGTTTTTTATAGTAAGTCCTCAACCCGTGGTAGCTCTAGAGGTGGAGGGGGAAGCGGCTTGCCCACATAGCCAAGAAGTGGAGGAGCTGGGACTCTCCCCCCTGCCCAGGACTCTGTGACCCCAAACCCTTCAGAGAGAAGGGTGGTCAGGAAGCCTCTGCCACTCAAGCCAGCAGAGCCTGAGGGGTCCCCTGAACCAGGGGCTGTCAGCCTGGGCTCAGGGCATCTCAGGGGGTCTGGATTAGATAGGACCTGGGGTGGGGCAGGTTCATCAGCGTGTGGTGAGCCACTTCCCAGAGATGTGCTGGAAAACCAGGGTTTCCTTCTGCAGGGAGGGCCAGGTTGGGGGCGGGGGGAACCTGCTACTCCTCCTGGGTGAGCAGGGAGTGGGGACCCTCCCCCTGCAAACTCTGGAGGAGCCCGACCCCACCTCCAGAGGAAATCAGTCTCTCAGAGGGGGATCCCAAAGACCAAGAAAGGGAGAAGACTTCACTAGGCCACTCTGAAGACCATGCCTGCCTTCTGGCTAGAAGAAAAGCCCGCACACAATAATTTGGGGACCTTACTGCAGGAGAGGGAGGACGCTCTGATTAATTAACAGCCAGGGTGGATTGACTGTCCTTCCCTTCCTTCCTTCCACCAACTCCTGAGGACCCACAGGCTTTATGCTGGCAGTGAGTGGGACCCTGGTGCTGTTTCCCTGGCCAGTGAGAGAGATGGATAAAAAATAGACCGTGACACTCCAGTGTGATGTTTGCTTGTGTGGGGATGGGGCTGCTGTGGCCTGATAGAGGCCTGAGGGATAGGGTACTGGGCCTTGAGTCAGGGGAGGGTCCCCCATTCTGGCTATGATAGAGCCCAGCCACTGGCAGGTGGGGTGGGGTAGGGGGTCTGGCTAGGTGCTGGAAGCAGTGGGAAACATTCCCTTCCTGACTCCAAAGAGGTCTTTCTAATGCCCACATCTGACCCTGTCATCCTCCCTGCCCCCAGCTTGGAGTCTCCCATGGCTCCCCAGTGCCTTCAGGATCCAGTTTCCTACTCTGGCTTCTGCCTGCCTCCTGACTGACCCTCCCCAACCGGCCTGCCACTGCAGCCCCCAGAGCCAAAGCCGGGTCACACCTCCATGCTTTGGAATATGCTCTCCCTGAGCTTTGGCTGCCTGTCCAGCTCTTTCTTTGCTAACTCCTGTTGGTCTTCAAGGCTCAGCTCAGACCCCTTCCTCCAAGAAGCCTTCCAGAGCTCCAGGCTCAGTCTGGTCACCTCTTCTGAGGCCTCATAGCATTCTGAACTTATCTCCATGCTAGCCATGAACTTATCCCCATTACCTAGTTGCAAGCCTGGCTCCCATACTAGCCTGGGTCTGCCTGAGCACTGGGACTCCAGTGCCCAGCACAAGGCTAAGTCAGGCCGTGGTTGTGGAGTGAAGGGTTCATGGCAAAGGGGGACTGTGCACATCTGAAAGGGAAGAAAGGCAGAAAAACCTCCCCGGGCCCAGAGGTGAGAGCCTAAGAGGAGCCTCTGCTGCCAAAATCTTCCCTGAAGCCCCTGCATTTCCCCTCTCAGCCTCTCAGGACCCAAGACCGCAAACCCAAGGCCAGAGGCAGCCTGCCGGCCAACATAGGAAAACTGAGGCCCAAGGAGAGGGAGACCCTGAGAGAAGGGGAGAGGCTGATGCATTTCCCCCTCGGTGTCGCAGGAGGCTGCTCCCCCCATCCTGAGCCTGGAGTCCTGCCAGCCTCCCTAATCACCTCCTTTCCTTCCCCATCCAGGGCCATTCTCTGGGGATCCCCACCCCCGGGCCTCTGTGCCCTGGGCAGAGCAGCCCAGCTGTTTCCAGGATGGTGGTTTGGGCCTGGGCAAGCTGTACCCACAACCCTGACTCCTGCCCAGTGCTCACCGCGCTTTGGTCAGGCTTTGGCCTCCATAGGGAATTACCTTCCCCCAGCTCCCCAGTTCAAAGGTCTTGGGAGGCTGCCAACCCAGCTCCTCCTGGCCCTGCCTGGGCCCCGTCCCCCAGTGCCGGAGCACCCTCCTGTCCTACCATGGGCAGGCCGGGTAGACTGCCCATTGAAGCCTTCCTAAGGCCGGCTGGGGCAGTGGGGTTTGGGCCAGGTGGTTAGCGCTGCCCCCACGTTAGTGGCCCCCTGGGGTTTCCATCACTTAGGGCTGGTTACCAGGCAACTGCATCCGAGGGCTCGGCTCTGGCTTTGGGCTGGCACAGCTGCTGCTGCTGACCGGGGAGGCTTGCAGTCAGGCCAGCTCGGGTCATGGTCAGGAGGCCTCATGTGCCTGGGCGGGATGGGGGTGGTGCCTCAGATCTGTAACCTCGGAAACTCCTTATCATTTTCTCAGCTTAGACCCATAGCCCTGCCCCACGAAAGAGGTCTCCAGGGTCTTCCACACATACACCCACACTCAGAGCCTTCAGGTTTCTGGGAGGTTGAGGGGAGGCTGAGTGGGAGCAGAGAGGGGCACTTTTCCCTCTTTAGGGACTGGGGGTGCAGCCCTATGGCCTTACTGACCAACACTCTGTGGCCTGAGGTGGGGTCCATGAGGGGAATGATTTCCCAGGTTACAGGCCTTGGGCTTTGGGTCTAAATCCTGCTCTGCCTCTCAGTGGTTGTGTGACCTTGGACATGCTGATTGCCTGTCTGAGCCTTGGGTTGCCTCGTCTGTAGAATGGGATGGTAACCCCTGTCTCATTAGGCAGTGTTTAGCCTGTAAAATGCTAATTAAAACTTTGGCTCCCCTGGTCCAGGAAGATCCCACATGCCGCAGAGCAACTAAGCCCATGTGCCACAACTACTGAGCCTGCGCTCTAGAGCCCGTGAGCCACAATTACTGAGCCTGCGTGCCACAACTACCGAAGCCCACGTGCCTAGAGCCTGTGCTCCGCAACAAGAGAAGCCACCACAATGAGAAGCCTGCACACCGCAACGAAGACTCAATGCAGCCAAAAATAAATAAATAAAATAAATTAATTAAAAAAAAATTTTTTTGGCTCAGGGAGACCCCCTTGGGGCAGGGATTGCCTCAGTCAGCTCCTTTGGGGAGGTCCCCTAATTGGACCCCTGAGCCCTAGTAATGATGCAAACTCACCAGGCAGAGGATAACAGGCAGGGAGGGAGGGGAAAGGGGGAAGGAAACAGGTTGGCAAAAAAATAATAACAACCCCCCTCCCATTGTGAGGGGAGGGACTCGAGAGTCCCCAGATTGTCACTTAGTTGCTGTGTAACTTTGGATGGGTTGCTTGACCTCTCTGAGCCTCCAATTCCTCATTGACAAGTGGAGATAATAGAAACTCCAGCCCCAGAGTGTTGCTGTGAGAAGATATTCAAGGAAAGTACCTAGCACAATGCCTGGCTCAGAAGTAGGGACTCAGAAAATTGGGACAATTATCATCATGTTATTAAACCTCTATTACTACCAATGACTGTTCATACCCATTATCTCATTGAGTTCTGAGAGGACCCTCAGAGGAAGGAGAGTGGGGGCAGGCATTCACCTGGGGGAGGTGTTTAGCCTCCCAGCTTTGTCTCCTGATTTCCTGGTCTGGGGGTCCTGGGCCCCCTGAGGGGTGTGGAGGGGCCGGGGCTGCAGATCAAGCAGAAGGTCACAGAGCAGTCTGGGATGCAGATGGAACCAGAGCCTGCAGAGTGGGGAGGACTTAACTAGGCAGAAAGGAGCAGAGAGGGTATGCTTGGTGGGGGAACAGCCCACCAAGCCCACCAAGCAGAGTGGGTCAGGAGCCACGGGAGCCAATGGCAGGTAGGCTGAGACACCTAGGCCGATGTGAGTGACAGTCACATACTGCCCTGCTGAGGCCTGGGGTCTGGCCCTAGGCAACCAAAGACCCCCTTGCTCCAGGGTGCTGAGAATGACTGTGCCAGAAAGGTGGGCTGTGAAGAGGGGAATCCTTTCTGGTTGCATCAAGGTGGCCACACTAACTCGCCTGCCCTCTGTCTGGAGGTCAATCTCATCCCCCATCTCTGAGCCTCCATCACCACAGAGCACAGATCCATCTCCCTGGGCTCTCCAGCCCCCTCGGGAGGCCACACAGGCCTGTTCTTGAGGGACAGAGCCCAAGCCGAGGTCCAGAAAGAGCCAGGGCTGGCATGGCATGAGCCCAGGCCCTGCCAGGATGACCCAGCTCAGTGATGTCACCGCTGTTCTCACAGGCAGCCTCAAGGGCCCCCAGCCCCACAGCTGCCACCCCAGAACAGGGGTGTCCTCCCTCCTCCTCCAGTCTCCCCTGGAGCACAGCGCTCTGACCCCCAGGGCTCAGTGAACCCTTCCAACAAGTGTGGCCTCAGAACACAAGTCTTCTGGTGGCAAGAGAGCCAGGGCCAGGGCTGAGGCGTGGAGGAGACCAGGACGTTGCAGGACAGCTGGCCAGTGCTGGTAAATCAACAATTCCTGAGCAAACACAGCCCGCTCTGAACCCGGGCCTCCTTCCTCACCCTCTGCGGGCAGCCCCCTCCCCTCGTGCAATCCCTACCATCAGGCCATCTGTAGCTGACTCCGCTCCAATTAGCTCAGTAATTAGCACCTCATCGGCCTGTCTGCCTTTGAACAGCTCCCCTGGGAAGGGGTTTGAGGAGGTCTCCATGACCTCAGGGCCCAGGGCTGGGGCAAGTTCATGCAGGCCCAGGGGCCAGGCTGCAAGGCCCCTGTCGGTCTCCCTGCACCCACAGGTGGCCCCAGCATTCACTGACGTGGCATTCCCAGCACAGGGCAGCGGAGCCAACTGAAGAACCCCTCTGGGATTGGAGTAGGGGGCTGGGAGGCAGAGGAGCCCCTCCCAGGACAAGCCTTCTCCCCACAATCGCTGGGACACTTCTCAGCACCCCCACACACCTCCTCACCAACTCTGCTTACTCAGGGACCCCTGGCTGCCAGGGATATCAGGGTGACAGGCAGGGGAAGCGTGAGAGGACAGCCAAGTCCCCAAAGGAAGGAGGCAAAACCGGTTGGGGTCAGATGAGGGAGCTGAGGTTGGGGTGGGGGGGGTGGGATGGCCTGTGGCTGGTGGGGTCAGAGAGGGCCTCCTGCAAGAGACAAAAGGAAGTGGAGAGATGTGAGAGGTTGTCAGAGTGTGTGAGGCCACAGCACAGCGCAGGGGCTCTGGCGTGAGGGGCAGGCCAAGATGTCCCCTGACTGACCTCAATTTCCTCATCTTTTTTTTTTGGCTGTGTTGGGTCTTCGTTGCTGCACATGGGCTTTTCTCTAGTTGCGGTGAGCGGGGGCTACTCTTCGTTGCGGTGCATGGGCTTCTCATTGCGGTGACTTCCTTTGTTGCTGAGCACGGGCTCTGGGCGCGCGGGCTTCCATAGTTGCAGTACGCAGGCTCTAGGGCGCATGGGCTTCAGTAGCTGTGGCTCGCGGGCTCTAGAGCGCAGGCTCAGTAGTTGTGGAGCACAGGCTTCGTTGCTCCGCAGCATGTGGGATCTTCCCGGACCAGGGCTCGAACCCGTGTCCCCTGCATTGGCAGGCAGATTCTTAACCTCTGCGCCACCAGGGAAGCCCTCCACATCTTTAACAGAGGGACAGTCATAGTAACAGCCCCCAGGTTCCGGGGAGAATTACGAGATGTGGGGTGTGGGGCGGAGCAGCAGTGCTACGGAGGTGAGAGGCAGGTGGCAGCGGCACCCAGGCTGTGGGGCAGGAGGTGAGCATCACAGGAAGCCAGCTTTTGTCTCCCTCCCCAGAGTCAGAGAAACACTGGCCCAGGGAGAGAGGCCTTGACAGGGCTGCGGGTGCCCCCAAGGTACGGCTCAGGCTTGGGGGAGGGTGTGAGGGAGGGCATGTCAGGCCCAGGTGAGCAACCAGTGTGAACGGCGCAGGAGACCCAGACAGGCGGGAAGTCAGCCCCACCCCAAGCCAAAACCCACAGGTCGGGGCGACCTGGGGCTGACATCAGTCTGTGGTCAGCCACGAGACTGGAGCCCTAGCAGCTGCAAGGGCAAACAGGGTGCAGCCGGGGAGGACACTTGGCCAGGGCAGGGTCTGCCCCTGCAGTGAGTCTCCTCCGGTTCAGTCCAGAAAAATCCCATTGCTGCCTCACTGTTCTGGTGCCAGAAGTCCCTGTAAGTGTCTCCTTCCCTGGGATAAGCATTACCTTATTAAAGATGCTCTGGTGAAAATATGCCACCAGCCACTTAACCCAGTCCCAAATCCCAACTTGCCACTCATGGCTGTGGGACCTCAGGCAGGGCTCTTCACCTCTCTGAGCTACACGGTCCTTGACTGTGGGATGCTGATCCTGCCCCAAGTTCATGGTGAGGCTCAAGCGGCCAGTGTTCTCAGGCACTTGATTGGGCCTGGCAGGCAGTAAGCACTCCGGGAGCCTGTGTTCCCCCTCCTTTCTCAGGCCAGTTCCTGAGAAGGCCTTGGGACCCTGAGAAAGCCGAGGTCCGCTTTCCCTTCTCTAGAAAGGAGAAGTTCTGTGAGTCATGGCGGAAAGGCCAGAAAGACAAAACTGCCTCCCCAGTCCCTTCTCCCCCCAGAGGCTCCATGCTGGAGGGGAGCGGGCAGGCAAGTCCCTCCAGTAACATCTCCTGCTTTCAAGCCTCCAGCTCCCGGCCCAGCTTCACCCAATCCTGGCTCCCAGTTCCAGTTCTATCCCCATTCCTATCCCAGTTCTGAGGCAGCAACCAGGAAACACAGTAGGACCCTATCCTAATAGGGTGAAAGGCCTTGAGGTGGGTTTGTTCAATTAAGGGAAAGGGACTTGGAAACCATGGCTCCTTGCCTCCAGTGGGCAATGAGGGGCACCTGCTGCCTCTGGCCTGGTCCTCCTTGCCCACAATGATCTTCTGAGTGTCAAACTCAAGTCCACGGGGGCGTCCTGTGACCCACACCACGGGTGCTGACGGTGGGGGGCAGAAGTATCAGGCTCTGGTCAGCCTGAGCCCTGCCTGTGACCATGGTCCCTGTCTGTCCCCAGAAGGGGCATCATAAAGCCTTGAGGGCAAAGCGTTTGTGAAGTCATTTAGGGGCAACTGTGGAGACTGTACTTCTCAGCTGGGAAGGGGGTGCTGAGGGAAGCAGCAGGGGAAGCTGGTGAACCCAGGAAGTGGATCTGGCTTGGACGTGAAAGGCCTGGGCCTCTCCCTGAGGCCCACGTGACCACAGCCATGATCAGTCTTCTTTACTTCTCAGTCAGGGTCTGCCCAGAACCAGGGCCACCTCTCATCCACTCCTGCAGCCCCTTCGGTCCCAAGCACCCCTGTGGACTTTGAGGGGCTCCCTGATTGGCTGACTCCGTCAGTGCGGGTAGAGTGCTAATCACCCCCCAGGGCTGTGGCTGGGAGCCAGTCCCTGGGGATCCAGGACTGTCACCGTGACCTGATAGGCTTCTACCAGGATGCTGGCCTCCCCACCCCGTGACAAGTCGAGACAGGCCTCACAGGGCAGAATGAGAGCCCTCCCTGAGCTTGAGAATGTGCTTCCGGGGCCACGGGACTGGAGGGCAGGGGCCCCACACTCTGGGCTGGAGAGGCTGGGGGGAGATGGGTGCCCTGTCCTCAGCTCAAATCCTGCCTCTGCTGCTTCTTAGCTATGTTGCCTTAGGCAGGTCACTTCATCTCCCTGTAGCACAGCTTCTGCAGGTATATTATTAGGATAATTGTCACCCACCTCGTGGGACAATCAGGCAGACTAAGTGAGGTTGTGAATGTGAGGAACCCAGCGTGAGCTGGGGCTCAGCAATGCTCAGTGCTTCCTGGAGGTGAACCCGACGGGTGGAGTGGACCGAGCTGGGCTGTGCAGCCGGAGGTGCATGTGCATGTGGGGGACTGGCCTGGGACAACCAAGAGAGCCCCCTGTCCCAGTACAGGCCTGCACCGGGGTGTCCACTGCCCCCCTCCCCAGCCCTCATTCAGCCGGACGCATTCCCTCCTCTACCCGTCCCCATTTCCTGTCCAATCTCCTGTCCACCTGGCTGCCTGTGGACTCTGGCCAGGACTATTGACTCTTCTCGTAATGAGGACATCAGTCCAGAGCCTCACAGTTCATGAAGCTTAGCAGACTGTAGTGGACGGAAGTCTCCCGAGCTGTGGGTTAGTAGGCCAGTCGTGCAGAGGCAGAAGCCCGGGTGAAGTGACCTGCTCAGGCTCTCACTGCCAGGAAGCAGCAGATCCAGAAGCAGACCCCAAGCTGTGGTTCCTCACTCCCAGCCCTGTGCTCCTGACACTGCGCCTGGAATGGAGCTCTCCCAGCCAGGCCGGACTCACAGGAAGGAGCTCAGAGGACCAGGAGGAAAAGATGTTGCAACCACACAGGAGCACAGCCCCTCACAGACAGACACACCTTGGAACATGGCTTTTCGTTCATTCTTTCCCCCATTCATTCATTCATTCATTGGCTCACTCCTTGGTTTTTTTTGGCTGTGCTGCATGGCATGCAGGATCTTAGCATCTTAGTTCCCCGACCAGGGACCGAACCCGTGCCCCCTGCAGTGGAAGCGCGGAATCCTACTGGACTGCCAGGGAATTCCCCCCTTGTTCTTTGTGTCCTGCACTCTGCCAGGCCTGTTATGCCAGGGTATGCGTGCCCTGTGCGTGTGCCCACAGGACCCAGTAGTCACCCAGGGCCCTAAAAGCCCCCCTGGCCTCTCCTTTCTGGTCCAGAATAAAGAGGTGTTGGGGGGAGGATGTTCAATCACCCACTGCCCCCGACTCTGGTTTTGCTCCCCCACCTCCGCCCCCCACCCTCCCCCATCCCCAGCCCCTGTCCCTGAACTCACTGCTTGAGTTCCTCCACCAGACTAGCAAAGGCAAGTTTGCACCCTGGCTGCCCCCCAGCCGAGCTTTGTGACCTCAGGCTAGTCACTGGACAAGGTTGGCCAGTTTTCTCATCTCTGAGATGGGGCTCATACGCCTTTCTTCCTTTTTCATCGTGGAAGCAAACGAAAAGCACTAGCACAGCCCTCACTGGCTCACCCTCTCCCACTTGAAGCCCAGGCTGCCACCACCCCACCCCTACCAAACGGGAAGACCTGTACCATCTAGACAGGGGCTGGGTCGCAGCTATTCTTTGCCTCTCAGTTTCCTCATCTGTAATTTAAGAATAAAAACACCTAATGGTATGTTGTGAGACTAAATTAGAAAATCAATGTGTCTGGTGTACAGATTCATTATAAACAACAAGAATGAACGGATAAATAAACAAACCTTTGAGTCTGCTCTATCTTCTTCAAAACCAAACCAAACCAAACCAAACGCTGATGAGCAAACTCAGATGCTCTATTGCTCATAGCGTATCACTCGGGACTCCCATCGTGGGCCCCATCTCTGTGTCTTTGAGGTCCCACAGCCTGGACGCATTTGCAGAGGCAGGCCGCCCAGAGGAGGTTGGCCTAGGGTGGCCCCAGAAAGAGGCAGGAGGCTGAGTCTGAAGTCAGGATGAGGCCCTACGGGTCTTTCTCTGACTCAGGACGATCTAGCAGCAGTCCAGGGCTTGCACTATGCGCAGGACCCAGGCGGCTACTGTCCGAGGGGCCTCAAGTCTTTAGCTTTCAGCAGAGGCTCCACACAGGGCTGCTGCCAGCCCACCTGGACTGGGAAAAGGCACCACTCGGGGCAGACAGAGCCCTGTGCCAGGGCGCCTGACGGGGGAGCAGAGCATGTGCTGGATTTCAGGGGCTGGACACCCTTGTGCATTGCCCAGCCTGCAACTGGCAGGGACCCAGTGACCCTCCAGTAACTCTGAGGCTGGCGGAGTGGCTTCTGTTTCTCCAGGCAGACTTCCCACCCAGCAGCTTGCCCTGCGCCCATGGCCTCCAGCCCACTCCTCCCCATGCTGGACCCCCACCCCCTCTCCAGCCCTTAGCCCCTCAGCACTGACCGGCGCAAAGCAGCGTTGGTGTTAGGTTTTGACCAAAGGTCGGGACGATGCAGAGGAGCAACGTCACAGCTAAGCAGGTCAGACAATGAAACGGTGGCCATCTTGTCTTCAAACCCATCAGCTGCTCCCGACTCAGGTCACAGCTTGCTGACATCTTCCAGGGATTCCCCCCTAACCCCCGTCTGAAATGCTTGTTCTCCCATCCTCATTCCTAGCAATTTAGCACCCCACCCCAGCAAACCAGCTATGTCTCCCCATTTCTGAGCCCGTCCAGGCAGCTTGCTAAACTAAGGGCACCTATCAGCCCAGGCCTCACAACCTTCCGCTGCAGTGTCTCTTTTAACAAGCTACACCCGTTCTCAGACAGCGCTTTCTTGCCCACCCACGTAGAGAAATGGACAAAGAATGATAGGAAGATTTATTCCTCGGGCATTGTTTTTCTTCTTCCCCATGAGTTTGGTCACTTTTCTACCTCATCATTTTTAATCTGTGAAAGCCAATCTCAGACAGGTTTTAGATGGTGAGCACGTGTTACAGGTTTATCATAAACTGGTTAGCAAAGGAACCAGTCAAGGAAAACAAAACACAATAGATTCCTCCAGTATCCTGGGAGAAGCTGTGTAATAAAGTGACTTGCAGCACAAACACTAAAGCCAGACTACCTGGTTTCAATCCAAGTTTCGTCCCTTTCTAGCTGTGTGACCTTGAGCAAGGTGATTTAACATCTCTGTGCCTCGATTTCCTCACCCGTGAACAACGGATAATAATAGCACTTACGTCAGAGCAAACGTTGTTGTTGTGCCTGAAATCTAATTGAATTCAAATTACGTGAATTAATTTGTGTAAGCTACTAGCACAGTGCCTGGCACACAATAAGCATGAAACACTGTTAGCTATTGTTATTATGAGCAAGTTTATACAGGAGAAGATAAAGGAATGTTAGATAAGGTTGTTTAACTATGTACAGGTCTGGTTAGCCTTACCGGGCCCGTAAAGCTGTCACATTCGTATCAGCTGCGTGGGTTAAACCTGGGTCATATCAACTAGGACAGCCCTCAAATTACCAGGTGTGGACTGTTAATCAGAAATACCAGCTGCAGAAGTTGCGTGGGGTTTTGTGTGTGTGTGTGTGTATGTGTGTGAGTCTGGGATATCTTTCTTTCCCAGACTTCAGCCTGCAGCCCTGTGATTATCAGGAACATCTTTTAATCAAGCAGAGCCTGGGGAATGGGAGGTGGCAGAGGAGAGAGCTAGGGAGCCTGTGCCATCACTGCCAGGTGGTGCTGGCAGGGCTTGTAGAGGGCTTTGCTGCCACTAAGAGATGGCCAGGAGGTGCTGCTGTGCAGTGAAGCCTGGGACTGGGCAGCTGAAAGGCTCCTCTGTGGTCCTGGCTATGGGAACAGCTCTCAAGGGCCAGCCATGGTTTCTGGCCACTGGCCACACTGTCTTCTGAACCCTTGGCCTGTGTGGAGCTCCTTCCCTGAGTTCCCAGAGGCCTGTCAGGCTCCAGAATCCTCTGCCCAGCGTTCTGCTGGCCTGAGTGTCCTGTGGAGGAGGGGAGGCAGGACTGCAGGAGGACCCAGCCAGGCTGAGCTGGGAGCCAAGAGGTGCTTGGCAACTTGTTGAGAACTGGCACAGTGCCTCCGTGGCAGCCCCCTACTCCACCCAACCCGCCTGAGCCGCTCAGGACCTGACACAGCATTCAGTTAATGAAGCCGTGTTGATGTTGCCTGGTAAAAGTAAACCCAAGACACAAGGTCACCTGACATTTAGTAGTTCTATCCAATAGAAATATAATACCAGCCATATGTTTTTTAAAAATTTTCCAGTGGACACGAAAAAAAGAAGAAAACAGGTGAAATTAAATTTTAATATATTTAATTTAACCCAGTTTATCCAAAATATTGTTTCATATGTAATCAGTATATGAAGTTCTTAATGACATATTTTACGTTCTTTTACTTCAAGCTAAATCTTTAAAGTACCCACAGGATTTCACAGTTCTTGCACATATTCATGCCAACTAGCCACTGCACGGGAGGGAAAAAATCTTCCTTTACCCTCCCAGGTTCAGCTGCAGAGGCCAGAGAATTAAACGGACAAAGGACAGATTAACAGGAGAAAAAAGTGTATTTCATATGCACACAGGAGCCAACAAAGGAAGTAACTGGCTCATTAAATGATTAAAGTTAAAGGTTTACAAACCTAACTTACGGAAAATGGGGGGAAATAATAGCTTCTATGGGGGAAAAAATAGATTTCTTTAGGAATGATAAATGGGTTTTTAGGAGAACCAACATAAGAAAGTTTGTGATAATATTTGTCTATACAAGTGTGAAAGGTCTCTCGTCTTCTTCAGGGCCGTGAAACTCCCCTGGAGAGGGGATTTATGGTAGCTTCGTTTTCCCAGAAGTTGCTGCTTTTTGTCAGATAAGAGAAGCTCCCAGGAGGCTTTTTTCTGCATCTGCTGAATCTCAAATATCTTCAGCTTAAAATGACCTTCATGCCAACTCTGGGGCTCCAAGTGAGTCCCCAAACTACACTACAAGTGTTCAACGGGCACAAGTGTCTAGTGGTTACCTTATTGGACAGCGCAGGTGCAGAATCACCAAATCGCTGGGTGCCGGGACCGGGCAGCTCCTAGAGATCGGGCAAGCATCCCTTCTGCTGCCTCCGTGACCTGTTCTGGCCCACGCTCTGCTTGAGTGTCCCAGGGGCGGGGGCCCACAGCCTCCTCAGGCAGCCTGCTGCTCGGATCAGGCTCCGAGGTGCAAGCTGTCGATATTGAGCGGCAATCTCCCCCACTGGTTGTGCAACCCAATACCTTTTCCAAAGCGCTGGCACAAACCCGCTGTGAGGGTGGCGGGCAGGTCTTCCTGTTACCCAGAGGGTCGGTGTCCCGCAGCAAGTCGGGAGAGGGAGATGCTAGGATACTACAGAGTCATCCTTGCTCTGCGCGGCTGAGTGGTCTCCCAGACCCCTTGGAAGGGAGGGTCTGCGTTCTGGGACACCTGGCTTTGCGAGCACCCACTACACCGCTAAAGTAGAAAGCCCGGCTCCAAGCCACAGCCAGCTCGGTCGGGGGCGGCCCCTCGCCCTGGGCTCAGGGCGCACCTCTTCTTCCCCCAGCTGGGAGGCACAGAACCCTAACGCAGCCCCCTGGTTTCACAGGTGGGGAAACTGGGGAGCAGTTCTTGTGCTGCCACGGCGTAGTTCCTTCCCTCTAGCTGAACCGGTGTCAACGAAGTCCCAGGGGCCTCCGGAGAAAACCTGGAGGCCTTCCTGGCCTGGGGGGGCCCGGGGAGGGAGGCTCCTCGCCGGCCCACTGCTCCTCGGACACAGGCGGCAGGCAAGCGAGGGCCGCGGGGACCTGGCGGCCGGGGCGGGAAGCTCCCGGGAACCGTGATGTAACTCGGCGCCCGGCTTGTAGGCGCAGCCCCAGGCGTCGCCTAGGCTTGTTTACCCAAGTCCGGAGTTTACCGGGGGTGGAGCCATAGCTGCCTCGGCCCCGCCCCCGGCGTGCCCCGCCCCGCGGAGCCCCCATACCCCTTGCTGGGCGAGCGAGGCTCCCTCCTCCTTGGGATTCCGAGGGTCCGGAGCCTCGGAACTGAGATACAGGTCTTTGGTCTTCTTTCTGTCTTAGACGTTTGAAGACCCGACGCAGTGGCGGTGCCAAAGGGGTGACTCTGAAAGGGCCTGAGCCCCCAAAGCAACTCAGAATAGCATTAAAACTAAGTAAAAAGCGGGAGCTTGCTCTGCCCACAACTTCAACAACTTCAAGAAGACGGCCCGTCTACCTGAACGTACTAGCGTCTCCCCTACAGTGGTAGCAAGTCCCCGCATCTCTCTAGGTGTCAAGTCTCCTCATCTCTACGATGGGGAGCAGGCTTCTTCCATACGATGCATCGCCATGACAGTCTGATTCTAGGCATTGTGGCGAGCGCTTCTTTGGGCCTTCCAAAAGTCGGCCTCCGGGGGAAAAAAAGCTCCAGTATTTCTCGGGCGCCCTTCCTAATTTTGCTGCCATGGAGATAGAGTTTGCTCTTGATTGGGAAAAGTTGCTAACACCCTGGAGGACTGAAGGGCAGAACTGCCTAGGGGCTGGGACTCAAGGTGGCCTCCAACCTCTCTAGCTGCAGCCCCTCCCAGCCCCATTCCCAGGCCTGGCTCGCTAGGGCCAGTGGAGTGCCTGTGTGCCCAGCACCCAGCCCAGCTGAGCTCTCAGGCCAGACTCAGGCCTCCCACCCCCAGAGGAGAGGCAGAAGTCGAGACAGTGTGTGGCTGGATGACAGTGGGTCTGGATGGAGCCCAAGGTTGGGGTACTGCTGATGCCAACAAGAACTCCAGCAGCTGTGACCTGTGCTCACTGCCAAGGTTTTCCCACCCATACTCTCAGTTCCCTGGTGAGGCAGGCAAGCTGAGTCCAGATAAGGCAGCTGAGGCTCAGAGAGAACAGGGTAGCCCCACAACACCCAGTGAGCTGGTGCCAGAACTGCAACTAGGCCTCAAACCCCTGTTTTACTCCCACTCCTGAGAAGGACCCAGACCCCTCATGCTCCCACTCCTGAGAGGGCATGAGCCCTGTGAGCAGGAGCAGTCCAGGAGGGCTTCCTGGACTGGAGGCTGGGTCCGAGCTAGGTAAGGCAGGAGGGTCAAGATTTGAGGAGGGTGTGAGATAGGAAGTGCTCCCTGAGCTGGGAAGTAAGAAGAGAGGGGAGGTTCCCCTGGGGAGAGAGCAGCCCTCGGGAGCTGTAAGAAGCGAGGGTATGGGAGGTCTGGCCAGAGAGGAGGGTCTGGGGGTCAGTCGGGGACTAGCAAGTAATAGTCCAGGCCAGTGAAGTTCAAGGGCAGTTCTTGAGTAGGGCTGGGCAGCAGACCAGATGCAGGATCGAGAATGTCGGTGTTGGGGGTAAGCTTTACCATCCTGCCTCCACTTCAGGCTCTCCCATTTCCCAGCCCTTGGGCGTGTTCTCTTCCCTCTGTGGGCCTCAGTTTCCTCATCTATAAAATGGGGGTCACCTCCCTATTCAGCTCACGGCTGAGAAGGTGCTTTGTGATTGGACTTTACATACTTGAGGGTGTGAGGGACTTGTATACAAAAGTGACAAAGCAAATGGGGTCAGGGAGGACTCTCTGAGGGGCTTCTCCTTCTCCTGGATTCCCTGGCTCCACAGGAAGAGGCTCCATACACTTGCTTCCCTGAACCCTGCCAGCATGTCTGGGAGGCCCCTGGGCTTAGCAAATATTTGTGCCTCTGATCTAGTCGGTGGCTGCCAGAACATTCTGTCCTGCCGCCCATTCGTCTAGGCCTCTGCCTCAGGCCATGAGGATCCTGAAAGAGGACAAAAGTGTAGGGTTGGGACTTCTGGGTCCTTCCCCCTCACCCCTCCTGCCTTATCCTCCTGAGCCCCTCATCCCAGTTTAGTCTTGAAGTTCATAACCCTGTGCTAGGCACTGTGCAAGGGACAGGGGACAGGTGGCTCTAAAGAGCCTCTCCTAAGATCTAGGACCACGGGCCCAAATTTGAACTCAGTAGCTGTTCTGCTGTGTGGTCTTGGGTGAGTCCATTACCTCTCTGAGCTTGTTTCTTCATACCTGAAATGGTGGTGAAATGGTTTGGGTCAGTGCCTGGACACTTAGTAAGTTGTTTTCTTCCCTAGCCTTCCTTCCCTGGCTCTGTATTGTCCCCCTAGAAGTTTGGGCCTGCCCAGTTTAGCCAATAATAATAACAAGAGTAAGACGTTTCCAACATGATTGAGTGCTGTGTGCAGTGGTGTGCTGGTAAATGTTTAACAACCAGCTCTAAGAAAAAAGTCCTGGTTTGCAGCATTTGCCTGATTTCTGTCTTGTTAATATTATCACCAGGCCGCTTTCAAGCTTCCAACATGACATCACTGAACACGGAGCTGGGAGCCGGTGAGAGCTGGCTCCAGCACAACACTGCATACAGGATTAGCTACGTTATTCGCCAGGCTCAGTGCAAAATGAAAAAATCACAGGGTCCCTTGTTCGAAAAGCAGGGAACAAGCTAACGCTTTTTCCCTTCTTTCTGCGATTTCTCTCTCAACCCATCCTAATGCTCTTTTTTTTAATTTAATGTCACACTCCTTCCAGCATGGGGATACTCACAGGACAAGTGCAGACCCTCACAGGTGGGCGGTGGGGTAGGCAAGTCCCAAGACGTGGCACACACGTATTGGATCCACCGACTACCAGGTTGTCCCTCATATCAGCCACCAGGCACGTGCTCCAGGAAGTCCAGTCAGGCATGTTGCCTTCCCACAGGCCCCACCCACGTCCCAACCTTCAAGCCAGGCTATGTGAGGCACCCATATGGGAATGGGAAAGAGGCTCGTCCTGGCCAAGCCACCCCACGGAATGCACCATATTGCTGCCTGACCAGAGAAAGGTGGCCAGTGGTTGCAGGGTAGAGAGGAGGAGAAGGCCAGGTGAGGCCAGGTGTACCAGAGGATAAGAACGCGTTCTAAAGAGGCAGGAAGGTAGCAGGAGTTAGGACAGTGCTGTGAAGCAGGAAGCCCCAAGCCCCTAGCACTGGCTCCATTACCCCCCTGGACTTCCCTTACGAGACACAAATTCAAAGATAAAATTATGAAAAATTTCAAGATGCCGATCAATCTCAGTGCATTTAACCAAGCTAGGTGTCCTGAGTGCAGGGCCCTGTGGGCTGTCCTGGTCTCAGACCCATGAAGCCAGCTCTGACTGTACGTGTCATCCAAGTGAGAGAGGAATGGCCCTACGGGGTCCTCCCTCAGGAACTTCAGTCCTCAAGTCAAGAGATACCTGGGGATCCTGGGCCAAAGAGAGGCCAGGGGGACTCGCAAACCCTCCCTCTTCAGAGAGCAATCTCCACCACCTTGGGGGAAGCTTCACAGGGCATTGCAACTGGGCAAAAACTTGTTCAACAACAGCAAAAATACAGCCTGTTATGGAATATTTACCATCAGTGATCTGCATGTCTCTTATATGTGCATTGTGCCACTTTCCTCTTTTTGTAAAGACTTTATAAAAATGTGTCTTTTGCTTCTAAGCAAGTGAAAGATAACATTTTCAAACATCCAATTCACCGCCCATCTGAACAACATATATTTGGTTGCATTCATTGATCTGTGGAGCACCCACAACTGTAAAAGTTTTCTCTATACTGACATTTGACCTGGGGATTGAAGCCAAATATTGACTCAGTTTTAGCAAATTTAGAGCAGCAGCTTCTTGGCTTAAAAAAATATTTCCACTTATCAAGAATGGTTGCTTGTTCCTTTAAGGAGAATGACCATGGGGTCCCAGGCCTCTACTTCCTGATGATGAGAATTTGGAAGGGGCACTTTTCACACCACACCAGCCTCAGACGAGGGTGTTATGGTTTAATTTCTCAGGAGTGGCCATATGCCCCAGGGGGCGGCTGCTGGAGGGCACATCTCACCAGGGAGGAGGGCCGCACAGTGAGGGCAAAGGATGAGAGGACCCCACAGCTCTGTCCAGGTGATGCCCCATCATGGGGGCCCAGGCTCAGCCCATGAGCTCTCGGGCTACGCTGCACTGAGGAGGGGCAAGGGGGCCTCACTGTTCCAGGTGAGCCCTCACATGCACGCACAAATACAGGCAGGAAGCCACCCAGATACCTTAGCCTGGAGTGCATTGTGGTGCATTGGCTATAAACTATAGCATATTGAGAAAACCTGACGATTAAGGAACAATGGGCATCACTCCTAGCACGTTCTTCGATTGACCTCCTCATAGAAATTCAAACCATAGTGTTTTGAGTCTAACCCAGGGCCCTCTTAACACACTGGTGTTCTTGGGCAAGGTCCAGAACACATCTGAGCCCCTGTTTCTCCATCTGTAAAATGGAAAAGTGATGCATGTCTTCAAGGTTGTGGTCAGAATTAAACAAGATGCATGTGTGTGTGTGTGTGTGTGTGTGTGTGTGTGTGTGTGTTTATGTTTATATGCCAGACACAAAGCTGGTGCTACAATAAAAGATGGCAATACGGGTGGCTATTATTATTATTACTATTGGCAATCAAATAGTAAAGACAGGGTCTGATTCACTTCTGGGTCCCTGGTACACCATAGGTGGTACTGGGGAATGTGGGCCTTGGCTGGGCTACGACTTGAGAATGGCTCACGGGGGTGTGGTCACAGGCAGCAGAAGATGGAGGTGTGAGTGAGCTGTGCTGGGCCACCAGCGGCCTTTCCCCCCTAAGAAACAGTCAGAACTGGAGTAAGGAGGCCTATAGGGGAAAGGTCATCCTCAGCAAGCGCTCTCATTTCACACATGGAGAAACTGTGTCAATCTGCCATGAATGTATTACACTAATTCCACTGGCTTCAAAGTAACTTTGGAATCCAAACAGAATAGCATCTGGGGGTACAAATCTTGGGTGCTTGCTCAGATTCCCCTAACAATCTGCTTTATTCCACCTTTCCCAGCCTTACTTCTCTTTTCTTCACCCTTGCTACCCTGGGCTTGCACCTCCCAAATAAAGTATTAGCATCTTAATCCTTGCATCAAGCTCTGTTTTTCAGAGGACCCAGGATAAGATGGGCAGCATTTCCAAATTATTTGTATTTATTATAGGATTATTCAACATAAAAGATCCCCATATAGAATTATTCCATCTATTCAGATAAAAGTCTCTATGAATACGTACACCACACATACACATTTCTTTGAGCAAGAGTAGAAAGACCACAGTACCTTAAGCTCCGGGTGGATGCCTGTGGTGATGCACTTGCTGGTACAGATGCTCTCTCACCAACAGTGGTGGCTGCCTAGAATGTTATTCTGCATCAGATCTCATTTGAAGCTCTTCACAGCAATACGCAGAGCCTCCTGCCAGAGATTTGCCTTTTATTTCAAACTTTTTTTGCATATTTCTGATAAATAGAGCAAGGGGGTAAGAAAGCTCTGGGTCCTTATACTCTGCAGTTGGGAACTCTCTTTTTGTAATTGGTTCCTATGGAGTTTTTTCCACACCACCAACAAATTCTCCAATGCCAACCGGGTGCCCAACAATTTAATGCAATTCTGACACTATCTACCTGGAGTTAGTGTCAGATCCTACAAGTTGAAGGGCTTAGTCCCATAAGATTAACCTACGTGAGATGCCAGTTGCAAATGGGGTGCCTGGGGGTACCCATACTTCTGCTGGGCTGACTACAAATTCAGGAGTTCCCACAACTCCTCTCTCCCAAGTTCAATAATTTGCTAGAATGACTCACAGAACTAAGGTTTATTTTAAAGGATCAAATAAACCAAATGGAAGAGATGTATAGAGCAAGGTATGGGGCGGGGCGGGGCGGGGCGGGGGTGGGGGTGAGATGAGAGCTTCCATGCCCTGTCCAGGGTTGTCACCCTGCCACACCTTGATGTATTTACCAACTTGGAAGTCCTCTGACCCTCACTGGGTAAGAGTTTTTATAATCCAATCACCAGGGCCCCTTCCCCTTCCTGGAGGTGGGTGGAGTGGAAAAGTCCCATTTCCTAATCACATATTTGATCTTTCTGGTGACCAGTCCCCATCCTGAAATTATCTAGAGGCCCTACACTGAGTCACTGCATTAACCTGAATTCAGGTAAAGTCAAAGTAGCTTATTATGAATAATAAAAGACATTCCTATCACTCAGGAAATACAAGGGTTTTAGGAGCTCTATGCCAGGAATAAATAAATATATAGATATATTTAAATTTATATGTACATTTATATAAAAATATATTTAAATAATAAATATATATAATTTAGAGATATATTACATGTATATTATATATAGAATATTATTTCACATATGAAATATATTCTATAATATTATATGTTATAGTATAAATATCATATATAATACATAGTATTTTTATCATACCACAGTTCCCCTCAGGGCACTGCCATTCATTTGTTTGTTGGATTGGCTACATGCAAATTAACTAAGCTTTTAGGTGTGGCTCTTGACAGGTTTAGCGAATATATGCTGGTTCTGCAACCCCTTCACATTTGGCTGTAGGTCTGATAGATATGCAGATTAGGCAGCCCTCGTATGTTGATGTTGATAAGATGTTGTGATCACCATATCACTGGAACTTGGGAGTCATAATTCATGAACTCTTATAGTCCACATTTCGAGTATACTCTATACAGTTTACACCCTCTCCTTGGATCCTCTAGACTGAGGATCAGGTAGATGAGAGATGAAGGCACTGAGACTCAGAGAAAGCAAGCAACTGGCCCAAAGGTCCACAGCAAGGCTGTGGCAGAGATGGGTGGAACACAGCCCAGAAGCCCTCCCTCTGCTGCCAGTGGCTTTTTTCTGTCGCATGACATTCCCTCTGCTAACCATGTAGACAGGTCACACTCGAGCTGGTCTCCTTCTTGACAGCCCATGTCTTGTGATGGAGAACTGTCAGAGCTAGGAGAGAACTTACCAATCTGCTGTGAAGACAGGGAAACAGGCCAGTGGAGGCGGAGCCAGAAGTGGGACTCCCAGTGCCTGTGGCTTAGCCCCCGCTCATAGGCTTGAGCTCCGGGAGTATGACTAGGTTCAAATCCCAACTTCACCACTTATTCTCTGGGCCTTAGGCAGATTAACCTCAATTTTTGCATTTATAAAGTGGGACTAACAGCAGAACTCACCTCAAAAGGTTACTGGGGGGCTTCCCTGGTGGCGCAGTGGTTGGGAGTCCGCCTGCCGATGCAGGGGACGCGGATCCGTGACCCGGTCCGGGAACACCCCACGTGCCGCGGAGCGTCTGGGCCCGTGGCCCATGGCCGCTGGGCCTGCGCGTCTAGAGTCTGTGCTCTGCAGCGGGAGGGGCCGCAGCGGTGAGAGGCCCGCGCACCGCAAAAAAAAAAAAAGAAAGGTTACTGGGAGTGGGCTTCCCTGGTGGCGCAGTGGTTGAGAGTCCACCTGCCGATACAGGGTACGCGGGTTCGTGCCCCGGTCCGGGAAGATCCAACTTGCCGCAGAACCGCTAGGCCCGTGAGCCATGGCCGCTGAGCCTGCGCGTCCGGAGCCTGTGCTCTACAACGGGAGAGGCCACAACAGTGAGAGGCCCGCGTACCGCAAAAAAGAAAAAAAGAAAAAAAAAGGTTACTGGGAGGAGGATTAAATTAGATAACACATATAAAGCTTTATAATAGGGCTGGCACACAGTACACACTCAATATATTTTTATTTTTAGTACTATTTTTATTATAATCACGGTGGGGAGGACAAACTTTTCCTCTGCCCACTTAGATTAAGTGACTGGGCACCTGTGAATTAAACTAACAAAAGACAGGTTAACATAAGAAAAGGTAAAAGTTCATTTACATACATACAAAGGAGCTCACAGAAAACGTGGCTCAAAGAAGCAGTTAGAATTTGGAGCTTATATACCATCTTATTTTGTTTCCCGACTTTATTGAGATATAATTGACATCACACTGTATAAGTTTAAGGTGTACAATGTGTTGATTTGATACGCATACATTGAAAATGATTACCATGCAGCATCAGCTAACACCTCCATTACGTCACACAACTACCATTTCTTTTTTTGTGGTGAGAACATTTAAGATCTACTCTCCTAGCAACTTTTCAGTATGTAACACAGCATTATTAACTATAATCATCATGCTCTACAGTAGACTCCCCATAACTTATTCATCTTATACAGGGAAGTTTGTACCCTTTGACCATCATCTGCCCATTTCCTCCACCCTCCCAGGCCCTGGCACCACCACTCCACTCTGTTTCTATGAGTGCAACTTTTTTTTTTTGCGGTACGCGGGCCTCTCACCGCTGTGGCCTCTCCCGTTGCGGAGCACAGGCTCCGGATGCACAGGCTCAGCGGCCATGGCTCACAGGCCCAGCCGCTCACAGGCCTAGCCGCTCCGCGGCATGTGGGATCCCCCCGGACCGGGGCACGAACCCGCGTCCCCTGCATCAGCAGGCGGACTCTCAACCGCTGCGCCACCAGGGAAGCCCAAGTGCAACTTTTTTAGATTCCACGCATAAGCGATATTGTATAGTATTTTTCTTTCGCCATCTCTTCCACTTAAGCATAATGTCCTCGAGGTCCGTCCTTGCTGTCACAAATGGCAGGATTTTCTTCTGTCTCATAGCTGAATTATATTCCATGGTGTGTATACACATATACCACATCTTCTTCATCCATTCATCTGTTGATAGACACTTAGGTTATTTCCATGTCTTGGCTATTGTGACTAACACTGCAGTGAACATGGGGCTGCAGCTATCTCTTCAAAATCTCACTTTCATTTCCTTTGGATATATGCCAAGAAGTGGAATTGCTGGATCTTATGGTAGTTTTGTTTTTCATTTTGTGAGGAACCTCTAGACGGTTTTCCACCAATTTATATTCCCAAGAACAGTGTACAGGGGCTCCCTTTTCTCCACATCCTCACCAACACTTGTTATTTCTTGTCTTCTTTTTTTTTTTTTTTTTTTTTTGCGGTATGCGGACCTCTCACTGTTGTGGCCTCTCCCGTTGCAGAGCACAGGTCCCGGACGCACAGGCTCACGGGCCCAGCCACTCCGCGGCATGTGGGATCTTCCCGGACCGGGGCACGAACCCGTGTCCCCTGCATCGGCAGGCGGACTCTCAACCACTGCGCCGCCAGGGAAGCCCTATTTCTTGTCTTTTTGATGACAGCCCTTCTAACAACTGTGAGGTGATATCTCATTGTGATTTGGATTTGCATTTCCTTGAAGATCAGTGATGTCCAAGCACCTTCTCATGTACCTTTTGGCCATTTGTATGTCTTTTCTGGGAAAATGTCTATTCAGTTCTTCTGACCATTTTTAAATTGGACTGTTTGGTATTTTCCGTTTGCTTTGGGTTGTATGAGTTCTTTGTATATTTTGGATATTAACCCCTTATCAGATATTATATACCACCTTAATAGGGAAAGAGGAGAAAGGGCACTTATGGGAAAACAAACAGCTTTTAGGAAAGATAAGTGGGCCCTTAGGAGAATAGCTGGGAGATGTGAGAGGTGTTGTGATAAGGTCTGTTTAGGTGAATTCTTATCCGGGTCTCAGGTGACCGGAGTCTGTCTTCTCTGGTTGTGAAACTCCCAGGAGGGAATTTATGACATGTGAATTCTTTTGGGAGGCTCTGCTTTTAGGCAGATAAGGGGAAGTTCAGAGAAAGGCCTCCTCCTGCATCTGTTGATTCTCAGATATCTTCAGCTCAAAATAATCCTTAGGACACAGTGGTAGATTTTGTACCCCTCCACTCATTACAGGAGAGAGGGTGGGGAGGATGGGAGATGCGGGCCTAGGTTGGAGGGCACCTGTCGGTTTTCAGGACACCTTCCAGACTCTCGTCCCTGGCTGAGGACTGGGGCACTGGTGGCCTCTGCTCCTTATCAGAGCTTGCTCAGGGCTAAGCTGGAGCCATTCCATCCTCCGCCCCTCCCACCTGGGGCAATGGGGTGGCTGCAGGCTACACTAGGGAACTTCATCCACAGGTGAATAAAGCTGGGATGGGGGAGGGGGCACTACTGCTGGGCTGCAAAAGTCCCCAGGCCATCCCTCTACGAGGGATGTGGCTACTTGACAGGTTTAGCGAATATATGCTGGTTCTGCACCCCCTTCACATTTGGCTGTAGGTCGGATAGATATGCAGATTAGGCAGCCTGCCCCATGACGTCAAGGTCCCTCAGGGTAGAGAACTTGCCTGGTCCCCCCTCTGCAGAGCTGCACGAGCCAGCAGCGTACTGAGCACATTTGACTCATGGTGGACCGTTCTTTAACACTTCCCTCCTTTGCATTTATCAAACAAAAATATTACACCTCCTACTTGGCTCTAATTTCACAAATAAAACCTCCAAGCTGTCACACAGCGTGGCAGAATGGAAACAGAACCCTCAAGTTCTGTTTCTTTGCCTTTACAATCACTGTGCTGTCCTTGCTTATTGAGAATCCACTGTTTAAATGCAGGAATTTGTGCTGCAGGGACTGGAGATGGGGTGGCCCGGTGAGGAATGACAAATGAAACTGTGCTTGGAGCTTGGCCGGCCTGTGTGTAACAGGGAATTCTCTGAGTGAGCTTTCCTGTAGAACCCAACATTTATTCATGAATATGCAGTAAAAGTGGTAATTTGAAGCTTATTTATTATAAAAATTACAGTAATTGGAATAATTGTTTAGAATATCAACTAATAGAAGACTTTCAGAGGCGAGTATTTTGCCACTGACAGGGTTTAGGACTGCCAGCACATGGGAGAATAAAAGGCGGATAGACTTTATTCTGTTACTGTTTTAAAGTTCTCTGCATACATCCCCCTCCCCGCTTATTGCCTACACTTGGAGTATACAGCGTCCACCATCCTGACCTTTGCATATCAATAGCACAAGCTGTCTCCACCCTCGCGACCACCCTCAGGCTCATCGCCTCTCACCCTTGAGCCAGAAGTTGGCTGGCCACATTGCTGGGATGTTACACCTCAAGGCCAAGATGGCTTCCTACTTTCTCTGGCCTCCAAGACCTCCCCATCCCCTACTCCACCCCAACCCAGTCCTGGCTGGACAGCCTCCTAGACCTCAGTTCACTTGAAACAAGCTCTTAGACATAATTCAAGTGGGCAAACTGAGGCTGCAGGAGGGAAAGAACCTCTCCCGGCGTGAAGCTGAGGGTCCCAGCCCCCTTAGTGACTGCTCAGCCCCAGCTCGGCTTCCCTGCAACAGTCAGGCAGGAGGAAGGTGAAGGGAGGCCCTGGGATGGGCTGGGGCACCGCAGGGTTGATTTGCATCTCATCTGAATAGGCCCCTGCATCTCACACCCAGAGCAGCCCCACTTATAGAATCCCAGGGCTCAGGAAGATCCCTTCTGGCCCCCACCACCTCCCCTGTGCAGTGTCACTGAACCCCATTCCCTATCGGTGCCCATCCATGACACAGCCTCGCCCTTCCTGTGCCTGGTTGTGAAGCAGTTCTCTCTGGGAGAGGTGAGCAGCACGGGAGGGGCAAGGTCTATTGGTTCAACCCCAGACGCTTCACCTGAGCAGCAAGCAGGTCTGGGCCTTGAGAAGGAAAACCCATCACTCACCTGGGTCCAAGAGGCACTAGAGGGAGGTAAGGCCCAGCCCTGAAGAGCCTGAGGGGACTGTGGTGCTTTGGTCTGATGCTGGGCAGAGATGACCTTTGGACGCCAGTCCTGCTTTCACCTGGCTGTGAGAATGAGTTGAGTCAGGTGACAGGAGCTGGGACAGAAACAGAGCTGGGGGAGGAAGCTAAGGGCCAACTACTGATGCCCACAGGAGAAGCCCATCTGAGAATGGGATATTCAGGCAATGCCCAACCCTCCAGTCCCCAGCCTTTGCTCAGACAGCCTGGCTGGAAGATATCCTTCCTGGCCATGCTCCCAGAGAAGAGTCTCATCCCATCACCCGGGGCCCCTCTGGGGGCCCTTCTGGAAGCCATCACAGCCCTGCTGATGCCCACTGTCTACTTGTACTCCTCCAGTGACAGAAAGCTTACTAGTTCCCCGAAATCGTGATCATGGCCCCTAGGGCCCTAGTGAAACTGCGCAGGTCCCTATGGGGCTCCTGGGCACGGAAGCCTTTCAGACAGTTGCTAATCGGGGAAGGAAGGGGATGCAGAGACAAGGGAGGAGCAGCAAAGAAACAATAGTGTAGCCTTGGGGCAGGGTCCTGGTTCCACCTCAAGGGATACACATAACAACATCTTTGAGCTCTTTACAGAGTTAAAACCCCCAACAAATGGAAGATGTTAGCATTCTTCATTCCAGAAGGGCTCATCAAGGGACTACCTGAGGCCAGATTAAAGGAGTACAGGCCCTACACACACCCTAATCCTTATTAGCAATCCCTCCCTTGAGCCATTGCTATAAAACTCCTCACCAAATCCTCCCCGATTGGGACACACGGTTTTTGAGGGCACAGAGCCCGCTGTGTCCCCCTTTGCCTGGCAAAGCAATAAAGCTATTCTTTTCTACGTCACCCAAAACTCTATCTCCGAGATTCGATTCAGCACCGGTGCACAGAGGTCAAGTTTTCGGCATCACTAGCTCTGTTGGGAAAAGTTTCTTCTTTTTGAGCTGGAACTTCTCTCCCTGGAACTCACGCCATTGGCTGGCCTGGCCCCAGACACTGCTGTAGGGGCGGAAAACTTTTCCCTTTTTCCCTTCTAGGCTCTTTGGCTGGATTAATAATTAAATTGACATAGGACAGATTAATAGGAGAAAAACAAATTTCATACATGTGGGAGCCCCATAAAAATATGAGACTCCCAAGGGCAGTCAGGAGTAATTGAGGCTTACATACCATCCTGAGCTAAGGAGAAGGGGGTAGGGGTCGGGGATAAGTCTTCCTGATGTGAAAAGTTATCCTTCCTGGTACAGGCCCCTCTAAATTCTTTTAGGCAGTTAGGGAGGAAGTAAAAAGCTCTTCCTGAGCCCTCCGGGAGCCCACTGTCTTCAGTTCAAAATAATCCACGTGCGAAATTGACACCTCCTGGGGTGGCATATTCTGCTTCCCCTCACTGTCAAACCTGCCAGTGGTGTGGGGTGTGCCCCACAAGTTCTGATTTACGATCAGTTCCCTCCAGCCTCCCCACGCCACCACTTCTAGTCCAGTCTCGAAGTCTGTTCTGTTTTTTATCACCTCATACTCTCTGGGGGGCATAAGTCACTAGAGGGTTGCAAGCCAAGGCTAGAGGCCTGCCCATCAGAGGTCTCATAAGTGTCAGGACCTCCTGGGCTCCCCAGCCCTGGGGGAGGTGGGAGGAGAAATATGGGAGCGGGGAGTTTGGAATCACTTCACACTTGGGGAGGTGAGGCTCAGAACCATTAGTCAACTCCTTCTTGTCTTTGCTTTCACCTTTCCCAAAAGGAAGTGAGGAAATACCTCCTGAAAACAATGGCCTGCCTGCCACCTGCCAGGGTTGTGTTTGTCCAGTGAGCTCAGGCCTCTCAGACACGCAGGGAATGCAGAAGACCCAGCCTGGAATAATCCAGGAGCACCTCCACACACACACACACACACACACACACACACACACACACCCCCAGCCCTGGCTCGGCACCTCGCCACACACGGGAGGGCGCTCACCCTGCACTTAATTTACCCCCCATTCTGCCCACGTGGGCTTGTGGACCACCGCCACCCAACTGCTAGAAGAGGCCAGTGAGCCGGGGCACGCTCTCCTCCAGGTAGACTTAAGGAAACACTTTTTTTTTTTTTGGCCACGCCACACGGCTTGCAGGATTTTAGTTCCCCAACCAGGGATTGAACCTGGGCCACAGCAGTGAAAGCGCCAAGTCCTACCCACTGGACCACCACGGAATTTCCAAGAAAACACTTCCTGAGGCCGCAAACAGTGACTCAGGCACTATGGGCTTCCAGGCTCTGGATGAGCTTTGAAAGCAGGATGGATGCCCAAGGGGTCAGGCAGGATAAAGCTCTCTGCAGAGTGAGGAACAGGCAGGGCCGAGAGAGGGGGAAGGTCGCCCAGTGCCTGAGCAGGTACTGAGGCCTAAGCATGGAGATGGGGGCACACGCCCACACCCACTGACAATGCACGCCACCCCCAGGTCCTCCACAACACAAGCAGATCTTTTACTGCCTTGTCTCTCCTGGTCTCACAACAGTCCTCCTTCACAGCTAATTCCTATCAGAGACCTGGAGACCTGGAGTTTAAACCTCATGCTTCAGCCCGGCCTTCCCCAGAGCCTTTCAGACCTCTCTGGGAAGGGCCAGGTAATCCCCAGGATAGGCTGTGCAGGGGTCAAGTTCAGCTCAGGGTTCTGGGTTTCACATCAGCATTTAGTCCCAATCACTGGCCTGCTTGGTTGCCTCTGAGGGCATGTCACTCCAAGATTCCTTCAATGTGGTTTCAGTTCCTGGGGTGGGTGGGTGGGGCGTCCCCTCTGATTCTTGATCCTGACATTGATCTCACAGTCCCACCTATCTCAGACCCCTTCTTATCTCTTCTAGCTTCCCCTCCAAGAGGGGTCAGGGGCCAGGGAAGGGGGTGCCTAGGTCAGCTCAAGGACAGACTCAGAATTAACAGCTTTTAGGGCATATTTGATAAGATTTGATTTCAGACTCCAGGGGCCTGAACACTCCCAGCAGGGGCTCCAGTAAGGCAAGTGAGGCATCTAGGGGGCAAAAGTTTAGGAGGCTCTCGCCCTCAGCGTCCTGAAAGTGCAGGGTCAGCACGGAAGAGTGAGTGTCTCTTCAAAACAGTCTCTGACATAAATTGTACCAATCTTTTCTTAGGTCAGTCTCCCAGGCAATAGAAATAAAAACAAAAATAAACAAATGGGACCTAATCAAACTTACAAGCTTTTGCACAGCAAAGGAAGCCATTAAAAAAGTGAAAAGACAACCTACGGAACAGGAGAAAATATTTGCAAATGATGCAACCGACAAGGGCTTAATCTCCAAAATATACAAACAGCTCATACAACTCAACAACAAAAACAAACAGCCCAATCGAAAAATGGGCAGAAGACCTTAATAGACATTTCTCCAAAGAAGACATACAGATGGCCAGTAGGCACATGAAAAGATGCTCAACATCACTAATTATTAGAGAAATGCAAATCAAAACTACAATGAGGTACCACCTCACACCAGTCAGAATGGCCATCATTAAAACGTCTACAAATAACAGCTGCTGGAGAGGGTGTGGAGAAAAGGGAACCCTCCTACACTGTTGGTGGGGATGTAAGTTGGTACAGCCACTATGGAAAACAGTATGGAGGTTCCTCAGAAAACTAAAAATACAACTACCATGTTATCCAGCAATCCCACTCCTGGGCATATACCTGGACGAAACTATAATTCAAAAAGATACATGCATCCCTATGTGCATAGCAGCACTATTTACAATAGCCAGGACATGGAAACAACCTAAAGTTCCATCTGCAGATGAATGGATAAAGAAGATGTGGTACATATATACAATGCAATACTACTCAGCCATAAAAAAGAATGAAATAATGCCATTTGCAGCAACATGGATGCAACTAGAGATTATCATACTAAGTGAAGTAAGTCAGAAAGAGAAAGACGAATACCATATGTTATTACTTATATGTGGAATCTCAAATCTAAAATATGGCACAAATGAACCTATCTACAAAACAGAAGCAGATTCACAGACATAGAGAACAGACTTGTGGTTGCCAAGGGGGAGGGGAGAGGGAGGGATGGACTGGGAGTTTGGGGTTACTAGATACAAACAATCACATTTAGAATGGATAAACAGCAAGGTCCTACTGTATAGCATAGGGAACTATAGCCAATCTCCTGGGATAAACCATAATGGAAAAGAATATAAAAAAAAATATGTCTATGTGTATATAACTGAGTCACTTTGCTGTACAGCAGAAACTAGCACAACATTGTAAATCAACTACATCTCAATTAAAAAAAAAGGGGGGGAATTCCCTGGCGGTCCAGTGGTTAGGGTTAGGTGTTTCCACTGCCGGGGGCCAGTTTCTATTCCTGGTTGGGGAACTAAGACCTGGCAAGGCGTGTGGTGTGGCGCCCACCTCCCCCCCCGAAAAAGAGTATCTCTTTATTTTATTATTATTATTATTATTGGTGTAGGCACTTTGCTGGCCTTACTTTAGCCCCAGATTAACATCAGGGGAGAAGAATTGAGGAAGGTGGTCCTTCTGCAGGCAGGCAGGCATGAAGGAACAGAGCTCCTTGCAGCCAGAACCCAGGAGTTCCAGGCTGGCTCCAAAAGGAGAGAGGAGCCACCACGCAAACACAGGCAAAATGTTATGCAAATCAGCCTTTTGGAGGTTTGCATGGGGGTGAGGGTGGGAGGCTGAAGGAAGGAGCACCAGTAGGCAGTCTGCAGGGAGGGCACCTGGGTGGGTGCTGCACCCATTGCACAAGGGGAGGTCCAAAATCACTTCAAACTCCCAACCAGACTAGGACTTAGTAAAGCACAACTTATTGAAATAGTTGGTTGCCACTTTAGGTCTATTCCAGTGAATGAAAAAGACACCTTAATGTATTTCATTTACTCAGTGAAGGGGAGGTGCAGAGACAGGTGTTTGTGGGGAGGAGAAGAGTGGGGCAAAGCAGACGGGACACAGAATCTTCTCAGAGGCTGATTCTGCTTATCATACCGGCCACTCAGAGTGCCCCAACCAGACCTCCTTCAGGCCATCCCAGGCCCCTCTTCCAAGAAGCTCACAGAAGCTCTCCTCCTGGGGGTCCTGCCTTGGGCTCACCCTGTAACCAAGCAGGACCCTCTGTGGCCTTCCCAGGACAGACACCCTCCCCCATATCCTCTGCTGTAGCTCCTCTCTGAAGTACCCAGATAATAGTATCTCATGCATATTTCCTGAGTTTTTCAGATGCTAAAATCCACCGCCAAATGGAAGAAATTAACTACTTGATGATCCTGAGCATGGTGCCCCCAGACCTACTGGTGCCTAAGGACTGATAATGTTAACCACTCTGTTACCTCAGCATCAACCAGAGAATTGTTCATGAGCTGATCACATACCCCGGCACGCCCCTCCCTCTCCTGGTCTTTAAAAATGCTTTGCTGAAATCCTCCGGGAGTTCAGGGGTTTTCTGAGCACAAGCCACCCATTCTCCTTGCAAGGCTCTGTAATAAATCTTTCTCTGCTTCAAACTCTGACATTTTGATTTGGTTTGTTTGGCCTCTGTGTGTCGGGCACACGAACTTGCGTTTGGTAACAACCCCATCAGCGGTTTAGCCTGAGGGATACTGGGGGACAGGACTGGGAGAAGACGGAAAGGAGAAGCTGTGTTGTCCTCTTCGTTTCCCTGACACGAAGTGCTGGCGAGTAATGTGAGCATGACTGGGGAAGGCATTCTAGTCCCCTGAACGTCACTTCCATTGGGAAGCCCTCCTTGACTTACCCTCCCCACCCTCCTCAGTACCTCCTGGGCCAGGAAGAGGGGTCTGGCTGAGTGAGACTTGGGAGATCCAGAGTTGTTTTGCTGATTGCTCTTAGGTGTCCTGCCTTCTCCGTCAGACCATGTCACTCCAATCAGATGTGATGTCATCTCCCCATCCATCAGTGTCCCTTTCAGAGCAGCCCTGGGAGAGCTGGGCTGTGTCTGCCCGTGGATCTCCCTTAGGCTGAGCCCGGCTCCCCCACTTGTGGGGTCCCACAGAGGATCTTGTGAAGATACCCCATACACACACTCTCTCTCCCCAGTTCTCAAGACATCACTGGGGAAAGAAGAGGACAGGATTATGGAGAAGTGGCCCAGAGGCCCAGAAACCGCCGGTCACACTGGGATACATGTTCTGAGTGCAAGTCTCCCCCGGCCACCCCATATGTATATGAAACAATGAAGCTGTATTTATTACTTGCAAAAAGAAAAAAAGAAAACTGTACTTGCTATGAAAGCACAAAATCTGTGCAACGCAAGAGCTGATCTTACACAGGGTATGGAAAGCATTCTGTTCAGCAACTGGCTGACTTTCAGAAGCCAGACTGTTTGCAGACTGGCTGACTTTCAACCTTAAAGTTTAGGAATTGGTTGCCTTTCAGAAGCGGTAGCGCTGGGGAATAAGGCTGTTGCTGATTGGCTGGCTCTCAGAAGCGTGGTCACTGGAATGAGACCACCACTGATTGGTTGGCTCTCAGCGTACTGCCGTAAGGCTGTCAATGGTTCTGCCAGGTTTAAAATGGATCTGTTCGTGGCTTAGGGCTTGGCCCCAGAAGTCTTTTCTTTTCTTGAATTTAGAGAATAGAAACGTTTTATTTTCACCTCTCCCACACTCCTGACTTCTTCCCTCTCTGACCAGCCAAGCACTGATCATCTGTGCCCCAACTTTGTCCAGAAGTTAGTCTGCCCAGGCCTGGCCATTCATTCCTTCAACACCTCTTTCTCGGGTGCCCACAATGGGGACCAGAGCTCTAGAAAGCAGACCAGATCCCTTCCCTCCTGGGGCTGGATACACCCTCCTGAGCCCAGAGCTGGGCACCCAGAGGGTGTTTAAATATTTGTTGAGGGGAGGCATGGTCAGTTCTACCTCCCAGGCCTCCAGGGCAGGCAGAGGGGACCTTGTGGCTCCGGGTCTGGCTTCCACTAGGGTCCAATCAGATGGGGCCTAGAGCAGCTGGGTGAGACCTCAGCTAAGGGAGGAGAGAGGGGCCCTGGGGAAGTTGGGGAAGTTCAGCGCACAGCACAGTGCTGCCTGTTGCATGCTCAGATAACCACTGGCTTGGGCCTAGGTCCCAGAGCAAGGAGAGGGCTGCCTTTAAAGACAGCAAAAGCCCAGGAGGTGCATCTGTGGAACCTCTGTCCGGTGCAGAGAGCCAGGTGGGGACCAATGGCTTGTTTCCCCCATATTATTTATAGACTCTGCTTTGTTCCAAAGAAGATTGGAACCTAAGCATTAAAAAGATTGGAATCTGTCAGTCTTCCTCACTAGACATCCCCTGCGTGAGTGGTTGAATGAATGAATGAACGAATGAATGAAAGGCTGTAAGGGGATTGCATGGTGGATGTGGCAGAACTGGTATAAGCCGTACCCTTCGGTTTTTTTGCTCCTGTATAATCTAGCCTCAGCACTTGCCACTCCCCTTGTTCACAGCTTACTGGTTCCTCATATCTGGGACCTGGTTTGAGTCCCTTATGGCCCAGCAGGGGTCTTAGTCCTCTTTGGGTGGTATTTGGGTCCTCACTCTCACTCTACTCCACCCAGCACTGGAGAGTTGAGGGTGTTCTGACGGTCTGGATTAGTTGGCTTTAACTCTTCTAGAAAATGGTGAGTACCTTTGGGAAAAAACAAGATACATTAATTTGGGTCCTAGGGCAGAAAAACAAGTTTATGTTTGGCTTTGGTCTGGGTTGGTTTTGGCCTTTGGCCACTGGTCAGGAGAGCAAGAGGGCAGGGAAGATTGTCTTGGCCCCAAAGCAGGAGAAGTGGGTCAAAGCCCAGCTCTAGCCAGAATCACGTAAGGAACTGGGCCAAGCCTTCCCCTCGACTATTTATGTTAACACACATTTACTGAGTACCTGCCATGTACTAAGTATGGTGTGGGACTCACATAGACTCTGCCCCAGCCCTCAGGGGGTTCAGAGTCTAGTGGGGAGACAGATAAGTGAGTAGGGCTTTCAGCGTAGAGTGATCGGGGAGTGAGCAGAGGGACTGTCTGAGTACAGTGGAGGCCCCAGATTCAGCTTAGGGTGAGCGATGACATCAGAAAGATGTTATGGAAGCAGGACTGGCTACATAACCTGTATGGCCCCATGCAAAATGCAAACGCAAGGCCCTTTGCTCAGATTTTGAGATGGCGATGGCAGAGCATTAAACCAAGCACTGGGCCCTTCTCAGCACAGGGCCTGTGTGACCGCACACATCCTACACCCACAGTGCAGGCCTCACTTAGAGGAGGAGACACCTGGGCTGTGTCTGAAGCATGAGTGTGAGTGTGAGGGAGGGGATGGGGGTGCATCGCAGGCAAGGGTGCTATGCAGGCCATGAAACAGCCCTGTGTGTACAAGGACCTGGCAGCTCTGTGGAATTCCCAGAGCCTTGTTTCCTCAGATCTGGGTCTTAATACCTATCCAGGAGCTGATGCAACCCAGACAAGGTTTTCCCAGGCCTCAGGGATTATATGAGGCTGCCAGCATCCTTTCTTGTCAGAGGATAGGGCTGGGAGTGGGGGGACACCATCATTTTAATCTGACATTATTGGGCGGTGTTTTTTGTTTGTTTTTTGGCTACGCCGCATGGCTTGCAGGATCCTAGTTCCCCGACCAGGGATTGAACCCGGGCCCTCTTGGCAGTGAGAGCGCAGAGTCCTAACCACTGGACCACCAGGGAATCCCCCTCATCCTATCTTAAGAAATAGAAGTTACTTTTTGTAATGTATTTGGCAAATAAATAAACATACAAAAGTGAAGTGAGAAGCCTACATTGGTTTTCCTAAAAAAACTAAAAGTGGCTGCTCTGTGAACTCCCCAAATCTAGGCTCCATGGGGCTTGCCCTCTTGATGTCATATGTCCCTGGAGAAGCCACAAGTGACACACAGCCAGCCTTGCTGAGCGCGCAGCTGGACAAGGGGCAGACAAGTTCCAGGAGTTGGGATTCAGGAAGGACCGGCGGGAAGGCTCCTGCCCCGCCAGTTCTCTAGTCTCTGCAGGGTAAGGCACCAGCTCAGGCCAGGAGCTGCTGAGAGGGCAGCCTTGAAAGCCAGCAGGGAGATAACAGGAGACGGAGAAACCAAAGCCTCCCCCGATAACCCACCAGGAAGCCAACACAGAACAAAACAGAGAGATAAGGGGCAGACTGCCTTTCTCAAGGCCAAACGGTTTTAAAAGACACTCCTTGGGGTGGACATCGGGTTTAAAGACTGGGCTGATAAAGAGGTCCTTTGGTGGGGAGCTAAAGAGATAAATGAGTCTCCACCAGCTGGTTTGGTGACCTCCAACAGGACTGGGCTCCTGGATGGACGGCAGCTGGACGCCTCCAGCACTCTGAGTTCCGGCCTCATCCCCCACGGTCAAGGCTGGGTTCTCCTATTTCAGGCTCCTCGGGCCTCCCGTTTTAGTCTAAAGTGGGTACAGTTTTGTTTGGTTTTTAAACAAAGGTAGGTAGACTGTATGTCTGAGAAATGCTCAATCAAGTGTCTTGGAGCCAAGGAGGGCCTTGGGGGCCATGTGGTATGACAAAGGCCACCATGTGACCTTGGCTGCTACTGGTGTGCCTGTGCCCTGTGGCTGACTTTCTGTGAGCCTCTGTGTTCTTGTGGGCAACGAAGACAATGAGCCCAGTGGGGCAGGGCTGGGGGAGGAACAAGAGACAGTAGATATAAAGTACTCCGCCAGTACTGCCCCTGCCTGGGCGCTGGGCTTTAGAAGCCCTCACTCTGGTCCTGCCCTCCCTGCTCCACTGGGACCAGGAGTAGAAGCCACACTCCATTCTAGACTACACTCTGGGTCCCCTGCCTACAAGGCCCCCGGCCCACTTTCCAGACCTGAACTGGTTTCTGCCCACCTTATCTTCCCGAGAGCTGGCCAATGGTGCTGTTGTGCAAGAGGACACAGGGAGAGTGTAGAGAGTTTGAACAGACGTTCTGGGGGTGCCAACACACATGAGTCCTAGGCTACTCATGGTGCAGGATGGAGCCTATGATAGAATATGTTCCAGTCACTACTGTATTTCCAACCACCCCAAAACTTAGTGGTGTGAAACAGGAACAACCATTTTATCGTTATCTCTTACGGTTCTGGAGTTTGACCGGACTCAGGATGGACTGTTCTCTTTTCGGGTCTCTTACGTGGTGGCAGTCAGATGCTGGCTGTGGGCACTGCACCTCCACCTATGCTGCTGTGCGCCTGGACTTCCTTGCGGCATAGCAGCTGGGGTCTAAGAACAAGAGTCCTGAAAAGGATCAGGCAGAAGCTGTATCACCTTTCGTGATTTCTATAACTTTGGGTTATAGAAATCATATAGCATCGTTTCTGCTGCAGTCATAAGGCTGCCCAAATGAGAGGGCAGGGCACACAGGCTCCACGTCTTAATGGGACATGTGTCAAAGTACATTGTAAGAAGGTACTTGGATATATTGTGGTGGCCATCTCTGAAATATGCAACATGCCCCCAAAGAGAAGGGAAGCCAGCCACGGGTAGGAGCCTCTGTATGTTCTCTTGCCCCAGGCCTGCAAGTGATACAGGCGGTGGCAGTCTTTTGTCACCCAGGTTCCTCTGATCTAGGTGTCCACACCTGTGGGAAGCCATTCTGTTTAAACCAGAAGGTGTCCAGCCAGGACCCCATAGCCAGTCTCCCTGACCTTGTGAGTCCAACAGCAGCAGCTAGGGTACAGGCCTCAGAGGGGAGGAATGATTGAATTAGTCCCAAGAGTTCTTTCTGGCACGAGACTCACCAGGAAATCCCACCCTTTCCCCTCCAGGAGCAGAGGGAGGGAGAATCTGCCACCTGGCCATGAGGTCTCCTATCCCGATGGAGAGCCCAAAGCCCTAAGTTCTAGGCCTCAGTCACTCTGTGATCTCGGACAACTCACTTGCCTTCCAGCCTCTCTCTCTCCTCCCCTGTGAATCGGAATGGCAGGCTGGGCTGGCCCTAAAGCCTCTGCCCACTCCTCCACACCCAGCAAGAGTGACCACCTGCTCACACAAGTCCCAGCTCTCCCGTTACCTCCTTAGGAGAACACATCACCCCTTCCAGAATATACCCATCCCTGGCTCCACGGGGGCAAACCTGCTCTGATTTTGATCACAGCTCTTTTCCAGATCAGTGCCCAACAACAGGAGATGTTTGCTGCGTCTGACTTCACACAGCCCCTCCTAGGGACTGGCCCATGGCTGGGGCCGCCTCATCCAAATCTCTCCCTCTGTGGTCTTCTTCTCAGAGAGGAGCCCTGGGCTGGAGGAGAGGGCAGATTTGCACCATCCAATCGGGTGGTGCAGCAGCAAGCATTTTCAGTTTCTAGGACATGCAGCCCAGCAGGAGGGAAAGGCATCTTCAGCTTAATAAAGTGGGGGCTGTACTCTCAGCAGGGAAAAGGGTCAAGGTCAGGTTAATGAGGAAAATCAGGGCCTCATGCAAGCTAGAGGGTGCATCCCCCACTCTGTGATCTTCAGGAGGAAGAAGTCCAGCAGGGAGGAGAGTTTGCTCTCAGGTCCTTAAAGGGAGAAAATGCAAGCAGCTGGGGCTGGTGGAGAGCAATGGGCTGAGAGGGAGGACCCATCACCACCCCCAACCTCAGAGCAGAGCCCGCCTGCCAGGGAAATCATACACACCCAGGGGGCCGTCTGGGAGGTAGAGCTGGGTTTCAGTGCTCTGTGGGGAGCGGTGGTCAGTCTTATGGGGGGAGAGTTTGCAGAGACACCAGTCCTGGAAGGTTTGAGAGAGGACTGATGGGACTGTGGGGAGAAGAGGTGGCTTAAGAAAGGAGGTTGTGGGCTTCCCTGGTGGTGCAGTGGATAAGAATCCACCTGCCAATGCAGGGGATGCAGGTTCGATCCCTGGTCTGGGAAGATACCACATGCTAAGGAGTAACTAAGCCTGTGTGCCACAACTACTGAGCCTGTGCTCTAGAGCCCACAAGCCACAACTACTGAGCCTGTGTGCCACAACTACTGAAGCCTGCAGGCCTAGAGCCTGTGCTCCACAAGAGAAGCCACCGCAATGAGAAGCCCGTGCACCGCAACGAAAAGTAGCCCCCGCTCGCCAAAACTAGAGAAAGCCTGCACATAGCGATGAAGACCCAACACAGCCAAAAATAAATAAATAAAAGGAGGTTGTGACCAAGCTGAAATGGAGAGCCCCCCCCAACCCTTTACAGGAAGAGACGTGCCCTTACCCCTAGTATCCATCCCAGCCCACGGTTTGCCTCTGTCCCCTGTGTCTGGGCAGTTTGGGAACCGAAAGTATTCATTTCAGTAAGCTGTTTAAGCTTCCCATGGAGGCGGCAAGGACTAACAAAGACAGAGGTGACATTGTTTATAAAAAGGGGTTTACCTTGCGTGGGGTGCTGAAGAGTAATGGCTTGCCTAAGGTTGCCAGATCGAGCAAATAAAAATACAGGACTCCTGTTACCAAAGGCAAGTTGGTGTGCTCGACACACAATGAGGCCAAACAAACCAAAAAGTTGGAAGAGCCAAGAAAGGTTTGTTGCAGGGCCAAGCAAGGGGGACAGGTGGCTTGTGCTCAGAACCCAGCGAAGTCCCTGATGGTTTTCAGGGAGAAGTATTTATAGGCAAAATTTGGGGGTGGGGCTGCAGGGTGTGGCGTTCTTCAGATTGGTTGCTGGTGAGGTAACAGGGTGGTTTTCCAGGAATCTTGTGCTCAGCCTGAAGTTACCATCGTCCACCTGGGTGGGGGCCTTAGTCCCAGTAGAAGATCAAAGATTTTGTTATGTATATTCCTTGAGCAGGAACCAGGATCCTGCTTTAATAGCTGCACTATAGTTTCTTGATTGTTCCTCCTTTGTTTCTGCATTCCCTTCCTTCCTTGATTAGCAACTGTTTAAATCTGTTCCCCGGAACTCAGGGAAATCTAGGAGGCTGAAGCCTTTATCCTGCAAATAAGGAACAAGGAGTGAGGGTGGGGGGCAGATCACAGAAAGGCTTTTGTGCCCAGGAGGGCCCCACAGGGTCCTGCTCGTTTACAATAATACTAAGACATTATTTACCCTTTTCATTATGTTATCATTTGACTGATCATTCAAAAGAATGGTGGGTAAATCTGTTAATGCCTTAGCACAAATTAAGGCAGTGGCACATGAAGGGATCAGGATATGCCACCCCAAAGTATACCATTTTGGCATAAGGATTATTGTGACCTGAAGGCAATTGAGAACCAACAGATGCAGGAAGAGTTCTTTATCCTCGCTTTATCTACCTAAAAGTAGGGCATTGATTTCCCTCTGCGGAGGTGTTTCCCTCAGTACCAGGAAGAGAGGAGAGACTCATCACTGGAGATGAAGAGTGAACACAAAGATGAGTCTATGTAGACAGACCTTACTAGAATAACCCTTATCTTCCATCAGTTCCTTCATATATTTCCTAGCCACTTTCCCATGGTTTACTATTCCTCAAAGCTCAAACCCCCTTTCCTTTGTTAGAATGATATATAAGCTCTCAACCCTAATAACTTCTTTGAGGTTCAGTTCTTTTCTGTAAACTCCCATACATGTAAATATTAATAAAAATTGTATGCTTTTCTCCTGTAAATCTGTCTTTTGTTTGTTTAATCCACAGGCCCCCAGATTCTGAACCTAAGAGGGTAGAGGAAAAGTTTTTCCTCCCCACCACACCAAACTATACTGGTAGTTATTGTAGGCTTCATTGCTGTGTATTTGTCATATGAATGCCCTTGATGGAGCAGTAAAAAATATTAATTTTATTAAATCTCAATCTGTGAGTAGTACACGTCTGTCTTTTTAATATTCTGTGTGAGAAAGGGGAAAGTAAGCATGAAGCACTTCAACATCCAAAGTATGTTGGTTGTCTCAAGGAAACGCACTTGTGTGAGTCTTTGAGTTGCCAGCCAAACTAGCTGTTTTCATTTACCATTTTTACTTGAAAAAATGAGTGACAAACACTGATGATTCAGACTCTGATAGTTTGACAGACATTTTCTTGAAAATGAATGTGGTGAACCTGTCACTTCATGGAAAACGACGGACACTATTTGTTGCTTACAGTAAAATTTGAACTTTCAAGCAAAAGTTAGAATTTTGGAAAACTTGTATTCATCACTGTGAGCTTCACAGCTTCCTACTGCGATACTGAAACCAAGCAGGACCCTGTGGGGCACCTGGGCATGGAAATCTTTCAAACAGTTGCTAATCAGGGAAGGGAGGGGATGAAGAGACAAGGGAGGAGCAGCCAAGAAACAGTAGTGCAGCCTTGGGGCAGGGTCCTGTTTCTGCTTCAAGGGTTATACATAACAATGTTTTTGAGTGCTTTTTTTTTTTTTTTATCATTTAAAGCTACATTTAACTCTGGTACAACCATCTTTGTATTTTTGGATTATTTTCTTTCTATTTTTTGTTTTTTGAATTTTATTTAATTATTTTTTTATACAGCAGGTTCTTATTAGTTATCCATTTTATATATATTAGTGTATATATGTCAATCCCAATCTCCCAGCTCATCACACCACCACCCCACCTCTTTGAGCTCTTTACAGAACTAAAACCCCAAACAAATGGAAAATGTTAGCATTCTTCATTCTGGAGAAGATCATAGTTTAATAACCTTGAGAACTTCATCAAGAGACTACTTGAGGCCAGATTAAAGGAACCAGAGAAGCTCATTAGAAGGAGACCACCTGAGGCCAGATTAAATGAGTGCAGACCCTGAACACAGCCTAATCCTTATCAGCAACCTGCCCTTGAACCACTGCTATAAAACTCCTCACCAAATCCTCCTAGGCTGGGACACACAGTTTTGAGGGACACAAGCCTGCTGTGTCCCCCTTTGCCTGGCAAAGCAATGAAGTTATCCTTTCTACATCACCCAAATCTCTGTCTCCAAGATTCGATTCAGCACAGAGCCCGAGTTTTTGGCATCAAAACTGGGATATAATAAGAAATATGTATTTGGTTTTCCTCCATTTATTTGCACAGAGCTCCTATAACCCTTGGAAGTTCCAGAGTCACAGGGGTGACAGAAGGTCTTTTGTTATTCATCATAAGCCCCTTTCGACCACACCTGAATTTATGCTAATAAGATGACTTCTGAAGGATGCTGGGCTGGTTGCCAGAGGAACTAATCATAAGATTAGAGGGGATTGTGAAACCGTGCAACTCAGATTGGGACTTGAACCCACGTGCTTGGACTTGAAGCAAGCCAAAACCCAGACTGGGACTTGAACTCATGTTCTTTTTCTGTTTTTTGGCTGCACCACGCAGGATGTGGGATCTTAGCTCCCTGACCATGGATTGAACCTGCACCTCCTGCATTGGAAGCATGGATTCTCAACCACTGGACCACTATGGAAGTCTCGAACCCACCTTCTTTTAACTGAGATCACACACCTAGTCTCAGGACTTAATGAAGCTCAGGTTCTTGATGTCTCACCACAGAAAGAATTCAGTGAGAGACAAAGTGATAGGTAAGAAGTGGATTTAGAGAGAAACACATTCCACAGACAGAGTGTGGGCCCTCTCAGAAGGCGAGAGCAGCGCTAGGGTATGGGTTGTCAGTTTTTATAGGGTGGGTAATTTCATAGGCTAATGAGTGGGAGGAGTATTCCAGTTATTTTGGGGAAAGGGTGGGGATTTCCAGAAATTGGGCCACCACTCACTTTTTGATCTTTGGTGGTCAGGGAGACTAGAGAGGAGTGGGGCTCCTAGCAATACTCCTGAGGCTGGCCTGGCCTCACTCCTCGCTCTGATTGAATCTGCAGGGCTGGGCACTTACTGCTCTGTCCCACCAGGAGCCTGGAGGACGAGGGGGAAGATGGGAGGGCTGAGGCCACTTGGTGCCCACTGCCTTTGATCAGCCTGTGGTCCCTTCCCCCTCCCAGGGCACTCCTCTCAGGGGTTAGGGTGACCAGAGACTTGCTGCCCGAAGTTACCGTTAGCCTCTAGGGCCAAGATGACTCTACTAAGTAGAGCTCACCCCACTCTCTCCAAGGAAGCTCTTGGCTCCAAGAAACAGAGACTTCACCTGTGTTTTCTTCCCTTCCTCAGGCTGTTTTGCCCTGATCCCTGGTGGCCCCTGAGGCTGCCACTCTGAATTGAATGTCCTGACCTAGAATGCCTTGGCTGCTCCAGTGACTTAAGAACCATATGTGAGTCCTGGCTCCCACCTTGTGCAAGTTACTCTACCTCCCTGGGCCTCAATTTTTCCAGCTGTATAATAGGGAGGGTAGTATCAACTCCTGGCTGGCCTCAGAACTGTCATGGTGCTGGTGGGTGTGTCACTTAGCTTATGCTAATATGTTACAATGAGCACACAATGAGGCTCAAGTTCCACTGGAAGTCAAATCTTCCACCATCTTGGATCTAGTTAGTTCTAACCAGTTTTTGTCATGTCCTGTGGCTGTGTCATTGTTTTAAAGGTTGTGCCCTGCCCCCTTCCCTCCTGTTTCAGTTGGATCTTTTGGTCCATCCCTTACCTCTGGGGAGGAGAGCAGGACTTGAGGCTGACTTAATCATCAATGGTCAGTGATTTAATCAATCTTGCCTCTGTAATGAAGCCTTCATAAAATCCCTTAACCAAAGGGATTTGGAGAGCTTCTGGGTTGGTAAAAATATCCATGTGCTGGGAGATGGTGCACCCCAACTCCATGTGGATGGAACTCCTGCACTCAGGACCCTCCCAGATCTTGCTTTATGTATGTCTTTATCTGGCTTTTCATCTCTGTCCTTTATTTTATCCTTTATAACAAACCGGTAAATTTAAGTGTCTCCTTGAGTTCTGTGAGCCATTATAGCAAATTATCTAAAAGGGGGTTGTGGGAACCCCAGACTTAGTAACTGATTAGTTGTCAGTACAAGGGACAACTTGGGACTTGTGGCTGGCATCTGAAGTGGTGGCGGTCTGTGGGACTGAGCCCTTAACCTGGGGGTCTGCTGTACCTCCAAGTAGTTAGTGTCAGTTGGTGTCTAGAAAACTGGTTGATGTAGAAAAAAAAAAATCCATACATTGGGTATCATAAGTGTTGTGAAAAACAGCAGTTTTTTCTTTTACTGGTACTTAAAGGCTTTTCTGATGAGATTAGTAGTGACAGTAACAAATGTGATTTTTCAATATTGTATACTTAAATGTGTTAAAATTTGGAAGATCTGTATAACTCAATCAGTATTTTCCAAATGACAAACGTATGATGTTACAAAGTCATGCACATATAAAAGATTCATTCAAAGTGCAAGACAGGACAATAGATTTTAAGGTAACAGAGTATGAAAAATGTTCTTGCTATGGTTTCAGATTTACATTGCAACTAACCTTTAAGAAAATGCCACTTGTCGAATTTTGATGTGCTATCAGAAAAGAATAACCACAAAAGGCTATTCGAAGTTTCCTCCTTTTTCTAGCTATATATCTTTGTGACACTGAGTTTTCTTCACTTACTTCAATGAAAAAAATGCATTGCAATAGAGTGAATGCAGAAGCAGATATGAGAATCAAGCTGTTTTCTATTAAGCCAGGGATTAAAGAGGCTCTCAAAAAATGCAAAACAAAGCCATTCTTCTCACTAAATTATTTTGTTTTGGAAAAAATAGTTTCTTTTCATAAAAATATGTTCTTTACATTAATATGTAATTGGTTTATTATAGTTATTTTTAAATGAATTAATATATAAATATTTAAAAATTTTCTTAGTCTTAATTTCTAATAGCCCTCATTAATAAAAGTGCTTTGGGGTCCTCAATAATTTTGAGTATAAAAGGGTCCAAAATTAAAAAGTCTGAGAACCGCTGCAAAACAGAGTGAATGTCTTCATCTCACTCCTGAATCTCAGCCTACTGTTTGCTTCTCTCCAAAGACCACTGCTGTGGATAATGTCTTACCTATCCTTCCCTACATTCTCTGTCTTTATACCCAAAAGGTACTCACTATTCTGCACCTGGATCTTCTCAGTAGCAAAATAATGGACCACAGGAACTAGTCTATATCAGTATATATACGGTTACTATGTTCTTTTTTTTTTTTTTTTTTTTTGCTGTACGCGGGCCTCTCACTGTTGTGGCCTCTCCCGTTGCAGAGCACACGCTCCGGACGCACAGGCTCAGCGGCCATGGCTCACGGGCCTAGCCGCTCCGCAGCATGTGGGATCCTCCCGGACCAGGGCACGAACCTGTGTCCCCTGCATCAGCAGGCAGACTCTCAACTACTGCGCCACCAGGGAAGCCCGCTATGTTCTTTTTAATGGCTGCATTATATGCCTATTATAAGAATGTAATGTAATCAATTAAACCATTCCTCTGTTGCTGAACATTTCGGATTGTTTCTAATTTTTATTTTATTTTTTAAATAATTAAAACAATGATGCAATGAACATCCTTAGAAAAGTTTTAAACAGGGAAGTGATATGATCAGATTCACCTGTTTAAAAAATCATGCAAACTGCTGAAATCTGAAGTAGACTGGTGGATTGTATCAATGTCAATTTCCAGGGTGTAGCTATTATTACTATTACAAGATGTCATCACTGGTGAAAGCTGGGGGATGGGAACCAAACGAAGGGAATCTCTATTATTTCTTATAACTGCATGTGACTACAATTATTACAAAATAAAAAGTTTAATTAAAAAGAACCCTAACACCCATTAGGATGGATGCTATCAGAAACAAACAAACAACAAAACAAAACAGAAAATAACAAGTGTTGGTGAGGATGCAAAGAAATTGGAACTTTTGTGCACTGCTTGTAGGAATGTAAAATGGTACAGCCATGGTGGCTGCTGTATAGAAGTTACTGTTGTATAGAAGTTACTCAAAAAATTAAAAATAGAATTACCATATTCCCCTTCTGGGTATGTACTAAAAAGAATTTAAAGCAGGGTCTCAAAGAGATATTTGTATATCCATGTTCATAGCAGCATTATTTAAAATAGCTAAAACATGGAAGCAATTCAAGTGTCCATCAACAGGTGAATGGATAAGCAAAATGTGGTATATATATCCAAAGGAGTGTTACTCAGCCTTAAAACAGAAGGAAATTCTGACATATCCTACAACTTGGATGAACTATGCTAAGTGAAATAGGCCAGTCACAAAAAGACAAATACTATGTGATTCCACTTATATGGGGTTTCTAGAGTAGTCAAATTAATAGAAACAGAAAAAACTGTGGTTGCCAGGGACTGGGTGGGGGGTAGGAAAGGGGGAGTTGTTGTTTAATGGGTATAGAGTTTTGGTTTTGCAAGCTGAAAAAATTTTGGAGACTGGTAGCACAACAACGTAAATACACTTAACACTACTGAGCTGTATACTTGGAAATGGTTAAGTTGGTCAGTTTTATGTTATGTGTGTTTTACCACAATTAGGAAAAAAAAACTGGAGGAGGACTACTGAGAAAACAATCACTCTGGCTGCAGCAAGGTTTGGAACGGCCAGACAAGAGGCAGGCAGGGCTCCTAGCAGAATGTTCCTATTGTCTAATGCTAGGGCTTGAACCAAGCAAGTGGCATGGAGCTGAAGCGGCTGTGATAATTGAATTATTGGTCCAAATCTTTGCTCCCTGTAAAAGAATTCTCCATCCACACCCTTGTCATAGTGGACAGAGAATACTTTCCCACCTTTTGACTTTGTGTTTGGCTACGTGACTTGCTTTGGCCATTAGGAAGTTTGTGAATCTGACAAGAGAAGCTTTGAAATATGCTTGCTCACAGGACATGCCCTCTTGTGCTGCAGTAATCTGTCATGATAAAAACATTCCCGGACAGCCGCAGCTCCTTCAGTCTGGGTCCTGGAATGAGTGTCCAGGAACAGACCATATGCCCTGGGTAGCCACTGGTCCAAGGAGAATGAGAGACATGTAGAGCACACCTGAACTCAACCTGGTTTGGAGCCTGAAGCTAGATGATTCAAGGTACAGCTGACTCACAGACCCATGAGCATGACAATGTGTGGTTATTATTTTAAGCTTCTGAGTGGTTTTTGTTTTGCTTTGTTTTTGGTATAGCAGAAGTAATCATTTTACAATGGCGCTTTAGGTACACCTTGAACTTTATACAGTGTTGTATGTCAATTATACCTCAATAAAGCTAGAAAAAAAATAATGGCATTTAGCAGGCTTTTATAAACTCAACCATCATTTTGCTGACAGCAAAGCTTACCATCAAGCAACATTCAACCCCCAAACACAGAAGACATTCCAAAGGCAGTCAGGAGAGCGCTGAGATGGTTCAAGTTCATGCACAGACTGCTAGTGAAAGCACAGAGTAAAGAATCCCAGGAGATCATTTCACAGATGGGAGTATAGAAGACTAAGACCTTAGCTATAGTTCATACCAGGGTGTTGGTATAATTGCTGTAGGAAAATACAATCAATACCTCTTAGCATAATCTTTCTGGAGTGACTTGAGTCTGGGAATTGAAATGAATATATTCTTACTGGTTGGGATTATTTGGTTAAGATGCTGTTTGGAATAAACATTATCCTGTGATAATGAACCACTGGTCCTTGCAGGACGGAAGGGGCCCAGAATAGTTAATTGCCCCCAGGTTAACTTGCCACCAAGGAGGCAATTGGTCTTCTGGAGAAATGGTATTAAGTGGGGGACTGGTGTTCATCTCTGTTGCTGGCAGTTGGGACACTCGTTAGCAATAGTAGCTAAGTCAGCCTTGGTTAGTGGGAACCTACACTGTTTGTTGGGTTCATGCATGGCCTCCATCCCTCTGACTGTGGCTACTTCCTTCATGTGTCCATTGTGACAGCACCAGAGTGACCAATGACTGAAGCTGGCTGATGTCAGATGGCCAAGTCATCTTGGTGTCTAGTACCTTTTCCATGGTAAATAAGCTTCTGAGTTTTGGGGGGGGTCATTTATTACACAGCCACATTTTAGCTCCTAACAGACGAATATAGAGGAATTAAAAACTTATTATGGAAAATTTCAGACATATACAAAAGTAGGGGAAATAGTATGGTGAACCTCTGGGTACCTGTGTGTCATATGGCCAATCTTGTTTCACCTATACCCTTGCCCACTCCTCCCTCAACTCCTGGATTATCTTGAAGCAAGCTCAAGAGATCATATTATTTCAACTGTAAATATTTCAGTATGTAGCTCCAAAAGATAAGGAATTAAAATAAGACAATACATTATACAAAAAATCATTAATAATTCATTAACAGAAACAGCAATCCAGTCAGCGTTTATATTTCTTTGATTATCTTATAATTTTCTTCTCTTTCATTTTCTTTTTTATTTTCTTTTTAAAATTAATTAATTAATTTAGTTATTTATGGCTATGTTGGGTCTTCATTGCTGCGCGCGGGCTTTCTCTAGTTGCGGCGAGCAGGGGCTACTCTTCGTTTTGTTGTGCGGGCTTCTCACTGCAGTGGCTTCTCTTGCTGCAGAGCACGGGCTCTAGGTGCATGGGCTTCAATAGTTGTGGCAAGCCGGCTTAGTAGTTGCGGCTTGCGGGCTTTGTTGCTCCGCGGCATGTGGGATCTTCCTGGACCAGGGCTCAAACCCGTGTCTCCTGCATTGGCAGGCAGACTCCTAACCACTGTGCCGCCAGGGAAGTCCCTTGTAACACTGTTTTGTGAAAGAAATTGGATCATTCATCATTGTAGTTCACCACAGTCTGGACTTGGCTGATTTCATCCCTGTGGTACCATTTAGTATGTTCTTTTGTCTTCTGTATTTTCTGTAAATTGAGCAAATTCAGATTCAACTTTTTTTTTTAAGGACTGCTTCTTAGGCGGTGATGTGTGCTTCCATCAGGAGCACCTAATCTCTGGTTGGCTCTCTTTTTGTGACCTTTGCAGCCATTGATGTTCATTGCCTGTATTCATGAGGGGCTGTGATATTTTCACCACATCATTTATTCTTCTTTTATTAGCAGGCATACTTCTACAAAGTGACACTTCCCCTCATTGATTATTTACTTACCCTGAGGGAGAGATCATATATAAAAGACAGGCTAAATATTTGATGCTTTCCTTTTATTTACCGGTTGCCTAGCAGCCTCCTAAAGGGACAAATGAGTGACTTTTAAAAATGCATATGAATTAGTGGATTTAAACATGTTTGATGGGTGTCAATCAGTCTATTGCAGTTATTATTCTTACTGATGCTCAAGGAATCCTTCCTTCGGCTAGTGGAAGCGTATTCAGGTTGGCTCCTGTGTTTTGTTTTGTTTTGTTTTAGGCCGGGCCGTGTGGCATGCGGGATCTTAGCTCCTGAACCAGGGGTCGAACCTGTTTCCCCTGCATTGGGAGCTGGAGCCCTAACCACTGGCCCGCCAAGGAGATCCCAGCTCCTATGTTCTTTTGACACAATCCTGGTAGCGTTTCACAGATCCTTATGACATGACAAGATGTGAGTTATCTACTTTTCAGAAGCACTCTTGCATCGGCAGTGCTTGATGACTGATTGCATGTCAGTGGCAGTGGGAGGCAGACTCACTCCTACTTTTGTTTGTTTGCTTGTGTTGGCTGCACCACACAGTTTGTGGGATCTTAGTCCCTGACCAGGGATTGAACCCAGGCCCATGGCAGTGAAAGCGCAGAGTCCTAACCACTGGACCGCCAGGGAATTCCCTCGTTCCCAGTTTTATGACGTGTAAACCTATGTGGACAGTGGTGTCACTCGCTGCTTGAGAAGAAGGAGCAGGTTTGGGGTCAAGGTTGAGGCTGAGACACCTGGGGCAGAGGCATGCTCTGTGGCTCTGCAGCTCTGCTTTCTACCCTTCCATCCCATCCTGTTTTAGTCACACATTTATCAACCCATCCTTGATAAAATGCCAGGTCTGTGGGGGCCATGAGAGAAGTGATTCTTGCCCCTGAGAGCTCCAGGTCCAGATGCAGAGACAAGCTTCTTTCTCCTGAAATAACAAGGGCTGGGGGCGGGAGACCAGATTGGTCAGAGAAGACTCAGAGGGCACTGTGGGGAGGACAGACATCTCCGGCCATCCCTCAGGGCCTTGGGGACTTGAGCACTACAGCCCTAGCACACAGGAAGGGCAATGGCCATCACTGCAGACGCCATGGGGTGGCTGAAGACAATGGTACTCCAAGGCCCCAGCCAGCTGCAATCCTCCACATGGCCCATGGCACAAGTCAGCACAGCCAGGCAGGGCAGCCACGAGGGGTCACTTTCCTCCCCCGGTGTCTGGGCATGAGAAAGCACTGGTCTTCTCCAAACATGGCTTGGGCTCCAAAGAGGGATGTGTGTCTTGTTGTTGCAGTGTGCTCAGCTTGGTTATATAACCCTCCCAGCCGCTGACATATACACACACTTGTGCATTCACTCGTGGTACACAAAGCACATGAGTTCAAATTAATAAACTTGCCTCACGTGTACAGTCACGCACAGCCACCGACTGCCACATACACATACAGAGGAAGTGCAGAAGAGGAGAGCTGGCCCTGTTCAGAGGGTGAGAAGACTGTGTTTGAATCTGGCTCCTTCACTAGGCCCCTGGTCTGTAGACCTCAGCTTACTGATCTGTAAAGCAAGATGTTGGCCTTAATGTCCCTGCCCCCGAGGTCCTTGCTCATGCTGACAATCAGGTTCTGTGGTTTTCAACGCACATATGCATTCCTAGGAACTCTGGGGACCCCCCCACCAAGCCAGAGGATTACCGCAGAGATGCTCTAATTTCCCTAGAATAGTTAAGTGTGCTGTCCCCCCATCACAAAGGCACAGTTTAGCCAGAAGGAGCCCTACACCTTCTGACTCCCTAAGCCCTCAGGCTGAACCTTTCTTTTTCCCTGAGTACATCAACCGGAGGAGAGTGAAATGCTCACCCGGTGGCCCCCAGCTGGAATGGAGGGGCAGCTGGCTCTAGCTCTGTACCTGCTCCCTGGGCCTGGATTCCCCCCACCCACTTCCCCAGAGCTCCAGCAGTGACAGTAACCAGTCTGTAAGGTTAGTGGGGGGGGGGAGGGGGCGGGGGGCGGGTCACTATTTGCCTATGGAATTGGGATTTGCCAGCCTTCGAAGGCCTATGGGGCCCTGGTAGGTTTCCTGGGTGGATAGGAAAGCTCTGTGTGTGCCTCCTGGCTCCCTCAAGCTCAGTTTGCTCACTCCCAGGCAGCTGCCAAGGGACCCTGAAGCTTAAGGGATCCTCTAGGTTGAATGTAGGTTTTCGGAGAAGTCCTGTGGGGAGAAGGGAAGACTTTTCCACAGAAAGGCAGACTATGTAGTGAAATTGGGGAAGCCCTGAACTAAATCAACAACTGATACACTAGGTGCCTTTGGGCAACCTCTAGGCCTCAGTTTACTCATCTATAAAATGGGAACCAAAGTGACTATCCTAGTACTGTCTGAAGAATTCACTGAGAAACTGCCTATAAAGCACTCAGCATGGTGTCTGGCACATAGTAAGTGTTCAAAATCTAGTAGCTGTTGTTATTATTATTATCGACTGAACTGTCTTTCAAAAAAGGGCACAAAGGTAGGTTCTGGGAACTCCAGAAAGGGATGCTTGATTTCCATATTCAACAAACTTTGAAAGGAATATTAAAGTACAATATAAGCATTTTGAAAATAATGACTTTTACTTCTGTATCTGGCACTATGCAGACAAATTGAGTAGTGAAATCCCTCTCTAAAAATGCTGAATATCGAAAATGTGCATATGTTAAAGCATAGATGAACTAGTGTCAAGTAAGAGAAACAGGCTGAAGCCAGAATAACAGGAGAGCATGATGCTAGCGGGGTAAGCCTAAGCTAGAGCAGGTGCTCCCCTGAGGCACTGGGCTGTAGATGGACCTCCTGGGCACCACGTCAGTACTTCTGACCCCCACTCTGATTCTAGCCACTGCAGAGGTGACCATTTTCATATGGACCTCGACCAGCCTCATGTAGGTGTCACCTCATCTTGGGCACTTGTGATCTACCTCTCGTTCCTGTCTGAGACTATTTGACTCTGCAGAGTAGGATGACCTTGGGAATCTCTTGGACCTTCATACGTGTGCAACCCCTGAGTTCAGAGGACTTAATATCTGTAGGGCCACTCTTGATCAGTGGGGGACAGGAGCAAATAATAAATGCTTCTGCCTTTAGTCTCCATGTCACAAGGCTCCTCAGAAGATCCTGTGAGAATCAAGAACATATCACAGGTCCCCTTGATAAGGCGATCTTGTACTGGCTTTTGTTTCTTTGTTTCACTTTTCCCAACCCTCACTCCTGTTCCCTAGGGTCAAATTAACTGCATGCAAGTTTTGTCTGAAGCTCTGCCTTAGGAGAAACAAAACAGCAGGAAAGAGAAAGAAAAGGTCTTAAGTCTGGGCCTGGGAAGGAGGTTATCAAAGACCCCTCCCCTCCCCCCAATTTGGGACTTCTCAAAAGTCAATGCTCTAGGGGAGAAACAGGGGGAAAAATACCAACTCACCCACAGAAGACTTTCCCATATTCGCTTAGCTCTGGGTGGAGTAGGAACACAGGGGATTAAAAAAAAGTCCACTAGGATTCCTGATATAAAACAACATTCTTGGGCTTCCCTGGTGGCACAGTGGTTGAGAGTCCGCCTGCCGATGCAGGGGACATGGGTTCGTGCCCCGGTCCGGGAAGATCCCACATGCCGCGGGGCGGCTAGGCCCGTGAGCCATGGCCGCTGAGCCTGCGCGTCCGGAGCCTGTGCTCCGCAACGGGAGAGGCCACAACAGTGAGAGGCCCGCATACCGCAAAAAAAACAAAAACAAACAAACAAACAAAAAACCCATTCATGTGGAGGGAAGCCCTAAATCATATTCTTTGTGAGACTGGAAAAACTCCAAGCCAAAAATATATTTAAAAGTTGTTCTGGGGCTTCCCTGATGGCACAGTGGTTAAGAATCCACCTGCCAATGCAAGGGACATGGGTCCGAGCCGTGATCCAGGAAGATCCCACATGCCGCGGAGCAACTAAGCCCGTTTGCCACAACTATTGAGTCTGTGCTCTAGAGCCCACAAGCCACAACTACTGAGCCTATGTGCCGCAACTACTGAAGCCTGCACACCTAGAGCCTGTGCTCTGCAACAAGAGAAGCCACCACAATGAGAGGCCCACACACCGCAACGAAGAGTAGCCCCCGCTCGCCGCAACTAGAGAAAAGCCCGCACGCAACGAAGACCCAACGCAGCCAAAAATAAAATAAATAAATTTATGAAAAAAGAAAAGAGAGTATAGTATTGACAAAAGGGTTGATACATATGTCAGTGGAGCTGTTAGTAATTAAACAAGGAGGCCTTCAGACTGAGGTGGCTCTAATGTGCTGTAAGCAAATCAAAACCTAATCCAGAGTAAATTCCTATAAATGCCCCAAGGTTAAGAAATTGAAACTGAAGAACAACCAGTCACAAACAGTCAACTAGGCCTTTCCAAATAAGGCAACTGCTTAAGGTATAGCAAATCAAATAATTTCCTTGCTTTGCTTCCATGTCTGCTCTATAAAAGCCTTTTCCCGCAGCTCCTGCTGGTAGAGTGCTCCTAATCACTCCTGGTTTGCTGCTGCCCAGTTTGAATCCATGTTTGCTGAAATAAACTCTTCCAAATTTTAATGTACTTTAGTTTATCTTTTAAGAGATCAGAATTGAGATCCTAAAGGTACGCTCATGCGTATATGGTCAATTGATTTTTGATAAAGGTGTCAAGTCAATTCAATGGACAAATAATATTCTTTTCAACAAATTGTACTGGGATAATTGGACAGTCAGTAAAAAAAAAAAGAAGAAGCTCAGCCCATAAATCACGCCATATTAAAAAATTAACTCAAAATGGACCATAGACAAAAATGTAAAACCTAAAACTATAAACCTAAAACACAGTAGAAAAATCTTTGTGACCATGGGTCAGGCAAAGCTTTCTGAGATATTCTACCAAAAGCACAATCCATAAAGAAAAAAATCAATAAACTATATTTCATAAAAGTTTTTAAGGTTTTGCTCTTCAAACACTATTAAGTAGGTGAAAAGGCAAGTCTCAGCTGGAGAGAAAATATTTGCAATACATATATCTGATATAGGACTAGTATCCAGAATGTATAAACAATTCCCAAAAGTCAATAATAGGAAGGGGAACTTCTGACCGAGGTGGCATGAAGAGGTTGGCAAATACTTCCCTCCCAAAACAAGTATAAAACTGGACACATAAAAAAACAAAAACCAAAAACAAAATAAAGAAACCTTTGCAGTGTTTTGGAAATTAGCCAAAGGCAAACAACAAATTGAGAAGCATTTATTCATGAAAAAATGCTAGAACTTTGAGCAACAACAGTGGAATTTTGCAATCTTTTTGCCTAGGGTTGCTCCCATTACCCCCCAGCTTGGTCATTGACAATGACAGTGTTAACAGGGTGTGGATGAAAACCAGAAGTATATCCACAAGAGGGGATACACTTGAATTGAAATAGGCAAAAACAAAATTTTTTTAAATGTATTTGTTCATTTTGACTGTGCCAGGTCTTAGCTGCTGCACACGGGATCTTTGCTGCTGCATGCGGATCTTAGTTGTGGCAGGCGGACTCCCAGCTGCAGCATGCATGCAGGATCCAGTTCCCCAACCAGGGATCAAATGAAGTCCCCCTGCATTGGGAGCGTGGAGTCTCACCCATTGGACCACCAGGGAAGTCCCCAAATAGACAAAAACGTGAGCCAGCAGCATCATCTGTAAGAGTAGGAAACAAATGAAAAAAACCTGCAGTTTTGCTAGCCTGGCTGGGAGAGCAGCACACCAGCAAGAAACTTAATGGGGAGATCCTGGAAATCAGACAGTCATAGAAAGGCTAGATCAGCTCTCCGTGCATGCCTGGCTGACTGGGAAAGTATGAACATTCACAGAGGAGATCTACAAGAGCCCTAGCAGAAAGTGAAGGCCAAGGCAGTCTTGAGAACTAGATGAACTTTGAATAAACTCTACAACCCACATACAGATCAACTGGCAGAATGGAAATCTTACAGAGTCAAGGTATTTGAGCACAACCTCATATAAGTGGAATCAGACAGTATTTGTCCTTTTGTGACCAACTCATTTCACTTAATTTCTTTTAGAAAGCATAAAATTATATAAAGCAATAATTATAACATAACACTGTATTGTTAAGTTCATAAAATATATAAATTACATATGAAACTAATAGCACCAAAGAGGGGAGAAGAAATGGAGCTGTATTGGAGGAAAGTTGCTATATTTAAGCAGAATTAAATCAATATAAAAGTAGATAGTGGAGGCTTCCCTGGTGGCGCAGTGGTTGAGAGTCCGCCTGCCGATGTAGGGACATGGGTTCGTGCCCTGGTCCGGGAAGATCCCACATGCCGCGGAGCGGCTGGGCCCGTGAGCCATGGCCGCTGAGCCTGCACGTCCGGAGCCTGTGCTCCACAACGGGAGAGGCCACAACAGTGAGAGGCCCACGTACCGCCAAAAAAAAAAAAAAGAAAGAAAAAAGTAGATAGTGGGACTTCCCAGGCAGTCCAGTGGTTAAGACTTCACTTTCCAATGCAGGGGGTGTGGGTTCGACCCCTGGTTGTGGAGCTAAGATCCCACATGCCTCGTGGCCAGGAAACCAAAACATAAAACGGAGGCAATGTTGTGGCAAATTCAATAAAGACTTTAAGAAAAAAATGGTCCACATCAAAAAAAAATCTGAAAAAATAAAAGTAGATAGTGATGTTAGGATTTTAATCCTTAAGCAACTACTAAGAAAATAACCTTTAAAATATAGTTAAGTGGCTTCCCTGGTGGCGCAGTGGTTGAGAGTCCGCCTGCTGATGCAGGGAACACGGGTTCATGCCCCGGTCTGGGAAGATCTCACATGCCGTGGAGCGGCTAGGCCCATGAGCCATGGCTGCTGAGCCTGCGCGTCCGGAGCCTGTGCTCCGCAACGGGAGAGGCCACAACAGTGAGAGGCCTGTGTACCGCAAAAAAAAAAAAAAAAAAAAAAATATATATATATATATATATATATATATATAGTTAAAACAATCTACAGAGGCATGAAGGTAGTACACTAGAAATATTTATTTAACACAAATGAAGGCAATAAAGGAGGAACAGAGGAACAAAAAGGACATGAGACATAAGAAAATAAATAGCAAGATGGATTGACATAAATCAAACCATATCAATACTTACATTAAATATGAATGGTCTAAACATTCCAGTAAAAAGACATAGACTGTCAGAATGTCTGATAAGGCAAGATCCAACTATATGTTGTCTACGAGAGGCACATCTTAAATTCAGAAGTATGAACAGGTTGAATGTAAAAAGGATGGAAAATCATATATCATGTAAACAGTAACCATAAAAGAGTGGGAGTAATTATATTAATATCAGGCAAAATTAGACTTTAAAGCAAGAAACACTACTACAGACAAAGGGATACTCCATAATGATGAAAGAATCAATGCATCAAGAAGATAAAACAGTTATAAACAAACAAATAAATAAGCAGTTAATAACAGAGCCCCAACACTTATGAAGCAAAAGCAGACAGAATTGAAAGGAGATATAGACAGTTCAACAACTATAGTAGGAGATTTCAATACACCTCTATTGGTAACTGATGAGCAAATGATCAGAAAATCAGTAAGGATATAAGAGACTTGAACAATGCTCTCAAGCAATTTGACCTAACTTTGACACAAAATTCAAACCAATAACAGTTCAATACACAGTATTTCCAGGCAAACATGTAACATTCTCTAGTCTCTAAGACTCTCTAAATTTTAGGCCAGAAAACAAGACTCAAGAAATTTAAAAAGACTTAGATCACACAAGGTATGTTCTCTATACACATTTTTTTTGATTAAATTAGAAATCTAAAAGAGAAGAAAATTGAGAAATCTCCAAATATTTGGAAATTAAGACACTTCTCAATAACTCATGGATCAAAAAAGAAGAAAAAGTAGAAATTAGAGAATAAATTGAACTGAATGAAAATTCAAACACAGCATATCTGTATTTATTGGATGTCATTAAAGAAGAAAAAGTAGAAATTAGAGAATAAATTGAACTGAATGAAAATTCAAACACAGCATATCTGTATTTATTGGATGTCATTAAATCAATGCTTAAAGAGTAATTTACAGTTTTAAATGCTTAGGTTAGAATGGGAGAAAAATCAAATATCAATAATCTAAGCTTTTGTTTCAAAGAGTTTGAAAAAGAAAAGCAAATCAAACCCAAAGTAAGAAGAAGGGAGGGAATAATAAAGATAAAAGCAGAAAGCTATGAAACAGGAAAAAAAAAAAGAAAGAAAAACATAATCAGTGAGGGCTTCCCTGGTGGCGCAGTGGTTGAGAGTCCGCCTGCCAATGCAGGGGACACGGGTTCGTGCCCCGGTCCGGGAAGATCCCACATGCCGCGGAGTGGCTGGGTCCGTGAGCCATGGCTGTTGAGCCTGCATGTCTGGAGCCTGTGCTCCGCAACGGGAGAGGCCACAACAGTGAGAGGACCGCATACCGAAAAAAAAAAAAATCAGTGAAACCAAAAGTGGTTCTTTAAAAAGATCAACAAAACTGATAAAGCTTACTGGTCTAACCAGGAAAAAAAGAGAATACACAAATTACCAAAACCAGCAATGAAAGAGGAGACATCACAATACACCATTTACAAAAAGCCTGCAGCTGACTTGATACTTAATAATGCAAACAGAATGCTTTCCCCCGAAGATCAGGAATAAGGGAAAGATATTCTCTCTCCCTCCCTTCTATTCAGCCTTGTACTGGAGGTCCTAGCCAGTGCAAACAAGAGAAGAAAAAGAAATTAAAGGCATGCAGATTGGAAAGTAATAAGTAAAACTGTCTTTAACCACAGAGGTCATGATTCTGAATGTAGATAATTCTAAGGAGTGTACTTTAAAAATTAGTAGAATTAGGACTTCCCTAGTGGTCCAGTGGTTAAGAATCCACCTTCCTATACCGGGGACACGGGTTTGATCTCTGGTCGGGGAACCTAGTTCCCACATGCCGTGGGGCAACTAAGCCCACGTGCAGCAACTACTGAGCCCACATGCTCTGGAGCCCATGCACCACAACTAGAGAGAAGCCTGCGCACCACAACTAGAGAGAAGCCTGCACGCCACAACTAAGAGCCTGTGTGCCGCAACTAAGAGCCAACACAGCCAAAAATAAACAAACAAAATAAAGTAAATACTTTTTTAAATTAGTAGAATTAATAAGCAAGTTTAGCAGGGTCATGGTATGCAAGATAATTATGCATAATAAAATATTTCCCATAAATAAAAGCCAAGGCACAGGTGACTTCACTGGTGAATTCAATCAAACATCTAAAGAAGGATTAACACCAATTCTCCACAAACTCTTCCAAAAGTTAGAAGAGGAGGGAACACTTACAACTCATTTTATGAGGCCAGAACCAAAGACATCACAAGGGAAAAAAACAAAACAAAACAAAAACAAAAAAACTATATACCAATATCTCTTATGAATATAGATGCAAAAATCTTCAACAAAATACTATCAAACTGAACCCAGAAACATCTGAAAAAGATTATACACCATAACGGAGTAAGATTTTTCCCAAAAGTGCAAGGTTGACTCAACATATGAAAATCAATCATGGAGTGGTCAAGATGGTGAAGTAGGAAGACCTTAAATGCACTCGTCCCGCAAGCACACCAAAATTACAACTATTTACAGAGCAACAATTGATGAGAAAAACTGGAAAACTAGCAGAAAAGATCTTTTACAACTAAATATATACAGGAAAAATCACAACAAGATGGGTAGGAGGGCGAAGATGCAGTATAGTCAAGACCCATACCCCCAGGTGGGCAACCCACAAATGGAGGATAATTACAATTACAGAGGTTCTCCCCAAGGAGCAAGTGATATCTGAATCCCACATCAGACTCCACAGCCCAGGGGTCTTGGACTGGGAAGATGAGTCCCCAGAAGGTTTGGCTTGGAAGGCCAGCAGGGCTTACCTTCAGGAGAGCCAGAGGGCTGTGGGAAATAGACTCCACACTTAATAAGTGCACACAAAATCTCACATGCTCCAGGACCCAGGGCAGAAATAATCATTTGAAAAGAGCCTGGATCAGACCCACCTGCTGATCTTGGAGAGCCTCCTAGAGAGGCAGGAGGCAACTGGAGCTCACACTGGACACAGACACTGGCAGCAGCCATTTCTGGGAGTTTGTTCTATCACTTGGACATTGGTGCTGGCAAGCGATATTTTGGAATCCTCGCTGGAGCTTATTAGAACCAGGACCTGGCCTCACCCACCAGCCTTTCTGGCATTAGTCCTGGGATGCCTCAGGCCAAGCAACTAGCCAGGAAGGGATGCAGCCCCACCCATCAGCAGGCCTCCTGCCTTAAGACTCCCTGAGTCCATCCCAGGTCCTGGCTCTGTCCACCAGAGGCCCAGTACCCAGACCTGCACACAATGCACAGGCACTAGACCTGGGACCCCCAGGGTCCTGCAGCCAGAGACCCTGGGACTCAGTTCTTCCACCAGTGAGCTGGTACTAGCCCCAGGGCCCCCTGGACCCCAGGACAACACCAGCTGTGGGAACACCAGGCCCTGCAGCTAGAGACCCAGGAAACTAGCTCCACCCACCAGTGAGCCAGCACTAGCCCCAGGACCCCCTGGGCCCCAGCCCCACACACCAGCAGGCCAATACCAGCTCCAAGACACCTTGGACCCTTCAGTCAGGATCTAGCTTCACTCACCAGTGGTCCAACACCAGCTTTGGGTCACCCCAGACTCCACAGCCAGCTGTGTCAGGAACAGCCCACCAGAGGGCTGACACTAGACCTGGGACCCCCAGTGCCATAACCACCCACTCCAGAACTGAGCTTCACATATCAGTGGGCTAGCACTAGTCCTGGGTCCCCCCCAGAGCCCCAAAGCCAGCAGCCTCGTGACCCGGCCCTGCCAACCAGTGGCTGGCAGCCTCTGCACAAGGCAGAGCCTGGCAACCAACCTGACTGGGGGCTAGCCACAACTGCCATACTGCCCATTATAGTTAGCCTGCCACAACAGAAGGACCCATGCAGCCAAAATAGGGGGTACCCCTAGAGCATATAGCTCTGGTGACCAGAGGGGAGTGTGCTGCAGGGACACATAGGACATCTCCTAGACGTAGGACACTTTTCCAAGGTTGGGAAACATAATCGACTTACCAGATACATAGAAATAAAAACAGCAAATTAGGGAAAATGAGGTGACAGAGTAATATCTTCCAAATGAAGGAACAAGATAAAACTCCAGAAGAACTAAGTGAAGTGTAGATAGGCTATCTACCTTATAGAGAGTTCAAGGAAATGACAGTAAAGATGTTCAAAGAACTCAGGAGAAGATTGGGTGAACAGAGTGAGAAGTTAGAAGTTTAACAAAGGGTTAGAAAATATAAAGAAGAACCAAACAGATGAAAAATACAATAAATGAAATGAAAAATACACTAGGGGCTTCCCTGGTGGCACAGTGGTTGAGAAACTGCCTGCCAATGCAGGGGACACAGGTTCGAGCCCTGGTCTGGGAAGATCCCACATGCCGCAGAGCAACTAGGCCCGTGAGCCACAACTACTGAGTCTGCGCATCTGGAGCCTGTGCTCCGCAACAAGAGAGGCCGCGATAGTGAGAGGCCCGCGCACCGCGACAAAGAGTGGTCCCCACTTGCCGCAACTAGAGAAAGCCCTCGCATAGAAACGAAGACCCAACGCAGTCAAAAATAAATATAAATAAATAAAAATTTAAAAAAGAAAAATACACTAGATACACTAGAAGGAATCAACAGTAGATTAAATGATACAGAGGAACAGATCAGCAAGCTGGAAGACAGAGTAGTAGAAATCACTGAAGTTGAACAGAAAAAAGAATAAAAAGAAAAGAGAACAGTTTAAGAGACCTCTGGGACAATATCAAGTGTACTAACAGTTGCATTATAGGGGTCCCAGAAGGAGAAGAGAGAAAGGAGTAGAGAACATATTTAAAGACACAATAGCTGACAACTTTCCTAACTTAGGAAAGGAAACAGACTTTCAGGTTCAGGAAGCACAGAGAATCCCAAACAGGATCAACCCAAAGAGGACTACACCAAGACACACTGTAATTAAAATGGTAAATATTAAAGATAAAGAGAGAATATTAAAAGCAGCAAGGAAAAAGCAACAAATTACATACAAGGGAGCTCCCATAAGCCTCTCAGCTGACTTTTGAGCAGAAACTCTACAGACCACAAGGGAGTGGCATGATATATTTAAAATGATGAAAGGGAAAAACATACAACCAAGAATATTCTACCCAGCAAGGCTTTTGTTCAGATTTTATGGAGAGATCAAAAGTTTTACAGACAAGCAAAAGCTAAAAGAGTTCAGCACCACCAAATCAGCTTTACAGGAAATGATAAAGGGAATTTTCTAAGTGAGAAAGAAAAGGCCACAACTAGAAACAGGAAAATTATGAAAGGAAAAATCCATCAGTAAAGACAAATATATAGTAAAGGTAGTAAATTAGCCACGTATAAAGCTAGTAGGGAGGTCAAAAGAGAAAAATAGTAAAATCATCTATATCCGCAATAAGTTGTTAAGGGATACACAAAACAGAAAGATGTAAAATACAATGTCAAAAACAGTAAATAGGGGAGGGGAGGAGTAAAAATGCATGGTTGTTAAAATGCGTTTTGAACTTAAGAGATCAGCAACTTAAAATAATCAAATATATATAATGCTATGTACAGTGTGGGAAAGATAGTCAAAACTACGTAATATCTTTGTATGGTGACATAGCATATCTAGACTTATCATGGTGATCATTTTGACATGTATAGAAATACCAAATCACTATGTTGTGTTACAGGAACTAACACAGTGTTGTAGCTATACTTCAAAAAACAAACAAACTCATAGAAAAAGAGATCAGATTTGTGGCTACCAGATGCAGGGTGGGGAGGGAGAAATGGGTGAAGGTGGTCAAAAGGCACAAACCTTAACTTCCAGTTATAAGATAAATAAGTACTAGGGATGTAATGTACAACATAATAAATATAATTAACACTGCTGTATGTTTTATAGGAAAATTGTTAAGAGAGTAAAGTCTGAGAGTTCTCATCACAAGAAAAAAATTTTTTCTATTTCTTTAATTTTGTATCTATATGAGATGATGGATGGTCACTAAACTAATTGTGATAATCTTTTCATGATATATGTAAGTCAAACCATTGTGCTGTACATTTTAAATTTATACAGTGCTGGGACTTCCCTGGTGGCGCAGTGGTTAAGGATCCACCTGCCAATGCAGGGGACATGGGTTCGATCCCTGGTCCAGGTAGATCCCACATGTCACGGGGCAACTAAGCTCGTGTGCCACAACTACTGAGCCTGCATTCTAGAGCCCGCAAGCCACAACTACTGAGCCCACGTGCCACAACTACTGAAGCTCGCATGCCTAGAGCCTGTGCTCTGCAACAAGAGAAGCCACAGCAATGAGAAGTCTGCACACCGCAACGCAGGGTAGCCCCCGCTCTCCACAACTAGAGAAAGACCGCGCACAGCAACAAAGACCCAATGCAGCCAAAAATAAATAAAATAAAATAAATTAATTTTAAAAATAATAAACGTATACAGTGCTGTATGTCAATTATATCTCAAAAAAACTGGATAAAAAATCAATCAGTGTAATACACTGTATTAATAGAAAAATGAACAAAAACCATATGATCATTTCAATGATGCAGAAAAAGCATTTGACAAAATCCAACACTCTTTCATGATAAAAACACTCAGAAAACTAGGAATAGAAGGGAACTTCCTCAATCTGATAAAGGGCATCTATGAAAAGCCCATAATTAGTGGTAAAAGACTGAAGGCTTTCCCCTTAAGATCAGGAACAAGACAAAGATGTTCAATGTCACCACTCCTATTCAAACGTGTACTAGAGATAATAGCCAGGATAATTACAAAAGAAAAGAGAGGGAAAAAAAAAGAGGATTCATATTGGAAAGGAAGAAAGTAAGATTATCTCTATTTTCAGATAACATGATCTTGTATATAAAAAATCCTATGGAAGCCACAGTAAAACCTATTAGAAATAATAAATAAATTCAGCAGATTTGCCTTGAACAAAACTCAAGTGCATATAATAGCAATGACCAATCCAAAAGTGAAATTAAGAAAACAATTCCATAAAAAAGAATAAATTACTTGGGAATAAATTTAACAGCAGAGTGCAAGACTTGCACACTGAAATCTACAGAACATCACTGAAAGAAATTAAAGAAGACTTTTATATATTTATAGAAAGATATCTCATGTCTGTGGATTGAAAGACTTAATATTGTTAAGATGGCAATACTCCCCAAATTGGTCTACAGATGTAGTGGAATCCCAATCAAAATCCCAGCTGCCTTTTTTTTGCAGAAATTGAAAAGCTGATTCTAAAATTCATATGGAAATGCAAGAGACCCAGAATAGTCAAAACAATCTTGAAGAAGACGAACAAAGTTGGAGGAATCACACTTCCTGATGTCAAAACTTACAACAAAGCTACAGTAAGCAGGACTGTGTAGTATGGCATGAGAATAGACATGTAGATCAATGACATAGAATTGAGAGTCCAGAAATAAACCCTGACATTTGTGGTCAATTGATTTTCAGCAAGGGTGCCAAGACAATTCAGTGTGGAAAAAATAGTCTTTTAAAAAAATGATACTAGGATACTGGATAACTACATGCAAAAGAATGAAGTTAACCTCTTCCTTACATCATACACAAAAATTAACTCCAAATAGATTATATTCCTAAATGTAAGAGCTTAAAAATCTAAAACTCTTAGAAGAAAACATGGGCATAAACTTTCATGACCTTGGGTTAGGCAAAGCCGTCTAAGATGCAACAGCAAAAGCAAAAGCAACAAAAGAAGAAATAAATAAATTGTACTTCATCAAATTTTAAAACTTTGGGCTTCAAAGGATACTGTTAATTAAGTGAAAAGATAACCCAGAGAGAAAAATTTTTTGCAAATCATGTAACTGCTAAGGTACTCGTATCCAGAATACATAAAAGCTCTTACAACTCAACAACAGGAAGACAAACAACCCAATTAAAATTTTGGCAAAAGGTTGAATAGATATTTCATCAAAGAAAGCTTTTTAAAAATTAAACATGTACCTACTATACAATCAAGCAATTCTACTCCTAGTGATCTTCCCAAGAGAAATGAAAGCATACATTTACCAGACAAAAACTTGTTTATGAACATTCATAGTAGCATTATTTATAATAGTCTAAAACTGGAACAATCCAAATGTTTATCAATTGGTAGATGGATAAAAAAATGTGATATATCCTTATAATGTAATACTATATATCAATAAAAAAGGAACAAACTATTGGTAAATGCTATAACATTAAAGAATCTCAAAAACATTATGCTAAATGGAAAAGAACAGAAATAAAATATTACATAGTGAATCATTTTATTCATACAAAATTCAAATAATGTAACTCCATAAAGATATAAAACAGATCACCAGTTGCCCTGGGGTGGGAGCAGAGACTGAGAACAAATGGGCACAAGGGAATTTTTGAAGTGACGAAAATTTTCTAAAACTATATTGTGGTGATGGTAGTACAAATTTATTTATTTTCTTTTCCTCTTTTTCTTTTTGTGGTTGTACAACTTTAAACTTAAAACAAGTGAGTTTGATGGCATGTAAATTAAAAATCCTCAATCACAAGACAAAAAAGCCCACAGCTTAAAAAATATGGAAAAGATTTTAACAGAAACCTCACCAAAGAAGATACATAGATGACAATAAGCACATTCTAAATGCTCAATATCATTCATCATTAAGAAAATGAAAGTTAAAATTACAATATGATACCATTACATACCTATTAGAACAGCTAAAAGAAAAATGGAGAGAAAGGAGAGTACCTGGAGTTCTTATGCGTGACTGGGTGAGACTGTAAAACAGCACAATCATTTTGCTGGATGGAATTATACAATGGTACAGCCACTTGGAAGACAATTTGGCAGTCTCTCATAAGGTAAAACATATACTTACCATATGCCCCAGCAATCTGACTCGTAGGTGTTTACTCATGAGAAGTGAAAACATACACCTACCCCTCAAAATCTGTATATTAACGTTTATACCAGAGTTGAGGAGACAGAGTTGAGAATTCGGGAAGGAGAGGTGGCTAGAATTTGCAGGGCAGAGTATTGGAAAGAGAAAACTTTACAGAGAAAGGGAGCTCCAGTAATCTTTAGTCTTCAGCTGAGTACTGAATAGCACATATGTGTGAGAATACTACCAAGGCCAGGGAAAGAGCCACTGAAAAGGACAGGAGGAACAATCACCAGAACTGACAAAACTGGGAATAGTTCATGTTCCCAACAGCTGTGTGCAAGGACCTCCTGACAAAGTACACAACAGAGAGAGGCTTCAGAAAGGTATTGCCAATGAGCCCTAGGATAAAGACTACTCTGGAGCCATGTAAAAAAAAAAGCTCATAAGCAAGTCTCAAAAGGGTCACATTGTTTCCAAATAACTGCATGTAAGATCAAAGATCAAAATCAAAGAAATACAAAAAACTCCAGAACACAATTTAAAATGACAATATCTAGTATCCAATAAAAAAAGTACCAGGTATAGAGGAAGATTCTGGGAAGATATCAGAGTAGGAAGCACCAGGAATCTGTCTCCCCACCTGGAATTGCATTGGCAGAATCTGTCTGATATAACTATTTTGGAAATCTGGAGTCTATTGAAGGTTTGCAGCTTCCAGGGGAAGACTTGGATGGTGAATTGTAGCTAATTTCAGCCAACTTCAGTTCTTAGCACAGTAGCAGCTACCCATCTTCCACCCCCACGGCCACATGGCAGGCAGCTGTGTACATATTCCTGCAACAGCTTACATGCAGTATGTGGAAGCAAGGGGGTACAAAAAGGACCCTGTCCTCCAAATACCAGGGATCTCTTTTCTGATGGCTGATTGCTGCTTCTGATTACAGAGGTGGAGACAAAGAGGTGGGCAGCCATTTTTGTTGCACCTCTCCCATTGTTGCAAGCTCCTCCCTCTCTAGCTGAAATGACTTCCATGGGATTTAAAGGGATGGCACTTTTCATCCACCCTTCATTTTTATCTTTTTCCCCTTTCAGGAACCAGACATTGAAGACTAGGACATTCAAAAACAAATTCATATACAGGGAAAATTAGAAAGTGACCGTGAATGCCCAGGAAAAGTCTCAGGAAAGACATGAGAAGACATTAAATTCATAACTCAGGCTGATCTTCAGCACAAAGCCTGCCTACAACAATCAAAAAAAGAAAACAATAAAACAAAACCCAGTAAACTCTGGGGAAGGGGATAATCTGATTTCCAAAATTACCATATTATTAGATTCAAATATCCAGTCTTCACAAAAAATGACAAGCCATACCAAGAAACAGGAAAGGAAAAAAATTAAATCAACAGAAACTATCTCTGAAAAAGACATAATCATAGATATACTACACAAATACTTTAAAACAACTATCTTAAAGATGCTCAGAGAACTGAAGGAAGATGAGATAAAGTCAAGAAAATGATGTGTGCACAAAATGGAAATATCAGTAAAGAGATAGAAATCTTACGAAGGAACCAAAATGAAATTTTGGAGCTATAAAGTACAAAAACTGAAATGAAAAACTCACTAGAGTGATTCAAAGGCAGATTTGAGCAGGAAGAAGAAAGAATTAGCCAACTTGAAGATAGAACAATGAAAATTATTGAGTCTGAGGAAAAGGAAGAAAAGAGATTGAAGAAAAGTAAACAGATCCTAAGACACCTATGGGACACCATCAAGAGGACCAAAATAAGCACTGTGGCAGTCCCAGAAGGAGATGAGAGACAGAAAGGGATAGAGAGAATATTTGAAGATATAATGACTGAAAACTTAATAAATTCGATGAAAGACATAAATATGAACATGCAGGAAGCTCAATAAACTCCAAGTAAGAGGAATTCAAAGAGATTCACACCAAGACTCATAATCAAACTATCAAAAGCCAGACAAAGAGAATCCTAAGAGCAGCAAGAGAGAAGTGAAAAATCACACACAAAGGATCCTTAATAAGATAATTGTCAGATTTCTCATTAGAAATTTTTGAGGCCAAAAAACAGTGGGCCCCTATATTTGAAGTACTAAAAGAAAAAAAAGTCAACCAAGAGTCCTATATACACCAAAACTGTTCTCCAAAAGTGAGGGAGAAATCAAGAAATTCCCAGATAGATAAAAGCTGAGGGAGATTGTGACCAATAGACCTGCCCTGCAAAAAATGCTCAAGGCAGTCCTGCAAGCTGAAAAAAAAGGATACTAGGCAGTAACTCAAAGTCATATATAGAAAAAAGATATCAGTAAAGGTAAATACATGGGCAAATAAGATGCTAGTGTTATTGTAACAATGGTTTGTAACTGCACTTTTTGTTTTCTACTAAAATATTCAAAGAAAAAAAGCAATTATTAGTATAAATGCTAGTATTACTGTAACTTTGGTTTGTAACTCCAAATCTTGTTTGCTGGATAATTCAAGAGATTAGTGCATTTAAAGAATTATTAGTTTATGTTTTGGGGCACACAATTTATAAAAATGTCATTTTGTGACATCAGTACCTGAAAGGGGTGGGGATGGAGCTATAAAGGAACAGAGTTTTTGTATGTTATTAAGTTAAGCTGGTATAAATTCAAATCAGAGTTGTTCTTTTCTGTTCTTTTTTTGCAGTACACGGGCCTCTCACTGTTGTGGCCTCTCCCATTGCAGAGCACAGGCTCCGGACGCGCAGGCTCAGCAGCCATGGCTCACGGGCCTAGCTGCTCCACGGCATGTGGGATCTTCCCGGACCGGGACACGAATCCGTGTCCCCTGCATCGGCAGGCAGACTCTCAACCACTGCGCCACCAGGGAAGCCCAAATCAGAGTATTTTAACTTTAAAATGTTAAATGTAATCCCCATGGTAATCACAAAAAAATAGCTATAGAATATACACAAAAGGAAATGAGAAAGGAATTCAAACGTTTTACTACAAAAAAAGAACTCAACACAAAAGACAAGAATGCATAAAATAAGAAACAAAAAGGCTATAAGGCATATAGAAAACAAATAGCACAATGACAAGTAATTCCCTCTTATAATTACATTAATATAAACACTCCAATCAAAGACAGAGATTGGCAGAATGGATAAAAACACATGATCCAACCATGCTGTCTATAAGAGACTCGCTTGAGATCCAAAGACACAAACAGGTTACAACTGAAAGGGTGGATGGGCTTCCCTGGTGGCATGGTGGTTAAGAATCTGCCTGACAATGCAGGGGACACAGGTTCGAGCCCTGGCCCGGGAAGATCCCACATGCCTCGGAGCAACTAAGTCCGTGTGCCACAACTACTAAGCCTGTGCTCTAGAGCCCGCAAGCCACAACTACTGAGCCCACGTGCCACAACAACTGAAGCCCGCGCACTTAGAGCCCATGCTCCACAACAAGAGAAACCACTGCAATGAGAAGCCTGTGCACTGCAATGAAGAGTAGCCCCTGCTCGCCACAACTAGAGAAAGCCTGTGCACAGCAATGAAGACCCAATGCAGCCAAAAATAAATAAATAAAATAAACAAATTTATTTTAAAAAAAGATTTAAAAAAAGAAAAAACAAAACTGAAAGGATTGAAAAAGATTTTCCGTGCAAATTGTAACCAAAAGAGAGCAAGAGTGGCAATACTAATATCATACAAAATAGATTTTAAATCAAAAAAGTTTATAAGAGCAAATGTAGGATATTATGTAATAATAAGTGATTCAATACAGCAAGAATATGCAAGCAGTATAAACATTTAGGCACCTAATGACAGATCATCAAAATATATGAAGCAAGAACTGACAGAATTGAAGGGAGAAATAGGCACGATTACAAGAATTGGAGGTTTCAATATCTTCTTCACAATAATGGATAGAACAACCAGACAGAACATAAGTAAGGAAATAAAGGACTTAAACAACATAATAAACCAACTAGATCTAACACACGTATACAGAACACTCTACCTAACAACAGAATACACATTCTTCTCAAACGCACATGGGACATGTGGTAGGGTAGACTGTATGTTAGGTAGGGTAGACTGTATGTTAGGTAGGGTAGACTGTATGTTAGACCACAAATTGTCTCAATAGATTTGAAAAATAGATATCATACAAAGTATCTTCTCTGATCAAAATGGGGTGAAGTTAGATATAAATAAAAAGGAAATTTCACAAATTGTAGAAATTAAACAACACACTTCTTAAAATAAATTTATTTATTTATTTACGGCTGTGTTGGGTCTTTGTTGCTGTGCACGGGCTTTCTCTAGTTGCGGCAAGCAGGGGCTACTCTTCATTGTAGTGCATGGGCTTCTCACTGCAGTGGCTTCTCTTGTTGCAGAGCACGAGAACTAGGCCCACAGGCTTCAGTAGTTGTGGCATACAGGCTCAGTAGCTGTGACTCGTGGGCTCTAGAGCGCAGGCTCAGTAGTTGTGGTGTACAGGCTTAGTTGCTCTGCAGCATGTGGGATCTTCCCAGATCAGGGCTCAAATTCGTGTCCCCTGCAATGGCAGGCAGATTCTTAACCACTACACCACCAGGGAAGTCCCTAAACCACACACTTTTAAATAACCAATGTATCAAAGAAGAAATCACAAGGAAAATTAGAAAATACTTAGAGATGAATGAAAATGAAAATACAACATACAAAAACTTATAGGAGGCAGCAAAAGCAGAGCTAAGGGGAAATTTGTAGCTATGAATGATTGCATTAAAAAAACAAGAAAGATCTCAAAACAACCTAACTTTACAACTTAAGGAACTAGAAAAAGAAGAACAAACTAAACCCAAAGCTAGCGGAAGGAAGAAAATAATAAAGATTAGCACAGAGATAAACAAAATAGAGAATAGAAAAATAACAGAAAAAGCAATGAAACCAAAAGTTGGCTCTTTGAAAAAAATCAACAAAATTGACAAACTTTTAGCTAGATGGACTAAGAAAAAGATAGAGGACATTCAAATTACTAAAATCAGTAATGAAAGTAGAGATAACTAACAATTCTACAGAAAAAACAAAAAGGATCATAAGAGAGTACAATTACAATTGTACGCCAACAAATTGGATAACCTTGATGAAATGGAAAATTTCCTAGAAACAGAAAACCTAACAAGACAAAAGCATGAAGAAATAGAAATCTGAATAGACCCATACCTAGTAAGGGGATTGAATCAGGAATTCAAAATCTACCAATAAAGAAAAGCCCTAGACCTGATGGATTCACTGGTGAATTCCATCAAAGATTTAAAGAGGAACTAATACCAATCCTTCAAACCTTTCCAAAAAAAGTGAACAGGAGGGACATTTCCTAACTCATTCTATGAGATCAGCATAACTCTGATACCAAAGAGATACAACGACACTATAAGAAAAGAAAACTACATCAACATCCCTTATAAACATTGCTGCAAAAAATCCTCAGCAAAATACTAGCAAACAGAATTCAGCAGCATATTAAAAAGATTATACAGCATGAACAAGTGGAATTTATTCCTGGAATGCAAGGATGGTCCAACATAGCAAAATCAATCAATGTAATATCCCACATCAACAGAATGAAGGAAAAAAAACACATGATTATCTCAATTGATGCAGAAAAGAATTTGAAAAACTTCAAGACCCTTTTATAATGAAAACAGTCAACAAACTAAGAAACTACCTCGACATAATAAAAGCCATATATGAAAAACCCACAGTGAACATCATACTCAATTGTGAAAGAAAGCTTTTCCTCTAAGATCAAGAATAAAGCAAGGGGGACTTCCCTGGTGGTCCAGTGGTTAAGAATCTGTGACCTACTAGAGAATGGACTTGAGGATATGGGGAGGGGGAAGGGTAAGCTGTGACAAAGTGACAGAGTGGCATGGACATATATACACTACCAAACGTAAAATAGGTAGCTAGTGGGAAGCAGCTGCATAGCACAGGGAGATCAGCTCGGTGCTTTGTGACCACCTAGAGGGGTGGGATAGGGAGGGTGGGAGGGAGGGAGACGCAAGAGGGAAGAGATATGGGAACATATGTATATGTATAACTGATTCACTTTGTTATAAAGCAGAAACTAACACACCATTGTAAAGCAATTATACTCCAATAAAGATGTAAAAAAAAAAAGTGTGTAACCTAAGTCTAATCATAAGGAAACATTTGACAAGCCAAACTGAGGGATAGTCTACAAAATAACTGATCTGTATTCATTAAAAAAAAAAAAGAATCTGCCTTCCAATGCAGGGGAAGTGGGTCCGATCCCTGGTCAGGGAACTAAGATCCCACATGCCGTGGAGCAACTAAGCCCACACGCTCTGGAGCCTGCCCACCACAACTAGAGAGAAGCCTGTGCACCGCAATGAAAGATCCTGTGTGCCGCAGCTAAGTCCCAATGCAGCCAAAAATAAAAATAAATATTAAGAAAACACCTAATATGATTAAAAAAAAAGAATAAAGAAAGGATGTCTGCTTTCATCACTTCTGTTCAACATAGCATTGGAACTTCTAGCCAGAGCAATTAGACAAGAAAAAGAAATAAAAGCATCCAAATTGAAAAGAAAGAAGTAAAATTATCACTGTTTACAGATAATATGATTGTACATGTTGAAAACCCTAAAGATTTCACAACAACAAAAGAAACATGATAGATCTAATAAATTAATTCAATAAAACAGGATACAAAGTCAACACACAAAAATCAGCTGCATTTTTATACAAAAACAATGACCAATCTGAAAAAGAAGTTATAAAAATAATTCCATCTACAATTGCTTCAAAAAGAATAAAATACTTAGGAATTTCCTTAACCAAGGAGGTGAAAGATTTGTATGATGAAAACTATAAAACATTGATGAAATAAATTAAACATATAAATAAATGCAAATACATCTCATACTCAAGGATTGGAAGACTTTATATTGTTAAAATGTCAATACTATCTAAAACAATCTACAGATTCAATGCAATTCCTATCAAAATCCCAATAACTTCTTTGTGAAAATAGAAAAAAAAATCCTAAAATTCATATGCAATCTCAAAAGACCTCGAATGCCCGAAACAATCTTGAAAAAGAAAAATAAAACTGGAGGGCTCACAGTTCCTGATTTCAAAACTTACAACAAAGCTACAGTCATCAAAACATGTGGTATTGGCATAAAGATAGACATATAGACCAATGGAATAGGATAGAGACCCCAGAAATAAGCTGTCACATATATGGTCAATGATTTTTGACAAAGGTGCCAACACCATTCAATGAGGGAAAGTACATTCTTTTCAACAAATGATGCTGAGAAAATTGGATATCCACATGCAAAAGAATGAAGGTGGATCCTTAACACCATATGTAAAAACTCACTCAAAGTGGATGGAGGACCTAAATGTAAGACCTAAAACAACAAAACTCTTGGAAGAAAGCATAGGACCAAAACTTCACAACACTGGATTTGGCAATGATTTCTTGGATATGACACCAACAGTACAGGTAACAAAAGAAAAAAATAGACAAATTAGACTTCATGAAAATTAAAAATTTTTGTGCATCAAAGACACTATCCACAGAGTAAAAAGGCAACACACAGAATGGGAGAAAATGTTTGCAAATCATACATCTTATAAGGGATTGTTATCCAGAATACATAGAGAACTCAACAACAACAACAAAACCATCTGATTCAGAAACAGGCAAAGGACTTGAGTAAACAGACATTTCTCTGAAGAAGATATATGAATGGCTAACAAGCACATAAAGATGCTCAATATCACTGGTAATTAGGAAAATGCAAATCAAAACTACAATGAGATACCACCTCACACCCATTAGGATGGCTACTATTAAAAAAAAACAACAACAGAAAACAAGTGTTGGTGAGGATGTGGAGAGATTGGAACACTTGTGCACTGTTGGTGGGAATGTCAAATGGTAAAACTCCTGTGGAAAATGGTATTATGGTTCCTCAAAAAATTAAAAATAGAGTTACCATATAACCCAGCAATTCTACTTCTGGGTATATATCCAAAATAATTGAAAGTAGGGTGTCAAAAACATATTTGTACATGCATGTTCACAGCAGCTTTATTTACAACAGCTGAAACACAGAAGCAAACCAAATGTGCATTGATGAATGAGTGGATGAACAAAATGTAGCATATACACACAATGGAATATTATTCAGCCTTAAAAAGGAAGGAAATTCTGCAATATGCTATAACATAGATAAACCTTGAGGACATTACACTAAGTGAAATAAGCCAATCACAAAAAGAAAAATACTGTATGATTCCACTTAGATGAGGTACTTAGTGGAGTCAAATCCATAGAGACAGAAAGCAAAATGGTGGTTACCAGGAGTTGGGGCTAGGGGAGAATGAGGAGTTATTGTTTAATGGGTCTAGAGTTTCAGTTTTACAAGAAGAAAAGAGTTATGTGGATGGACGGTGGTGATGGTTACACAACAACACGAATGTATTTTAATATCACTGAACTGTGCACTTAAACATGGTTAAAATAATAAATGTTATGTTATGGGTATTTTACCACAATGAAGAAATGAAAAAACTAGAGAACATTGGGGGCTACACTGTATGACTACAAACACAATGGGGTTCATAGAAGACTTCCATGTGGGTCTGGAAGGATAACTCAGTAATGGTGAGAAGGAGAAAAAGAGCTTGGCTCCTAGGGAAACTGGGAGGAGGCCAGGCTGACAGGAACAGAGGTAAGGCTGGAAAGCATCAGAAAAATTCCATGGCACAGTCAGAGCAAAACCCTACTGCAGACATGATTAGTAGTCATATATATATATATATATATATATATATATATATACACACATATATATAGAATGGATCATTTTATTTCATTTTTTGGCCTCAGGGCATGTGGGATCTTAGTATTTTAGTTCCCCGACCAAGGATCGAACCCACGTCCCCTGCATTGGAAACACAGAGTCCCAACCACTGGACCACCAGGGAAGTCCCAGTAGTGATATTTTTTAAAAGGTCATCAGGAGTATAGCATGTAAGGAGGAGTGGAGGGGGAAACCTGTTAGAAGCTGAGCACAAAGAACCTGAACTAAGGCATAGAGGCAGAAGTAGGAAAAGGGGGGAAGGAAAGAAAGGAGGGAGAAGGGAAGGCAAGCAGTGTGAAAGAGGGATTGATTTAGTGAGAGAAGAAATGGTAGGCCTGAAGAAGAAAAAGGCAGACAGGAATCAAGGTTTCTCAGGTGGGATCATCACCAACAGAAGAGGGCCTTAGGAATAGTAATAAATCATCCTACATATGCTCATCAAATCCTACTCTCCCAACAAGAGTTCAAAAGAGAAGCTGTTCATATAATATCATAGTAAAAGCATTTCTCCCTCTTCCCTTGTCCACTCACTAAATACTTAGAATGGGCAGGTACTGTACCACCGGGTCTGCCGGCTGGGGCCCGAGATAGGGCCTCGGGGTAGGTGGAAGGGATCACGCGAGGAAAGGCAAGGGGTCCAGTGCCAAGAGACTGCACACTGCTGGGAACGTGGTAAGGACGCACTGGGAGAGAGACACTGTATCCGGGCTGCAGCCAGACTCAGAGGAGGCTTCAATGCCATCACCCTGAAAGTGGTGGCGGACCACAGAGGGCTGCCAGCAAGTAAGCCACATAGAGGCGAAACGGACTAAAGCGGGCTGCTGCAGTGCATCAGAGGCCTCTCCAACGCGCCCACGCTGGGAATTCCAGCTAAGAAATGAAGTTGCACAGGAAGATCTGCTTGTCTGCAAACTAAGGGATGGGCAACCTGCATACACTGCATCCTCTGAGGTTGAGAAAATGCACTGGGGGTGGCCTGCCTGTTTATCATTCCCTCTTGTTGCTCTGAGGCTGGCTGTTTGTCTGGGGTGACACTGTTTCCTGCCTTCTGCTAATTGGCCAGTGAGACACACCTTGGGGGCGATGAATCTTGTGGTTTCAATTCACACACAAATGTGTCCAGGTCATGTGTTTCTGCTCCTGATTACAGGTACCTCAGGCCGCTTTCCACAAAGGCCCTCTCTGTGACAATTGATAAAATGATAGAGATCTAATGTTGCTACCATCTTGCCAAAAGACCTCATTTTCTTTCCTGCTTAGGCAACATTCCATTTAGGCAAATGATCTGTGTCTATACTATCTCACTACTCCTCCTCATACCCTCTCTGAAGCAGCATACTTTGGTCACCTTGCTACTTCCTTGCTTGCAAGTTAGTAAAATTGACTTATTCTCAAGAAAACAAATTAACAGGTATATGAAGAAGTAGGAAAATGTGACCCATAATGTAAGAAAAATAAATCAGTAGAGACAGACTCAAAAATGACAGAGATGATAGAATTAGTAGACAAGGACATTAAAACCGCAGTTATAAACATATTGCATATCTTCAAAAAAGTAGACAAAACCTGAGCATAGTGAGACATGAAAAGTATTTTTTCAAATGCAAATTTAGGGACTTCCCTTGTGGTGCAGTAGTTAAGACTCCACACTCCCAATGCAGGGGGCCTGGGTTCAATCTCTGGTCAGGGAACTAGATCCCACATGCACGCTGCAACTAAGGAGCCAGCAAGCCGCACTAAGGAGCCTGCCTGCCGCAACTAAGACCCAGTGCAATCAAATAAATAAATATTTTTTAAAGCAAATTTAATTACTAGATAATAAAAATATGCTATGTGAGATTACAAATGCATTAGTTGCGGTTAGTAGTAGACTAGACACTGAAGAAGAAAAGATTAGTGAATTTGAAGACATAGCAGTAGAAATTATCCAAAATGAAATATATATAGAAAAAAAAGACTGAAAAAAAAAAGGAGTTGAGCAAAAGTGAGCTGTGGGACAACACCAAGAAACCTAATATATATGTAATTGCAGTTCCAGAAGAAGAGGAGGGAGAAAGCAGGACAGAAAAACATTTGAAGAATCCAAATTTGTTGACAATTACCAACAGTTACAAAAAAGCTCAATGAACCCCAAACAGAAGAAACATGAAGGAAACCACACCAAGGTACATCATAAACAAATTGCTTAAAATCAGTGATCTTCAAAAGACACTGTTTACAAAATGAAAAGGCAATCTACAGCCTGGGAGAAAATATCAATTCAGTGTCCAATAAATATGTCTATTGAATTTATAAACATCAGCAATAAAGTCAGAAAATGCAATTAAAAATTTACAATAGCAATGAAAAATATAAGGTCATTGAAAATAAATCTAACAAAAGATGTGCAAAATATTTATGTAGAAAACTATAGCACTTTATTGAAAGGCAATAAGAAAACCAAACACAGCAACACCATGTTCATGGATAGAAAGATTCAATATTGTAAAGTTGTTATTTCTCCCCAAATTGTCCTATAGCTGTATTACTTTTCCAATCAAGTCCTAACAGAATTTTTTACACATAAAGCCAAAAAAAGATTAGTAGTCAAATCCTATAAATCAATCAGGAAGACAAAATATCCAATAGAAAAATTTTCAGAAGCACAAACAGGCATTTGCGTTTTTCACAGAAAACACAAACGGCCCATTAAGTTTATCAAAATATACTTAACCTTGTTAGTAGAAAGGGAAATGCAAATAAAAACACAAATTACCATTTCATGCCCACTGGTTTGGAAACATTTTTAAAGATTGACAAAATGTTGGCAAAATGTAACTATTAAACTGCTGTGGGACTAAAAATTAGTACACTCACTTTGAAGAACAATTTTACATTATTTGGTGAAGGTGAATATTCACATACCCTTTGATCCAGCAATTCCACTCCTGCAGACATGAACAGAATATTCCCAGAGCACTGTTTAAAATAGCAATAAAAATGGAAACAACCTAAATGTCCATTACAATAGAATGAATAAAAACTTATGGGGCTTCCCTGGTGACGCAGTGGTTGAGAATCTGCCTGCCAATGCAGGGGACACGGGCTCGAGCCCTGGTCTGGGAAGATCCCACATGCCGCGGAGCAACTAGGCCTGTGAGCCACAACTACTGAGCCTGCACGTCTGGAGCCTGTGCTCCGCAACAAGAGAGGCCGCAATAGTGAGAGGCCCGTGCACAGCGATGAAGAGTGGCCCCCACTTGCTGCAACTAGAGAAAGCCCTCGCACAGAAATGAAGACCCAACACAGCCAAAAATAAATAAATAAACAAAATGACGGAGGAATTATGTTTAAAAAAAACAAAAAAAAAAACCCTTATGGTTCAATCACACAATAGAATATTGAAGTGAAGTAAAAAACTATACCTCCATGAAACATGGATTGTATTTTCTAAAGATGACCATCACAATATATCCCATCCTACATATTCTTCTCTCCTTCTTAGATGCCAGTGACACGAATATTAGATCTTTTTTTATAGTCCCCTGGGTCCCTGGGGTTCTGTGCACTTTTTTTTTTCCAGTTTTTTCTCTCTGCTGTCCAGATTGGGTAATTTCTAGTGTTCTATTTTTCAGTTCATGGATTCTTTCTTCTGTCCCCCTCCATTTTGCTGTTGAGCACATTCACCAAGTTGTTTTGTTTTTTTTTTTCACCAAGTTTTTTATTTGGTTATTGAATTTTTCAGTTCCAAAATGTCCATTTGGTTCTTCTTTATAACTTATATTTCTTTGCTGAGACTTTCTCTGTTTTAATTTGTTTCAAGTGTGTTGCAGTTGCTTACTGAAGCATTGTATGATGGCTGCTTTTAAATCTTCATCAGATAATTCTAACATCTCTGACATCTCGAGTTTGGCATCTATTTCTTTCTTTTTTCCTTCAGTGTGAGGTCTTCTTGGCTATTGGTATGACAAGTAATTTTCTACCCAAACCTGGGTATTTTAGCTATTATGTCATGAGACTCTGGATCTTATTTAAATGTTTTGTTTTAGCTGGCTTCCTCTGACACTGGTCCAGCAGAGGAAGGGAGGTGCTACCTCATTATGGCAAGGCAGGGTTTGACATCCAGGTTCCCCACTCAGCCTCCATATTAGTCATCTCAGGCTTCCATAACTAAACACCACAGACTGGGTGGCTTAAATGATAGAAATTTATTGTCTCACATTCTGGAGGCTGGAAAGTCCAAGATCAAGATATTGGCATTTGCTTTCTAGTGAGACCTCTCTCCTTGGCTTGCAGTTGGCCACCTATTCCCTCTGTCCTCATATGGCCTTTTCTCTGTGCACTTGCATCCCACGTGTCTCTTCCTCTTCTTATAAGGACATCTATCGGATTAGGACCTCACCCTTATGACCTCGTTTAACCTTACTTACCCCCTTAACAGCCCTATCTCTAAACATTGTATCATCAGGGGTTACAGCTTTAACTTATGAATGGGGGAGGGCACAATTCAGTTCATAACAGCCTCCACTGACTCTTAAGTGGGGAGTATTATGTGTTATTTCTGGGAGGGCATGGGAATTCTGGCTCCCATTACACCTCCCTGGCTGTGAGGAGTAGGTGTGTCTCCTACTGCCCCCTGAATTTATGACCTCTACTTACACTATACTATTCAGGATAGTAGTAACCTCTGGAGTCGTGAGAGCAGATATGATTTGGGAAGAGACATAGAAGGCTCCAAGGAATTGGATGTGTTTTATTTTCTAGTTGGGAATTAAGTATGTTGGTATTAATTATACTATTATTATTTAAACTTGTACATATATGTTATATAAGGCATATTCTTTTGTATATATGATATATTCCAGAATTCAAAAAATAAAAAGATAGAAAAACCCAGCCACAACAAAATAGAAATATGGTCTCTCTACTTAGAATATTTATAACCTAGCTGAGGTCCTCAGAAATAACAATCTACCATCTGTGGTATTAAGCATTATCTATGTGCCAGGCATTATACTAAGCACTTCATAAACATCATCTTACTTATTCCACACAACTCTCCTAGGAGGTAGATGTTAATCAATTTCACAGATGAGGAAACTCAGGCTCAAAGAGGTCAGAATCACAGAGATGGAATTCAAGCCCAGGCCAGTCTGCAGAGCCCATACTCTTCAGCCCCTTAGCCCCCTGAATGAGGTTAAAACTAATTAATATCATTCATCCCAGTTGTCATGTGCCATACACCTGCCACAGCTAATAAAATCTCACAGAGAACATTAGACTCCAACAAGACAGATAATGTCTCTTGAGAGAACATTGTGGACAAGGTGACTACTAGTGGTGGCTCTACCAAAACTAGCCCAGGTTATGAGCTGGAGTGGGTCAGGATCTGCCCAGGTGAGCAGGGGTAGGGACTAGCCAGGCAGGCAAAAGCTGTTGCTGAGGCCTGTCAAACCATATGGGCAGGGCCTTGAAAGTTTGCAGAATTGGGAGGAAGGGGAGCCATAAATGGAGAACCATGAAAGGCATCTTACCTCCTCTTTCAAATGGAGGGATCCCAACAGTGGGGCAGGAGCAGTTGGAGCTGGAGGGAGATGGAATGGTGCCTGAAGGAGGAAAGTGCTAAAGATTAGAGCTAGTAATTGAGGCAGGAGCCAGGCATACGGCCACAGACAGACCCAGACATAGTGTGGCCTACCCTGTCCCACTGCTTTCTCTGTGGCATAGAAGGGAGGTCACAGAAATTGAGAGATTATTGTTTAGGTATATTAGCCATGAACTGTGGCCCTGTTGGGGAGCTGCATGTCCTGCCCTATGCAGCCTGCCCAACATGTTAGTAGCAAAGACCTGCCTGTACACTGGGGTGAGGGAAGAGGCTGAGCCACAGTCATGAGCCCACATGGTCACTGTCCATGAGAACGGTGGCTAAGGCCAAACAAGATAGGATTTTCCAGGGACTGTCAACTCCCACCATAAGGCCACGGGCTCTGGGATGGGGATCCTGGCAGGACTGCAGCTCAAAGTCAAGCTTGGAGTGTTGTACACCCCAGATTCAGACTGAGATCCTAGTAACTGAGCACTTGCCTAGGATGAAGGAAGCATGGTCAGTCACACCTGGGTACCCTTTTGGACATTAAACACAGAGAAGTTAGGAGCAAACCAGAAGGAGTGGCAAGGGGCCCACACCTTCCTCCTTAGAGCTGCTGAAAGGGCAGCTCTCCTTAACACCAGTACATCCTGGGGATGGGAAAGGGCAGTCAGTTCACAGCTAGTGGCTTATAACCTGGTCTGGCTGTACTAGTTGGGCCAAATAGATAGTACCTTAGGAATTTGATTATTATGACATAGTCTTCTTTTTCTCTCATAATACTTATTAACTTGAAATTTCTAATGTTCATGTGTCCATATCAGCTTTTTGGGGGTTAGTATTTATATGACATTGCTTTCTAACCTTTAACTTTTCTGTCTCCTTCTATTTAAAGTGAGCCTTTTGTAAACAGCAGAGTTAGATTTTGTTTTTTACCTAGTCTAATAATCCTTGTCTTTTAATTGACATATTTATACTATTCACATTAATTGTAATTACTGGCATAGTTGGGTTTACCTTGCTATTTATTTTCTATTTACCCTTTGTACTTTTATTCCTCCCTTTTGATTTTCCTTTGGGTTAATCAAGTTTTTTAATTTTTATTATTTCATTTTGCTCTACTATTAGCTTTTTAATTGCATCTTATTTTATTATGATTTTAGTGATCATCCTAGATATTACAATATGCATCCTTGATTTATGTCAATTTACTTTAAATTAGTATTTTTATAGTTAGTACTTAATGCAAATACCTTAGAACTGTTAATCCCCATCTTTGGTGCTATTGCTGACATATATTTACTTTTATGTTAAAAATCTTATGAGATATTATTCTTTTTAAGTTGGTTTTTATTTATTTTTAAATTTTATTTATTTATTTATTGGCTGTGCAGTTTGTGGGATCTTAGTTCCCAACCAAGATTGAACCTGGGCCCTTGGCAGTGGACGCATGGAGTCCTAACCACTGGACCACCAAGGAATTCTCTATTGTTGTTTTAAATAGTCAATATTCATTTATAATTATATACATTTGTATCTTTTGCTATGCCTTTCATTCCTTCCTGCAGTTCCCACAGGGATCATTTTTCTTCAGCCAGAAGAACTCCCTTAAGAATTTCCTGTAGTGCTGATGTGTACTAGTGACAAACCAGATTCTTTGAATTTTTGTCCACTTGAACATGTTTATTTTGCCTTCTTTTTTTTTTTTTTTTTTTTTGCGGTACACGGGCATCTCACTGTTGTGGCCTCTCCCATTGTAGAGCACAGGCTCCGGACGCACAGGCTCAGCGGCCATGGCTCATGGGCCCAGCCGCTCCGTGGCATGTGGGGTCCCCCCGGACCAGGGCATGAACCCGTGTCCCCTGCATCGGCAGGCAGACTCTCAACCACTGCGCCACCAGGGAATTCCTTGCCTTCAATTTTGAAAGATATTTTTCTGGGCATAGAATTCTAGATTGGTAGGGTTTTTTTCTTTCAGCATTTTAATAATGTCATTTCATTGTCTTCTGGCTTCCATAATCAGTCATCAGTGCTGTTAACTGATAATTAACTCCCTCTCTCTCTCCCCCTCCTTCTTTCTTTAAAAATATGGTTGCTTTTAGGATTTTCTGCTTTGTCTTTGATTTTCAGCACTTTACCTATGATAGGCCTAGGTGTAGTTTTCTTTATACTTATCCTTCTGGAGCTCACTGATATTCTTGAATCTGTGGCTTCATGCCTTTCATCATATTTGGAAAATTGTCAGTCATTATTTATTCAAGTATTTGAGCATGTCCCGCATATCTCTTATGCTCAGCTCTGTTTATTCCTCAATTCTTTTTCACTCTTGCTTCAGTCTGGATAAGTTCTATTGATTGGTCACTAATCTTGTCTTCTGCTGTATACAGTCTCCTGTTAAACCCATTCAGTGAGTTCTTAATTTCAGATATTGTATTTTGCAGTCTAGAATGCCAATTTTTTTCATTCTTATAGATTCAAATTTTCTGTTTAAATACTCAAGCCTTTCACCCATTTGGTCCATCTTTTGCTCTATTCTCTTTAACATATTATTCTTACTTATTTTAAAACATTTGTTTGAGGGCTTCCCTGGTGGCGCAGTGGTTGAGAGTCTGCCTGCTGATGCAGGGGACACGGGTTTGTGCCCTGGTCTGGGAAGATCCCACATGCTGTGGAGTGGCTGGGCCTGTGAGCCATGGCCACTGAGCCTGCGCGTCCGGAGCCTGTGCTCCGCAACGGGAGAGGCCACAACAATGAGAGGCCCGCGTACCGCAAAACAAAACAAAACAAAACAAAACATTTGTTTGAGATGTCACCTCCTGCTTGGTCTAGCTCCCTGCATCTCAGTTTGGAAAATGGCCTCAGGAAGAAAAGTGGGTAAATATGGGGCTCACCTTGTGTACCCTCCATCTGCCAAAGATCATAGCCCTGCTTTGCCTGCTGTCTAGTCCCTGCAAACTGTTGTCACATATATTTTGCTCACATTCATAGTTGTTTACCATGGAAGATTCTATCTAAAACCAATGACCCTACCATGACTAGAAGTTCCTCCCTTAGGGATTTGAGAGGTTGAGGCTAAGTTGAAAGGGTGCATGTCAAAGAGGCCATGAAGCTATCTGGACTCTGAGGTCATGCCCAGCAATCTAAGAGATTAAGAGGTAGAAACAATGAGTTTGCAGAAGCTGTGAGGAAGAGAACAGCTGAACATATGGTGTGGGGGCAGGGAGGGGGCTGTGTAAGAGAAGGAACAGACCGTGAAGGAGATCAGGGAGTGCCACAGAACCATCCACCATGCCCTGTTGTCCTGACTCCATAGTGCCCTGAATCCAGTGCCACACTCCATCCCCAGGGTCCATGCAGCAGGGAGAGCAGAGTGAGCAGGCAGTGGCAGGGGGCCTGGAGTGCCAAGTCTTAGGGTTCCAGTGGGCCACAGGGGCCTCTGCAGATGACTGGAAGAGGGAACAAGGAAGCAAGAACAGCCTTTGGGCCTGAGTCTCCCAGCCAGAGGGGCCATGTGGCCCCTGGGAAGAGGATGGGGCAGCTCTCTTGGAACTACCTTCCAACCAGAGGAAGCCAGTATCCCATGTCTACCAGGAGCACTGGGGCCCTCATTACTGTCCCCATTTATTTGCATCTTTTTGCATGTCATTTGTCATTTGCATGGGGTCTCATTTTATGTCAAATTCACAGTCTCTGCTTATTCCTCCCTATTTGGGTGTAGGGAAAAGTGGACCTTCAGCTAAATCCCCCTTGGGGAATTTTATTTTAACTCTCAGTATACCATCAGAGTCCTTTAAACCTAATTTTAATTTTTAAGTTTCTTTTTTGAGCAGTTTTAACTCTTCATAAGGATTGATATTTTATGACTTCTATCCTTTCACAGGGGTCTTCCAAAATCCAAAGAGAAATTTCAATTATCTTTTTAATAGAATAAAGCTTGTTCTATCTTACAATTGCCATAACAATCCATTGGATCCTTTATATATCCAAAATGTATCAATTACCATATTGATCCATTGAATCCTGGATAAATTCAAAATTTATCCTGGGGCTTCCCTGGTGGCACAGTGGTTGAGAGTCCGCCTGCCGATGTAGGGGACGTGGGTTCGTGCCCCGGTCCAAGAAGATCCCACATGCCGTGGAGTGGCTGGGCCCGTGAGCCATGGCCGCTGAGCCTGTGTGTCCGGAGCCTGTGCTCCGCGACAGGAGAGGCCACAACAGTGAGAGGCCCGCGTACCGCAAAAAAAAAATTTATCCTGATCTTAAAACATTTTGCTATTTCATCCTCCTAGGAACTATATTTCATCATTACTCATTAATTATTCTCAACCATGCTTTTTAAAAACAGAGACTAAAATAATAAAAAAAAAACAGAAGAATGATGGAATTACCTGGAAGGATGATTCAATAGTGATATGAATCATTACTATTCCACCATCTTTCAATTTTCTTATTGTTTTGTCCAAAGCATTAGACATCTTTCAAGAAGATGGAAACAAGAAGTCTGGAAACGTCTTTGTTTGTTTTAGCTTTCATTGTAGAAGATGAGAATTCAGAATATTTCATTTTCCTACAAAGAAGAAAGAGAAAAACAGGCATTTCATAGTTACTGAGGAATCATTAGATGAATGCAATGTGACAGATAGCAGCCACTCTAGACTACAATGATGATGGTAAAATTATATATAAGCAAAGTTGTGGACTATGAGTCTTCAGATATCTTAGATGAATTTTCTCAAATTCAAGAGTTGTCCCCATCTTCCCAGAGAGTGGAGAGCTAGAGACCAGAGAGGGATAGTTCTTTTCTAGGATCACCCAGCTCTTGCTCTGTTCTGTTGCACAGAGATGTGCCACCGAGCCAGCCTTTCTCATGGCAGGCATACGGTAGGTGCTTCCCTGCAAGCCTGAACAGGGCTGGCCCTTGAAGTGAGGAGGCTGTCCAAATCCCCGCTCCTGAGACCTGGCACTTGCCCAGCTCATCTGCCACTCTTCCTTGGGCCTTGGGGCTCTTGAAGCTGTGGTTTTCCTCTGGGTGGTGACTCAGTGCCCGCAGCCCACCCTGCATGTGAACCTCCCTTCCCCTGGGCCTCACTGACCGCCCTAAACCACAGGCAGCTGTGGTTTTCCTTAAAACAGCAACCACTAACTGCCAAGCCCACCCCACCTACCCTCCATTCCCCACTCCACCCGTCAGTGCCCTAGCCCCAACCTCAGGGCATCAACTGAAAGAGAACTGAAGGGAGTTGCATACGTCCATGGGACATGGTGTTTATAATGAGCTTTGCCTTTTATAGCATAAGTGTAAAAGATATACCCATTTAATAGACAGGGAGAACGAGGCCAAAATGTTTTAGGGGCTTCTTTCAAAGCAATCTATGCATTCCTTCAACTAGCATTCCTTAAAAGCCCGCTAAAACACAGGACAGTAGACACTGAGATGCGATGCCCATTTTCCCCTTCAGGGAAGGACTTGGTACCCAGGGGCAGGAGTATTGTGGGCTGTCAGCCCCTTGAGGGATTGCTTCAGCTGCAGATACTTGCTTTACCAGAGGTCATGTCCTTCTCTGGGTGTTCTATACACAAAGACTAATCTAGTTGGGGTATAAAGGCCCAGCTATTTCAACCCAGTGTGCGACTGTGACAGGCCATTCTGCTCCAAGCTCCCAATGAGGCAACCAAAGCTGGGGTGGGGCCTGCAGTGCAGCTCTGCCCAGTTCTGCCTCTTCCCCCTCCCTTCTACAGGCATCAATCTCAAGACGTCTCCTTAAAGAACATCCAGCATGCTAAACTTTGAGTCATAGTCTGCTTCCCGGAGAACCCACCCGCAATACTTGGCTTTCAAAGAGCTGTCAGCCTAGTGGCAGAGAGACACATAAACAACCAAAGTGGAGAAAGGATGGCCCCAGGGTGACACAGCCACCAGAGGCCCCCCAAAACAGGCTTTGGTGCACAGGCAGGGAGGATCTGGGAGGCACTGGGTAGCAGCATTGAGGCAAGAGCCTAAGCACCTCTTGCCACCCTAAAGCTGCAGCACAGACCCTTGGCTTGGAGGAGGGACAGGGTTCCCACCTGCTACCATGATTTTCTCTGACCTAGTCTGCTCCCATAAGCAACACCCCCCAGGGTGGCCCCCTCCCAACTTTCCTCCTCAAATACATATTCTTACTATGTTGGGTCCAGTTGCTTCTTACAGCCCCAGTGCCTTGTGGCCAGCCAGAGGCAGCTGCAGAGCTCCAGGGCTGCTCAAGGGAGCTGTTCTGGACCTTGAGGGCTCAGAAAGGAGAGCAGACCCTTAGGTCAAGCAAAGGAACCCCAGGATTGTGGGGAACACAACTCGGTTCCAGTCCCACAAAAAGAAACATGGCCAAAGGAGCAAGCAAGCTCCCCTCACTGTGGGCACATCCTCATACTACGGTCCAGCCTGTGCTTGCTATGCTTCTGATGATAAGGAACTCTGACCCTACGTCCCCTCCAACCAGAGGTCCCAGGGGCTGGACAACTCAGATAATAAGGAAGATCTTCCTTCCCTGGAGCCCTTCCCTCTGTCTCCCTAGGCCTTCTGCAAGAGTCCTCTTCTGGCCTTAGGGGCCATGGAGTCTGCCCCCTCTGCCCGAGGCTAATCTTCAGCGCAAAAAATCGTCTGGGCCCCCAATCTGATCCCAAGTCATCGTGGGATCTTGGGAACATTCCTCTTCCAGGGACCTCATTTCTCCATCTGTTTGACACAGGGGCAGGAGAGGAAGTCTTTCAGCTTCCTGACTGCCCTGACATTTGTGACCCAGTGGTATATCAAGACCATGATCCTATGCCTGCCCCCACCCCACCCCTTTGTCTTCTCCCCTCCAACTTTCCCAGACCCAGCATCTGCCACTGCCCCTTCCCTGACCTTCCACCTCTCCTGGGACTGACAAGAGATGAGAGGGTTAAAAGTCAGCCTTGCCTCCCAACTGACCCTAGAGGACTGCTCGGAGGGCGTGCCGGTCACTAAGCGCAGGGCAGCAGCTGCAACAAGCCAGTGTTCTGGCAACTCCTGGAAATCATGCTGGAGAAATGCTGCCCTGGTGAGGGATGGGAGTGAAGAGCTCAGGGTGGGAAACAGCCAGTTCAAGGCTGTACTTGAACACATGTGTTGGTGAGGTTACTCCCTTGCAGCAGAGAAGTCAGAAAAAGTACTGTCCATGTTAGACTCCTCTGTTGTGAGGAAGGATGACTCATCATAGACAATCTCTGCTCAAAGTGTACCATGGGCCCCACAATCCCCCACCCGCACAAGGAACAGCAGTGGGAGGGGACAGAAATGGACTGGGCACAGGCTGTGGCTTTGAGTCTAGTCCAGGATGGAGGGAAACCATGTCACAGACTTTAGCCAGGCCACAGCTGCACCAACCCTGACCCTGAGACAGCACTGGAGAGGGATGGAACCCAGCCATCCATGTCTTCTAGGCCAGGCCCAGCTTATGTTTGGTTGTAAATATTGTTAAGGGATTTAGTGGCAAGGGATGAGGGGCTCAGTCTGCAACCAGCATCAGGGATCAGTCTATGACCAGGATCAGGGCTCAGAGTGTGACCAGAATGAGAACTCAGTCCTGATGACAAGGGCCCTCACATTAATCACCCTCCAGGTGGGACTCAGAGCCAGGGAAGTTGTGGAAAGTGTCTGAGGGCAAGGGTGGGGTCAGCTGGGAGAGAGGGGAGGTGGGGAAGCATGATTGCTAAGAGGTCCCTGGGCCTGATGCCAGCTGAGTGAAACCCAGACAGGGAGTCAGAACTCCAGCTCTGCCAGCTGTGCGATTTGGGGGACTACTTCCATTTTGGGGTGTGGGGGGGTCTCTGTTTTCCTGTGTGTAACATGGGGATATTTCCTTCTGTCCTGCCTGATAACAACCTTATAAACCACATGCAACTTCATGTTTTATGAAGCAGCATCTCTTTTGGCCCTCACAAGAACCCTTATCATACCTGCCTCACAGGGTGAGAATGCACTTTATGAGATGGCTGAAAAGACGGATGGGGTTGTTTGCTCAGGGTTTTTTGTTGTTGTTGTTGTTTTTGCGGTACTCGGGCCTCTCACTGTTGTGGCCTATCCCGTTGCGGAGCACAGGCTCCGGACGCGCAGGCTCAGCGGCCATGGCTCACGGGCCCAGCCGCTCCATGGCATGTGGGATCCTCCCGGACTGGGGCAAGAACCCGCGTCCCCTGCATCGGCAGGCGGACTCTCAACCACTGCACCACCAGGGAAGCCCTCAATTAATTTTTATCTTCCCAAACCCATGTGCGAAAATTGTTCACAGAGTCAAACTGTGCTAAAGGGTTAGAACAAAGACAGCACTCTCCTATGTCACTCCACCCTGCTCTCCAGAAGTGACCACCTCAACTCATTCTGTTATTTCTTCTGGTTTTTATCTCCTGAATAAAGCATTTGTTGCTATTATTGCTATCTCCAGAGAGGTCCAATTTAGATACTGTCTCTTGGCCTTCCTCTCATGATAAATGAGGTTTACTTACACCCTTTTCCCTCTCCTTTCAATATCACGACACCACATTTCTTGGTTACATTCACAATCAATCACTAGTGCTCACGGCTGAGCCAAGTAGTATGCTGTAACTACCTTTCCTTTCTTTGTAAACTTCTTTCTCTCTTCAGGGTAATCGTTGACTCATTTTTTCATTTTTTTTTTTTTTTTGACCCTTCCCACACCCTGCAAAAGCCCTGTAAAATGATTCTTGATACACATTTTCATTATCAGTTCCAATTCCTTATTTCTTTTTTCCCTCTGAGACACCTCTACTGGAGTCTCTGGTTCTCCTGCCTCCATCTGAACTAATAGCTCTAGATCAGCCACAGAGCTGTCATCCTGGGACTTCTCCTGGCCAACATACTGAAACTTCTTTCTTTAATTATCTCTGGTTTTCCTGGATTCAATTTTTTCTTTCTTGTTTTATGCCCTTCTAGGGGGTGGAGCACATCCTTCAGTAGCTTCCCAGGAAGTCTGCATGGGAGATAAAGTTTTTCAAACTTTGCATATCTGAAAACATCTACATTCTACTCTCACATTGTATTGATACTTTGGCTGGGTATATAATTCTCAGTTGAAAGTACTTTTCCTTCAGCATCTTTAAGGCATTGCTTTGAGGACTTCTAGCTTCAAATGTTGCTATTAAGAGGTCTGATTCTGATCTGATTCCTGATCCTTTGTATAAGATCTGATGTCACTTTCTGGAATCTTCTCTCCATTAAAAAAAATAATATATTTATTTATTTTATTTTTGGCTGTGTTAGGTCTTTGTTGCTGCACGCGGGCTTTCTCTAGTTGCGGTGAGCAAGGGCTACTCTTCATTGTGGTGCGTGGGCTTCTCATTGCAGTGGCTTCTCTTGTTGCAGAGCATGGGCTCTAAGCACACGGGCTCCAGTAGCTGTGGCACATGGGCTTCAGTAGTTGTGGCTCGCAGGCTTCAGTAGTTGTGGCTCATGGGCTCTAGAGCACAGGCTCAGTTGTTGTGGTGCACGGACTTTGTTGCTCCACAGCATGTGGGATCTGCCCAGACCAGGGCTTGAACCCATGTCCCCTGCATTGGCAGGCAGATTCTTAACCACTGTGCCACCAGGGAAGCCCTCCATTCTTCAAAACGGTTTTTTGAGGTACAATTCACATACCATATGATTCACTTATTATTATTTTTTTTTGCGTGGCACGCGGGCCTCTCACCGTTGTGGCCTCTCCTGTTGCAGAGCACAGGCTCTGGATGCGCAGGCTCAGCAGCCATGGCTCACGGGCCCAGCCGCTCTGCAGCATGTGGGATCCTCCTGGGCCGGGGCACGAACCCGCGTCCCCTGCATCGGCAGGCGGACCCCCAACCACTGCACCACCAGGGAAGTCCCAATTCACTTATTTAAACTGTACAATTCAATGGTTTTTTAGTGTATTCATAGAGTTGAACAACTATCACTATAATTGATTTTAGAATATTTTCATCACCCACAAAAGAAACTCTGTATATTACCAGTCACTCTCCACCTCCCCGCAAATCACTCAGCCCTAGGCAACCACTAATCTATCTCTCTATATATAGATTTTCCTGTTTTGGACATTCAAATAAATGAAATCATATAATATGTGGTCTTTTGTGACTGGCTACTTTCACTTAGCACAATGTTTTCAAGGTTCGTTCACATTGTGTTATGTATCAGCACTTCATTCCATTTTATGGCTGGATAATATTGCCTTGTATGGATACACCACATTTTGTTTATTTATCTATCAATTGATTGACATCTGAGTTTTTCAACTTTTTGGCTATTATAAATAATGTTGCTATGAGCATCTTTGTACAAGTTTTTGTATGAACATATGTTTTCATTTCTCTTGGGTATATACCTAGGAGTAGAATTGGCTGGCTTATATGGTAACTCTATGTTTAACCATTGGAGGAACAGCCAGACCATTTTCCAAAGCAAGTGTACCGTTTTACATTGCCACCAGCACTATATGAGCGTCCCAATTTCTTTACATCCATCACAACACTCGTTATTACCTTTTTTATTATAAGTGGATGTAAAGTGGTATCTCATTGTGGTTTTGATTTTCATTTTCCTAATGGTTAATGATGTTGAACATGTTTTCATGTTGGCCATTTGTATACCTTCCTTAGAGAAATGTCTGTTCATCTCCTTTGCCCGTTTTATTTTATTATTATTATTATTATTTTTTTGGCCATGCCATGTGGCCTGTGGGATCTTAGTTCCCTGATCAGGGATTGACCCGAGCCCTAGGCAGCAAAAGCACAGAGTGCCAACAACTGGACTGCCAGGGAATTCCCTCCTTTGCCCGTTTAAAAATGGGGTTAAATTACGCACTTCCCTGGCAGTCCAGTGGTTAATACTCCACACTTCCGCTGCAGGGGGCATGGGTTCGACCCCTGGTGGGGGAACTAACGTCCAACATGCCACATGGTGCGGCCAAAAAAAAAAAAAAAAAAATTGGGTTAAATTGTCTTTATTACTGGGTTGTTAAGAGTTCTTTATATATTCTAAATACAAGTCCCTTATCAGATACATAATTTATAAGTACTTTCTCACATTCTATGGGTTGTCTTTTCACTTCTGATAGTGTCTGTTATGAGTTGAATTATGTTTCCCAAAAAGATCTGTTGAAGTCCTAACCCCCCAGTGTCTCAGAATGTGACCTTATTTGCAAATAGAGTCATTGCAGATGTAATTAATTAAGCTAGGGTCAAACTGGAATACAGTGGGCCTTAATTCAATATGACTGGTATCCTTATAAGAAGGTGTTGTGAAGATACACATGGAAACCCTGTGTCTATTACCAGTCACTGTGATGTCAGAGAACACCATGTTATGACAGAGGTGGAGGTTGGAATTATGCAGCTGTAAGTCAGGGAATGCCAAGGATTGACGACTATCACCAGAAGCTAGGAAGTGGCAAGGAAGGATTCTCTCCTACAGATTTCAGAGGGAATGGTTTTGTCAATACCCTGATTTTGGACTTCCAGCCTCCAGAACTGTGACAAGATAAATTTCTATTGTTTTAAGCCACTCAGTTTGTGGTACTTCGTTATGGCAGCCGTAGGAAATTAATATAGTGTCATTGTAGTATAAATGCCTGACATTAAGGTTTTATGTATTGTAATGTAAGTGCCTGGCATTAAGTTTTTGATTTCTGAGGCATCCATTTCAAGACATCCATCTCAAATAAACATGTTGCCAGCTGTATGACATAACTTCTAGTTAAACAAATAGATAAGTAGCCAGGCGACCCCACCCATGAAGTTCTCCTTTCAGAAAGCCCTGGAGTAACTGAACACTTGATTGACTCTGCTTTTCCCTTCCCACGCCCTAATTCCCACTCTTATGCTTTAAATTTGCCAGTAAAGAGTGAACCCACAAAATCCCAGGCACCCCACCCTCAACCCCAAGGGCAGAACCCCGGTCCACACTTTCTCTCTCTCTCTCCCCACAACCTCACTGTGTGATCCTTGGGGATGCCCTGTACCTTCCAGGACCTGTGAATAATAAACCTTGATTTTTCAAAGTTCTCTGATAGTTGTTGCTGAGGTGCATCTTGCAATCATAATAGAACCACAAGGGCCAGTCCAACCTCAACACTGGCTCCAGTCTGGGAAATGTCTATGGAGGCTTGCCACAAGTAGTATGAGGCCAGGAGAATGCCTAAGGCATTTTTAGCCAATGGCATCACTACTGATAGGCTGAAACCAACACAAAACAGTTCTTTGAAGCAAAAAGGATTTTAATTTTGATTAATGTATCTATTTTTCCTTTTGTTGGTCATGCTTTTAGTGTCATTTCTAAGAATACTTTGCCAAATTCATGGTCATGAAGGTTTACCCTAAATTTTCTTCTATGAGTTTTTTAGTTTTAGGTCTTACATTTAGGTCTTTGATCCATTTTGAGTTAATTTTTGTATATGGTGTGAGATAAGGATTCAACTTCATCCTTCACATGTGGATACTCAGTTGTCCCAGAACCATTTGTTGAAAAGACTATTCTTTCCCCATTGGATGGTCTTGGCACCCTTGTTGAAAGTCAGTTGACCATAGATGTGTGGGTTTATTTCTGGACTGTCAGTTCAATTCCATTGAACTGTATGTCTATTCTTGGGCCAGTACCACACTGTCTTGATTACCATTGATTTGTGGTAAGTTTTAAAATCAGGAAGTGAGTTCTCCAACTTTGTTTTTTTTTGCGGTACGCAGGCCTCTCACTGTTGTGGCCTCTCCCGTTGCGGAGCACAGGCTCCGGACGCGCAGGCTCAGTGGCCATGGCCCATAGGCCCAGCCGCTCTGCGGCATGTGGGATCCTCCCGGACCGGGGCACGAACCCGTGTCCCCTGCATCGGCAGGTGGACTCTCAACCACTGCACCACCAGGGAAGCCCCCAACTTTGCTTTTTTTTCAAGATTGTTTGGCTATTCAGGATTCTTGAATTTTCATATGAATTTTTTCATCAGTTTATCAGTTTCTGCAAAGAAGCCAGCTGAGATTTTGATAAAGACTGTATTAATCTGTAGATTAGTTTGGAGAATGTTGCTATCTTAATATTTTCCTTCAATTCACAAGCACAAATACCTTTCTATCTATTTAGGTCATCTTTAATTTCTTTCAACAATGTTTGAGTATTCAGAATATAAGTTTTGAACTTCTTTTTAAAAATTTACTCCTAAATATTTTATTCTTTTTGATGCTATAGTAAATGGAATTGTTTTCTTAATTTCATCTTCATATCATTCATTGCTAATGTGTAAATATACAGTTGATTTTTGTATATAGATATTATACTCTGAACTTGTTGAACCTGTTTATTGGTTCTAGCAATTTTTTAGGATTTTCAATATTCAAGATCATGTCCTCTGCAAATAGAAATTCCTTTTCAATTTTAATGTCTTTTATTTCTTCTTCTTGGCTAATTGCCCTGGATAAAACCTTCAGTACCTTGTTGAATAGAAGTGGTGAGAGTGGACATCCTTGTCTTGTTCCTGATTGTAGGGGGAAGTTTTCAGGCTTTTGCCATTAAGTATGATGTTAGCAATAGATTTTTCATAGATCCCTTGCATCAGGTTGATGCAGTTCCCTTCTATTCCTAGTTTACTGAGTTTTTTTTTCTTTCTTTTTTTTTAATCATGAAAGGGTGTTGGATTTTGTCAAATTTTTTTTTCATCTATTGAAATGATTGTGTGGTTTTTGTCCTTTATTATATTACCATGGTGTATTATATTGATCAATTTTTGTATGTTGAGCCTTGTATTTCTGGAGAATATTCCACTTGGTTGTGGTGAAAATTCTTTTCATCTTGCTAGATTTAGTTTGCTAATATTTTGATGTTTTTATGCATATATATTCATAAAAGATATTGTTTCATAATTTTATTTTCTTGTGATGCCTTTGTCTGGTTTTGTCTCATAGAAGAAGACAAGAAGTTTTCCCTCTTCCATTTTTTGTAAGAGTTTGTGAAGAATTGGTATTAATTCTTCTTCAAATGTTTAGTAGAATTCACCAGTGAATTCTGGGTCTGGTCTCTTCTTGTTGAAAGTTTTAAAATTACTAATTTAATTTCCTGTTATAGGTCTATTCATATTTTCTATTTCCTCTTGAATCAGTTTTAGTAGTTTTTGTCTTTCTAGGAATTTGTCCATTTCATCTAAATTATCCAATTTGCTGGTATAAGTTGTTCATAATATTCATTTATAATCCTTTTTTAAAATTTATTTATTTATTTTTGGCTGTGTTGGGTCTTTCTTGCTGCACACAGGCTTTCTCTAGTTGCAGTGAGTGGGGGCTGCTCTTCATTGCAGTGCACAGGATTCTCCTTGCAGAGGCTTCTCTTGTTGCGGAGCATGGGCTCTAGGTGCGCAGGCTTTAGTGGTTGTGGCTCACAGGCTCAGTAGTTGTGGCTCGCGGGCTCAGTAGTTGTGGTGCATGGGCTTAGTTGCTCTGCAGCATGTGGGATCTTCCTGGACCCGGGCTTGAACCCGTGTCCCCTGAATTGGCAGGCAGTTTCTTAACCACTGCGCCACCAGGGAAGTCCTATAATCCTTTTTATATCTCTAAAATCAGTAGTGATGTTTTCTCTTTCATTCCCGATTTTAGTATTTTGAGTCTCCTTTCTCTTTTCTTTTGGTCAGTCTAGCTAAAAGTTTGTTCAATTTTGTTTGTCATTTCAAAGAATTGACTTTTTGTTTCATTTATATTATCTTTGTTTTTCTACTCTTATTTCATTAAATTTCACTCTAATCTCTATTATTTTCTTCCTTTGCTTGCTTTAGATTTGGTTTGCACTCCTTTCCAGTGTCTTAAGGTGATAAGTGGTGTTATAGATTCGTAATCATTCTTATCTTATAATAGACACATTTGAAGCTATAAATTTTCCTTGAAGCACTGCCTTAGCTGCATGCCATCAATTTTGATATGGTGTGTCTTCATTTTTATTTACTTCAAAGTATTTTCTACTTTGCCTTGTGATTTCTTCTTTGGCCTATTGCTTTTTTAGAAGTATGCTCCTATTTTCCACATATTTGTAAAATTCTCAAATTTCTTTCTGTTATTGATTTGTAATTGAATTCCATTGTAGTCAGAGAACATGCTTTTTATAATTTCAATCTTTTTACAATTATTGAGGTTTGTTTTATGGCCTAACATATGGTTTATATCAGAGGATGCTCTATGTGAATTTGAGAAGAATATGTATTCTGCTGTTTGAGTGGAGAGTTCCCTAGATATCTGTTAGGTCTGTTTGGCTTATAGTGTTATTCAGCTCTTCCATTTCCTTACTGATCTTCTTTCTAGTTGTACTACCCATTATTTAGAGTGGGATATTGAAGTCTCTGAGTATTACTGCTGAATTGTCTATTTATCGCTTCAAGTCTGTCAGTTTTAGCTTAATGCATGTTGGTGTTGTCTTTTCAGACATAACAATTATATGTTTATAATTGTTATGTCTTCTGATGGACTGGCCCTTTTATCACTATAAAATGTTCTTCTTTATCTCTTGTTGCAAGTTTTGTTTTAAAGTCTATTTTGTCTGTTATTAGTAGAGCCACTCCAGCTTACTTTTGTTTTGTTTTTTTACATAAGAGACCTTCATCTATACTTTTACTTTCGATCTATTAGTATCTTTGAATCTGAAATATTTATCTTTTAGATATCATAGGGTTGGATCTTGTTTTTTTAGTCCAGTATGACCCTCTCTGCCTTTTGACCAGATTGTGTAATATACTCACGTATAGTGTTGTATTGTTATAGCTGGATTTATGTCTCCTAATTTTTTGTTTTCTATATGTTTTACATCTTTTTTGTTCCTTTCTCCTTCCTTTACTGCTTAATTTTACACTAAGTGAATACCTTCTGATATAACATTTTAATTTCTTTAATAATTTTTTCACTATATTTTCACTATTTTTTGAGTTATTTTCTTAGTGCTTATCAGAGTCTGATTCAAATTTATTTTAGTTTAATTCCAGTGAGCTGTAAAAATATTACTCCTACACATTTATTTATATACTCCTGTATATTTACTCCCTTTTCCTTGTGCTATTGTTATTATAGTTATTTATTATTAATTATTACTAATTTATAAAATAAATAGTATACAGTGTATTTGTATATGTCTATATGTTATAAATCCAATAATAAATTCTTGTAATTCTTACTTTTTTAATATTTGTATGTCTTTTAAAGAAGCTGAGAGAAGAAGGGAGAGGATATATAATTATAGAGTTTGTTATTTACCAATTCTGGCTCTCTTCATTTGTTCCTGTGGATCCAAATTACAATCTGTTGTCATTTCTTTATTCTAATACAAATTTGTTTCCACCCACCTCCTTTGTGCTGTTATTGTCAAATACACTGCATTTCTATATGTTATATAACCAACAATACAATTATAGACATATTGTTTTATATAATTGCTTTTTAAATCAGTTAAGAGAAAAAGGAGAAATATACACATATACTATCTTATAAATTACCTAATTGTCTTTAACACTCTTTGTTTTCTCATATAGTTTCGAATTATTGCCTGAGGTCACTTGCTTTCAGTCTCAAGAACTTCCTTGAGTATATCTTGTAAGGTAGGTCTGCTAGCAATGAATTCTCTCAAGTTTTGTTTACAGTAAGTCCCCTACATATGAACCTTCAAATTTCAAACTTTCAAAGATGTGAACATGCGTTCCATCGATGTCAGGCATGAGTGAAATTGCAGCTTGCCCTCCATCTCCTATTGCGATGATCCTTCAACTCCACTATCTCCCACCTCCTCTCCCTCCTCCAGTCAGTAACTCTTCTTGTCTGTTCACTCGATGCCAGCCCCTGTATGCCAGCTGTTGTACTGTACTACTGTACTTTTCAAAGTACTGTACTGTAACATTAAAAATGTTTCCTTTATTTTGTGTGTTTGTTTTTTATGTATTATTTGTGTGAAAAGTATTATTAACCTATTACAGTACAGTACTACATAGCTGATTGTGTTGGGTACCTAGGCCAACTTTGTTGGACTTACGAACAAATTGGACTTAAGAATGCGCTCTCAGAACGGGACTGGTTCATATGTAGGGGACTTACTGTACTTGGAAATGTCTTTATTTCACTTTCATTTCTGAAAGCTAGTTTTGCTGAAAGAAGATTTGGTTGACAGTTTTTTTCTCTCAGCATTTCGAATATGTCATCCCTCTGCCTTCTGGCTTCCATTGTTTCTGATGAGAAGGCAGCTGTTATTTTTATTAGGGTTTCTTTGGACATGACAAATCATTTTTCTCTTGCTGTTTTCAATATTTTCTCTTTGTCCTTGGCTTTCAAAATTTTACTACAATGTGTATGGGTGTGGATCTCTTCATATTTATCTTACCTGGAGTTCATTGAGCTTCTTAGATGTGTAGATGAATGTTTTTCATCAAATTTGGGAAGTTTTCAGCCATTACTTCTTCAAATATTTTAAAATTTTCTCTTCCTCCTCTTTTTCTGGTACTCCTATTATGCTTATATTGGTACACTTAACAGTATCTCACTTTTCTCTAAAGCTCTGTTCTTTTTTCTTCATTCTTTTTTCTCTCTGTTCTTCATATTACATATTCGTTATCAACCTATCTTCAAGTTTGCCGATTCTTTCTTCTGCCAGCTCAAGTCTACTGCTGAGTCCATCTATTGGACTTTTCTTTTAAATTCTTATATTTTTCAACTTCAGAATTTCCAATTGTATCTTAATGTCTTTCTCTTTATTGATATTATCTATTTGATGAGATATGAATGAAACTGAGCAGGGCCCCATGGGGCTCCCAAGTATGTAGGAATTTTTGTCCCCCATTTCTTGTAGGCAAGACTCCAGCCTCCATGACCTTCCTTGAGTTCCAAAGGGCAGATTGCAAATCAAGGGAGGAGCAGCCAGAAAACCATCTGAGGCAAGATTAAAGGGACCAGAGAAGCTCATCAAGATAGGAGACTGACCACCTGAGACTCTGCACACACCCTAATCTTGTCAGCAACCCCACCCTTTTGAAACTCTGCAGAAGAAAGAAGAATGCAGGACTGTTACTGCCTTGATCCTTATTGCATACCCCTGACCACGAGCCCCAACTGTAAGACCTCTCCCTATTCCCCAGGGAGGGGGGCACAGTTCTTGAGCTGCTAGCCTGCTGTGTTCCCCTCTTTGCCTGGCAAAGAATAAAGCCACCCTTTCTTTCTCCTCCAAAACTCTGTCTCTGTATCTCATTTCAGCATCAGTGTACAGGCAGCCAAGATTTTGGCAACACTATCATCATACTTGACTTCTTTATGCATGGTTCCCTTTGGTTCTTTGAACATATTTGCTGTGAAATCTTTGCCTGCTAAGTCTGATATCTGGACCCTCTCAAAAGCAGCTCTGTTGACTTTTTTTTTTTTTGTGTATTGGTCACATTTTCCCGTTTCTTCGCATGTTTCGTAATTTTTTGTTGAAAACCATGTGTGTATAATTTTATTATATTTGTAATAAAATTTTAGATAATACATTGCAGCAACTCTGGATACTAGCCATCCTCCTCTCCCCCCAGCTTCTTCTTGCTGTTTGTTTATTTATTTTGTGATCTGGCTAGACTATTTTGAAATTTACTTCCCCCGCAGTGTGTAGACTGATTTCACTCCTAAACTGCATAGCCTTGGATATGTGCCATCACCCTGGAATGACAGTGGTTTTAAAAGGGCTCTGTTCATCTCTTTCCTTGACCATTCTGTTAAGCTGTCTTTATTGGTATCACACCCAGCTGTTAGCCTCCACTAATTGCTGACTAATTGCTCTATTGTTTTCAACAATGCCCTGGGGCATAAATTGCTCCACAGTCTGATCCAATGAAATGAAGATCCTTTGCAGGAGTAGTCTTTGAGGTCAGTCTCTGAAGTTTGTTCTGACCTCAAGAGGGCTCTTTAGTTATCTCTTTGCCTGCTTCTCTCTGGCAAACTTCTACTTAGTCTAATTTTTAGCTTGTTTTTCTCAAAGCACTACCAGACTTTGCTTACCATCAGTATCTCCATTGTTTTTGAGAGCACCCATGTGCTTGTATTTCCCCACACTCTGTTGCAAATAAGTCAGTTCCCTTGGGGAGAGCATCAGAGTTCTTATGCTCTTATGGACTCCCTCTTATGGACTTCCTCTCTCCCTGTACAAAACTTGTGTGCCACTGCTCTGAAGCTGGTGTCTTGGAGTTACACTCCTGATTTACAAGGGTGCTGGGTTGTGGCAGTAGCCTTTGGTCTTCTAAACTGGCCTCTCCCAGAATGGAACCTGCACTCTATAAGTGAACCAGGGTGAGGGAGATCAAGGCCTCAGTATCCTCAGGCTTCCATGCCTAGGGTAGAGGTTCCACCCTATAAGTTGGGAATGGGTTGAGGAAGAGAGCCCCAGCCCTCTCAGCTACTCTTACCTGGAATACAGCTTCTGCAACACAGAGGTGAGGGAGATGAGAAATGCTGGTGGTCTGCCACTCTCAGGGAGGTACCTTAGCTCTCAACTGGGCCCTGGGGATAGAGAGAACCCTGTGTTCTTGGCTGTAACTGCCTAGAGCAGAGCTTCTTTCACAATGACCTGGAAGGGGAGAGAGAGAAAGAAGATCATAGCTCAATTGCCATGGCCTCTAACTCTTCTTACTGTTACCGAAAGCTCGGCCTCTCTGTACACTGGTGCCAAATCAAATCTCAGAGACAGAGTTTTGGGTGAAGTAGAAAAGGATAGCTTTATTACTTTGCCAGGCAAAGGGGGACACAACGGCTTTCTTATCTCTTTCATCCTATTATCCATCTCTGTTTCCTTCTGTTTAACTTTCTGAAAGGTTTCCTTGACTTTATCTTTCTACCATTGGTTATCACATTTTAAATTTCTTCCTTGTTTGCTGATTGTTCCCTTTTTATGGCATCCTGTTCTTGTTTCAGGATGCAATATCTCTTCCAGTCTAAGATTATGAACAATAGTTTCTTTGAAGTTTTCATCTGCTCTTTGCAGCATCTTTGTTTCTGAGTTCCCTTTTTCTATTGTTTTGGCCTCTCTTACATGTTAAAGACTCTCCTCAGGGACTTCCCCGGTGGTCCAGTGGTAAAGAATCTGCCTTACAATGCAGGGGACGTGGGTTCGAACCCTGGTCAGGGAACTGAGATCCCACATGCTGCGGGGCAACTTAGCCCATGCACCACAACTACTGAGCTCATGCACCTCAACTAGAGAGCCTGTGTGCTGCAAACTACAGAGCCCACGGGCTCTGGAACCCATGTGCCACAACTACAGAGCCCACATGCCCTGGAGCCTGCACACCACAACTAGAGGAGAAAAAACCCATATTCCACAACTAGAGAGAAACCTAAGTGCTGCAATGAAAGATCCTGCATGCCTCAACGAAGATCCTGCATGATGCAACTAAGACCCGATGCAGCCAAAAATAAACAATTAAAAAAAAAAAAAAAGACTTCCTTGGGCTTCCCTGGTGGCGCAGTGGTTGAGAGTCCGCCTGCTGATGCAGGGGACACGGATTTGTGCCCTGGTCCGGGAAGATCCCACATGCCGTGGAGCGGTTAGGCCCGTGAGCCATGGCTGCTGAGCCAGTGCGTCCGGAGCCTGTGCTCCGCAACGGGAGAGGCCACAACAGTGAGAGGCCCGCATACAGCAAAAAAAAAAAAAAAAAAAAAAAAAAGACTTCCCTCAAATGTCTGAAAACTGGCTGTTTATTTCAGGGCTGACATCCCAGCCCGAAGGCATGCTCATATCACCTGGAGATCACGTTCTGTGGAGGAGAAAGAGGGCCAACCATGGAGGTGGACACACCTGGCTCAAAACCCGTCTCCACATTTTTTTTAACTCTGATTGGGTAAATCCCCTGAGCATCAGCTTCCCTTTTAGTAAAATAAGGATAATAATATACCCTTGCAGATCACACATAAGCAAGTGCTGGGCACACCACAGATACTCAGGAAATGTTAAGATCCCAGCCTTCCCCATTCAGAAGTTTGTCTAAGATACCTCAGTCAGTCCTTATCCTCTGCATTGACCGACGTGCACTTCTCTTCCTTCTGTCTCTCCCTTCCGATTAACATCATATGCTCATGATCATGCCTCTACCAACCATGGAGGGACAGCCCATCCCTGATAATAAGACTATGCCACCATGATGCCTTAAAACAAATTTGGTGTCAGGTGGACCTGGGATCCAAGCTCTGTACTGAGCCTTGAAATAACAGATATCATGTAAAATCAGAGGTTCACCCAGTGTCCCCAAGCCTTGGATGAGACCCCTATTTACTACAGTCAAAGAGACTGTGCAGTGGTTTAGAATCCACCTGCCAATGCAGGGGACACAGGTTCGATCCCTGGTCTGGGAAGATCCCACATGTTGCAGAGCAACTAAGCCTGTGTGCCACAACTACTGAGCCTGCGCTCTACAGCCCATGAGCCACAACTACTGAGTCTGCATGCGACAACTACTGAAGCCTGCGTGCCTAGAGCCCCTGCTCCACGAGAGAAGCCACTACAATGAGAAGCCCGCACACCACAATGAAGAGTAGCCCGCACTCACCGCAACTAAAGAGAGCCCACACGCAGCAACGAAGACCCAACGCAGCCCAAAAACACAAGAGAGAGATAAGAGGACACAGGAACAATACGGTCTGAGGGACTCAGAACATACCCAAGAGGAAGACCCTCAGTGACAACTGGCATCTGGACCTCAGAAAAGAGGTTCTTCTCTGCTTAGAGCAAATAGGGTGTCTTCAAATCTTCCAACAGTCTGGATTCACAATTTTTCAGGACAGCTGTTAGACTTCATGTACCACATCCCCACACTACCCTGCGTCCCCACCGCCCTCCAGCTCCTTCCTGCTGCACCCATTTTGCTGCTCAAGCCCAGGCCACGGCTCTATTTCCTTGAGGATACCACCTCCTAAGCAAGGCTGTAAAGCAAGAGGAGAAAAGGGATAGCCTCTCCTAAGCCAGCAGGGGAGGTCTTGGCCTCCAACTGAGAATCTGTGTGCTCTGGCCTCCTTCAGAGCATTCTGCACCAGGCATCTGACTTCAAAGGCTCCCTGAGCTGGGTCTGGCCCTATTCCTTCAGCTCTCTGACCCTGCCATGGTGGGTGCTCAAACCTGAAGTTCCTGGGGCCAGGATGAAAGCTTGGCCAGCTCCATGCTGTAGCCAGTGCCCTCTAGGAAGGGCATTCCACACAAGGAGTTCTACACACCTGAGCCTTCTACTGGGAATGTGTGCAGCTCCAGGCCTGCACACATCATCCTGGGGGTGACCGGTCACCTGAGCAAAACCAGCACACTTGGTGCTCAGGGCTTTTCCTGCACTCTGGTGATCGCATCCTGCATCTGTCGCCTCTCCTGCATTTCTGAGGGGCAACAGAACACATACACTAAAACACACTTGGGAAATTCCACACCCTTCCATCTAATGGACCTAAAGGGGCACCTCCTACGGGCCCTACACTGTGCTAGGTCAGGTGGGGAGAGGCAAAAATGGCGCACAGGATGCTTCCCTCTCCTCCAACTAGCTGGCATGAAAGGTAAAACCTGCCAAGTGTCCAATAATAAAGCTGTAGGAGACTAGAGGAAGGAACCATTTTAAAAGGATGGACCTGAAAGTACTCTCTAGCTTGATCTGGGTGGTATAATATATGTTATTCTTCAATTAAAAAAAAAAAAACTGTGATTGGCCCTAGCCCCCAGAACTCAGCAGAGACTAGACAGGCCAAGTGCAGAGAAGACAGAGGATAGAAACATTGGGGGACCCAGGTCTGGAGGCTGGTGGATGGCAGTGGGAAGTTGCAGAGGGCATGGGTTGGAGCCCTTGTCAAAAAAATGTCTAGGGACTAACAGAATGTCAGAGACAGAGGGGATCAAGAGTGAGAGTTCTGACGTATGAGAGCCAGGGCAGCCCTCTCTTTAGGGAAACCAAGGAGTTCTGGGAAGTCTCAGTATACACACAGTTGATGGGGAGGTGGGGAGACGTTTGCTGGCTTCTCCTAGGTTCTGATTGAGTGGTGACTCCATGATGGACGGCTAGAAGGTCCAGGGTACTAGAAAACACTCAGGATTCTGGAAAAGGTGCCCTGGGAAGCGACCTCAGATAGTGACCAGCAGCTGCCAGCCCACAGGTCCAAGACCTCCACCATTCCCAATGCCTGGTTTCCCCAAAGCAGTCTAAGCAGAACAAACCCAGAGCCCACCCCATGCTAGTCAGGGTCAGCCTCACCATCTGCATGGCCCAAGACCCTGTGTTTTGGGGACATGTGTGGTGAGCCTCCAGCTCAGAGGTGGAAGGGAGAAGGCAGACACTATGTGCTCAGTCAATGCCAAGGACTGAACCTCCACCACACGTTAAGCTAAGCAGGGGTCCTCTCCACATCTCTGGTCCTCTGGCATCTGCTCCCCAGCACGAGAGGCTCACTACCTCACACTTTCACTCCATATTTCATAAGCCCTAACTGCCAGGATGTTTCTCCCTCTATGGGGTTGAACTTGGCCTCTAGGAGATTCCTTAGTGGTCCAGGACATACTCCTGTCTCCTGAGGCTGCTCTTCCCTTCCCATCCAGTCTGGTTTTTGTACACCTGTTCGGTGCTCTGGCTCTTCTTCTGCAGATGTTGGGCAGCGGGGGCCCTGAAAGGATCACAACACTTCAGGTGCAGTCTGAGTCAGAGGGAGGAATAATCTCCTCCTTTGACCTGCATGTTATGCAGCCATTAATGCAGCCCAAACTTTTGGGGAAGCTCCGTGCATTGTATGTTCACTGTAGCTCACGAGAAAGAAAGTTCTCATTTCATAGGCACCTGCCTTGGTTTCCCACAGTCACTTGCTGTGGCCCCCAGGCCCTGTCCCACTGGGCCTCTGCCCACCTTATCCCGCTTTAAACCACTACCCTCTCCTATTCACAGCCCTTCTTTCAGTTCCCCCAGCTAGCCCTCTCCTTCCTTCCTTTTCACATACAGTAGCCTCAGCCTGGAACGTTCTGGTTCATCTTTCCCTGGATAACTCCTGCTCACTCATCTTTCTTCTGATCACTTCCTCCAGGAAGTCTTCGCTTGAAGCTCCCCTCTCCCCCTCACTAAACTAGGCCCCATGGTTACCCCTCTCATAGCACTCCTTACCTTTCTTCCATGGTACTTATTGGAGTGTCTCCTCTTCCTTGTCTGATAAAGGTCTATCCCTCCCACTAGACAGCTAGCCCTGAGAGCAGGGAGCACATCTGCTTCTGCTCCTCACTGTATCCCCAACACTGAGCACAGTTCCTGGCTTGGGATATACACAGAACAAAGTTGGATCAAGTGAATGAATGCATGACTGAGGCACAGGGTTATTTTGTCTAATTAGGCCAAGCCCCTTCATTACCACACCACTCCATCCTGCCCGAATGGAGCAAGACGACGAAGAGCAGAGGGTGGGCTGTGGAGATAGGCAGACCTGGGCCTGAGTTCCAGCACTGCCACTCACCAGATTGTGCCTGAGTCACTTCACCTCCCCCAGCTTCGGTTTACTCACCAGTAAAATGGGGATGGTAATGGTGGGCACCTCACACGATGATGGATGAAGTACAAATCATGTATGCAAAGGGACTAGCACACAATGCTCAGAACATGTGAGTCTTCTCCCCCAGAAGCTTGTGAGAGGGGTGTGTTCACATCCCAAGACTTCTAACGGGCAGGTAGGTTCTCATCACCTGGGTGGGGCTCCTCTGCCGCAGGCAGAGCAGTGGGAACAGGGAAGAGGTTTGTCTCTCACCACCAGATCACTCTGGGAATTCTCTAATTGGGTCTGGGACCATCTTTGCTCTCTGATGGCCTCAGAGCCCCTCATCTTCATCTCACTTTCAGAGTCACAGGGAAAGGGCACACTTTACTGTCTCCATTTTCTAAGCAAGCAAGCAGAGGCTCTGAGCCTCGGCTGCATGGGGCACTCTCACCTACTCTAGTCCTGGCTGCTGCCCCTCCCAGGGGGCTCAGGCTCTGCTTCTGGCATGCTGGAGTGAGGGGTCCAAGTTCTTGCCCTCCCTGTGCCTTGGTCAGCTTGTCTATTAGAAAAGGGTTCCTTTTTCTCATACCCCTCTTCCCTTGGAACCACCACCAGGGATGAATAAATGGAGAAAACCTGACATGACTTTCGCCAGGTGGGCGTCGTCTGCTTCTTTGTGAGATGCGAGACGGTTACCCAAGGCTATATCTGGGCAGAAGTGAAGCAGGCGTTAGCACCCAGCCATCAGAAAAATGGTCCTGTCCTCAAGGGCCTGGCACTTGAGGCATCAGTGAAAACCCCTGAAGCATCTTCAGGACACATTTAAAGCCATAACTGCACAATCCAGCACCTGAGCTTTCCAACTCTTTCAAGGGCCATTGCTGGCCCTGCCCACACTGGTAAGCCCCTCCTGCCTGCTCTGGCCCAGCTGGACCCTTCCTCCTCAGACTAAACCCCTTGGCTTTGGGCTCTGCAGGATGAGGTTCCTCCCGCCTCCACCTACCATGTCCAACTTCAGAGCCAGACTCAGAACCCGGTTCAGGTGTGCCATCTGGCCCCAGGTCTTTGCACACATTGCACCCCACTCCTGCCATTCCTACTCTTTGCTAGTGCCCACACCACCTTTAGAATTCAGCCCAGGTAGAACCTCCTCTGAGGTCCTTCCTCGTTCCTCAGACCTCCCCTGCAGGGTGGGTGGGCTGTCCTGCTGGTTCACTTGGCACCCTAGGCCTACTTACCGCCATCCCTTCCTCCCTCCCTGGGCTGGTCTTTCTGCTCTGCTGTCTATTCACTGAACTGGAAGTGCCTCGATGACAGGGCTGGGTCTTTGGTCCAGGACACTGTCTGGAACACAGACTTTGAAAAATGTGAATATGGGGAGGTTGTGCATGTGTGGGGTGGGTGGTATGTGGGAACTCTCTGTACTTTCCACTCAATTTTTCTGAGAACTTAAAACTGCTCTAAAAAATAAAGTTTATTAATTAAAAAAAATTTTTTTTAATGAATGAAGAAACATGATCAGCCTTTGATTATGCAACATTGGCTTGCAGAGGCCACAGCTACTGTATTTGAGGGAGGTACCCCAGGCAGACCTGCCATCCCTGAGGGCAGGGACTTCCCTTCCCTTATCAGCCCTGCCAGCCTTGTCAGCCCATGTCTGAGTGCGCACAGGTGGTGTGGTCTGACTGGCTGGATGACCAGCGACCAATTCCCTGCCCATCCACCTGTGATGCAACAAGTTAAGGCGCCTGCAAAGGCCATATGAGGTTTCAGCTGGGCCCTCCATTGTCAGCGCTATGGCCGCTGACCCATTCCTGGAAGGTCAGGCTGGCTGGTGAACGTAGCAGGAACTAACCCCAAGGTTCACAAACCCTCCATATGTGTGTGACCTTGCAGACTTTTTACCCCTGACCTAAAATATTCCTGTATCCCAGACCTGCACAGTCTCTCCAGGAGCCCCAGAGGGACTGAGCTGGAGCCAGAACAGGCTCTGTAGACCAGAGGGGACAGTCCTGACTCCAGGATACGTGCCATTCGATTTCTCAGTGTTCCTGTTCACCACTCATAGACATGGGGCAACACAATGACGATTTATTTTCCTAGAAATTCCCGGCCTTGGCCACTGCTCCCCTGGAGGTCCAGGAAGATCAGAGAAGGCTGCAGAAGTCTTTGGAGCCTCCACCCTTCCCCAGCCCCCTGCCACACACTCACTCACCTTCCTCAGCCACTGCTCGCATGCCAATCCTGGGAGAGGCCACAAAGAGACTATCACATGGTCTGCCACACTCCAGCTCTGTTTCTCCATTTGGTCTCTTTCTCTGGTCTTCCTCCAAAGGCCCTGAGCCTGGGAGGCAGCATGACCCACTGGAAGAACCAGGGCATGGAGCCAGCCAGAGCTTCCCTGCTTAAAAGCTGTGGGACCTTGAGAACATTAAGTAACATCTCTGAGCCTCAGTCTGCTCATCTGTCAAATGGGGATAATAAGCTCCCCCTTAGGGACTGCTAAGAGGATTATGTTACAAATGGTAGCTGTTACTTCACAGAGTATGGCTTCTGAGCAGTACTTCCCTCTGGTGCTCTGTGGCAGGGTGGCAACACATCCTGGTTTTCCCAGGACAGTCTCAGTTGATGCCTATTGTCCTGGCATATTTACTGCCCCTTTTCACTCTCAGAAGAGCCCACTTTCTTTTTATTTATTTATTTATTGGCTGTGTTGGGTCTTGGTTGCAGCACGTGGGATCTTCGTTGCGGCATGCAGGATCTTTCATTACGGCCTGTGGGCTCTCTAGTTGTGGAGCGGGGGATATTGAGCACACGGGCTCTCTAGTTGTGGCGCACTGGCTCTAAAGCGTGCAGGCTCAGTAGTTGTGGCACACGGGCTTAGTTGCCCCACGGCATGTGGGATCTTAATTCCCTGACCAGGGATTGAACTCTCGTCCCCTGCATTGGAAGGCGGATTCCTAACCACTGGACCACCAGGTAAGTTCCAGAAGAGCCCACTTTCGACAACAAAATACATGGTCAGCCTACCTGCACCTCTCTCCATTCCCAACTTAGGTCCAGCCTGTGTGAGCAGCACCCTCACCCATTTCTACCCTCCCCTCTAAGAGGCCATGTCTTGGTTTACAGTTAGGAGGATTTTTATAACCTTCTCTCTGAGCTTCAGGTTATTTTTTTTTTTAATGGAGATAGCAATGCCTATCTTGAAGGCTGCTTAGAGGATTGAATGAGATAAGGTATGCAAAGCACTTGTCTGGCATAGGCCAGGTGCCAGATAAACATGAGTCCCCTTCCATGGCCTTCTCTCCCTGGTTCCCATCATGCTGGCTTCCCCCCAAGAGTGGGGCTCCAGAGCTAAACTTCTCCCCTACCAAGAGAGTGATTTTTAGAGGTTCCAAGTGACGTATGAGCTCCCAATCCATGATCTCTCCTGAGAGCAAGAAACGACCTTCACCTCCACCCTCCACTGCAGGCCCCGAGGAGCATTCCAGCCTCTCCTTCCTGCGTGCAACCACGTGTTTCTGCTGGCAGCTTCCAAGCCCATCGCTATAGCTGGAAACCCTTCAGCCCTCAGCTACCTTGCCCACATGAACAGAAGGCACCTTTGAACTCTCCCCGCTCTTCCAGGAATCCAGAGGCCCAAAAAGGAGTCCGCTGGGCCTCCAATCCCCAGGGACCTGCTATCTGGGCCAGCAGGCAAAGGGTAATCATGTAATCTCAGCAGATAAAGCCACCATGAGACCAGCCTGTTGCAGCAAGGGGATAACATGCTCCCAGATCACACCTGGATTAGCAACACGTCCTCCAAAGACCCTGAAGCTCAAATCTCCCATCTGCCTTTTGCCCTCACACCCACCTGCTCTTGGCATTCCTTTGCTCTTAGACAGCTATAGCAGTTCTCCTGGCCTACTCCTTCCCCTTGCCTTGCCCCAGGTGGCACGAAGCCTGCCTCAAATATTATAGAATATTCTGTTCCACCAGGAAGCTCTCGGTGTAAACAACCTGTCAGTCACTGGGATCTGACTCTAGGGTTCTTTGTTCAGAGGCAGTTGCGTGACGTTTCAGATTTTCATGCTGCCCTAGAAACAATATATGTATGAAGGAAGCTACAGGAAGAAAAACGTAATGAAGCAGCTGCTAAATTGGGACTAAAAAAAGGTATCGGGTGGTGGTGGCGTGTGGTGGAGGGGGTGTTTCAACAGATCGCAGGGAGGTAAATGCTAATGAGGGTGGGAGCTCTGGTTCTGCAGGTGCAGCCTATTTGGAGGCAGCTTTAGGGCAGAAAGAGACACTGGCTGGGTGACCCTCACTTTCCCATCTATAAAATGGAATTAAATATACTAGTTGATTCTGTCATGAGGCTTTATGTTAGGAGGGTGAAGTGAAATCAAGGAAACTCTCAGCAGTATAAGGAACGCATAACACATATACATAACCCAGACACAATCTAGGGCTCCCTATGGCTCAATCCTGCACAGAGTCACACTCCAGGAAGCACACACTGGCAAAGGAATTTGAAAGACCCGATATTCTAGTGATTGCCAGTGGGGAGAGGGAAGGGGGGAGGGGAAAGATACGGATAGGGGATTAGGAGGTACAAAGTACGATGTAGAAAATAAACGAGCCACAAGGATATATTGTACAGCACATGGAATATAGCCAATATTTTATAGTAGCCTTAAATGGAGTATAATCTATAAAAATATTGACTCACTGTGTTGTATACCTGAAACCAATATAGTATTGTAGATCAACTATACTTCAATATAATTAATTAATTAATTTAAAAGAAGATCCAATATTTACTTGGGCTTCTCGAAGAACATTAAAGTATGTCAAACTCACAATCCTCAGCAGTATTCCTCAATAATCCTTTTACTCCCCATCCCCATCTTCTGGTACCTCTTAGCAGCTTGGAGACTCTGCTAAGCCAGTTCCCAGAATGTACCCCAACTTCTGGCCAGCCTGCATGGCTCTGCTGCCATCCCTCCACTCGGGCCCCTCTCAGCTCTTTAGGATGGAGTTAACCAAGTCTATGCTCCATGCTTTACTTTTTTTCTCCTTTACGCATTACCAGAATTTGTCACAATAAAGGAGACTCTGGGACCAACCCAAAAAGTAAGATTCCTCCCCTTTTCCTCCCATCTTCTCAGTTCAATATCTCAATCTTTTTTTTTCAAATTCTACACCACAAAATGTCCGGGAACCATGAGGGCAGGCTGAACAATCCTGAAAGAAAAGACTGTGGTAAGCAAAGCAAAATTCTTTTTAGTGGGTGGGACTGGGAACCATTAATAAGTCTTGCACCACCATGCACACAATTGTCATTAAGATCTCCTTCCCCCCATTTGCCACAGGACTGTGGCTTTTACACTTTCTAATATTTTCCTTCACGTCATCACTCACTTTTGCATCCCTTCCCTTTCTAGAACCATGGGTGTGGCCAAGCCTTCAGCACAGCCTGGCTTCCCTGACTTAGCATCTGGCTTCCTCCCTGACTCCAGCTTCTCAAGTCTCCCATCTGTTCTGCACGTACCACGCAGCTGATCTTTACTGCACTCCATACTCACCATGTGGCTCCCCTGCTGTACAGCTCCGACTTCAGCACATGGAGTCTAAGATCCCATCCAGGTATCCCACATCGAGCACGTGACAGTGCATCTCCACCTTTGCCTGCACTCTAACTACGCTGGCCCGCCAGTGAGCACCAGCCTGAGTGCCACTCCCTCCAAAGGGCCCACCCTGGCTTCTTCTCAATTCTGAATCACGGCACTCACAGAGTCTGTGCCACACAGTCTCACTTTTGATTTTCTCTGTCACTTGATTGTTTTAAAGCCTAGAGTCTTCTTCCCATAAGACCATAAGCTCCTTGAGATCAGAGACCTGAAAGGCTTATAGGGAGCACCCAGGGATACTCAGAAGTCATCTTCCTCTATGAGCTCCTGACGAGAAAAACAAACCGTTTCTACTCCAAAGGCCTTGATGGAAATCTCCAGATGCCCCTGCCAAGTCATTCTTAAGAACTTCTGGATAAAGGGCAGAGGGAACCCTTTAAAAAATGTATGTAATTGTGGCTTTTGTGGTGGATAATATATTCATCTGGCTCAAAACTTAAAATGAAGTCAGCCTCCCACCTTTGTTTCTCAACCACCCAGTTCCTCCACTGAAAGGCAAACAATGGACTGGATTCTTATTTATTTTTCAATAAGTATTCCAGCAAATACAAGCCAATACAAATAGATCCTCCTTTTCTCCCCTCATTTTTTTAATACACAAGCTAACATGCAATACACATTTTTCTCCATCTTGCATTTTGTTTAACAATGTATCTCAGACATCATCCTGTATCAGGCCTAGAGACCTTCCTCACTCTGTCTTGCGGCTGTGTGGTGTTCCAGTGCAGGGATGACCCTGATTTATTTAACCAACCTTCAGTTGTTAGATGGGGAGAGTGTTTCCAGTCTTTTACGACCATATGCAATGCTGCAAAGAATAGCCTTGTTCAGACTTAATGTCATATATGTGAGTGTATCTGTGGGACAAATCCCTAGAAGCAGAATTGCTGGGCCAAAAGGTAAGGTGAATATGTAATTTTGATTGTTCTCCAAAGAGGTTGTATCATTTTACACTCCGACAAGCAAAGTACGAGGGTGCGATTTCCTAACACCCTTACCAACCTAGTATGTGAAAACTTTCATTTCAGTGTAGTTTGATTTGCACCACTCTCCTCGTGAAGGTGGCTGAATAGCTTTTATAGTCGTGTGTGTGTGTGTGTGTGTGTGTGTGTGTGTGTGTGTGTGTGTGTGTGTGTGTGTGTTATGTGGACTCTGTTTTTATCCTCTGCTCACTTTTCTTTTGTGTTCTTTGCCTTCTTCTAATCAATGTAGAGGAACTCTTTGTATATTAAGGGATTTAGCCCTTTGTTATATGACCTGTAGATAATTTCCCCAGTTTGTTGCCTTTTGACCTTGCCTTTGGGCTGTTGCTAGGTGGAATTGTTTATTTTTCTATAGTCAAATTTATCAATCTTTGCTTTTATGGCTCCTAGGTTGGATGCCTGGCTCAGAAACGAGCAAGACACCCCCCAACCCCCCAAATACACACACACACACACACACACACACACATACACACAAAAAGCTTTTAAAAATTCTGTCAGTACAAAAAAGCTTGGAATGACTTGCCAGGTTTTGTGAGGAACAGGACAACTCCTGCCCTCCAGGAGATACCAGTTTTAGGGAGACATAAACTGACTAATTCCATGGTATAATAAATAAGAGGGGGCACAATGGGAGCCTGGGCTAGGACCACCTAATCCAGCCTGAGTTGGCCAGGCAAGGCTTTCCAAAGGCAGTGGCACCCAGGTACATCCAGAGGCATGCGTAGGAGGCAGCCAGGGGAAGAATGGTCTTCCAGTAAAAGCGGCAGCATGTGCAAAGGCAAGAAGCAACAGGGCTCGGTCAAAGTTGTCCAGTCTGGCAAGAGGACAAGGAGCCCTGCAGGGTTGGTGTGTGGTAAGGGGTGGAGCTAGGAAAGTAGACAGGGGCCAGATTACCGAGGGCCAAGAGGATACTGCCCCGAAGTCAGGGCCTTACCCTGAGGCAGTGGGGAGGTGGCAGGGGGACACATCAGCCGTGTGGAGGAAGAGCTGGCGACGATCCAGCGTGGAGGCTGGGTCCTGGCTCTAAGGCTTCCGCCTCTTGCCCAGCAGCAGCCACGGCAGCCTAGAGGCTCTAGGCTGCCAAACAAGACTGAGAATTTCAGACCCAAATGTTCTGTTCTGTCAAACTTCCAGAATTCTATAAAAATCATCAGGGAAGCTAACACCTTCTCTGAGAAACATTTCTACCCAAGATGATGACAACTACAAGAGCTCTGACTTTGACTGTTATCAGTGGTTATCACGCCCACCTCAGCACCCCGCTGGCAGATGGGGCCAGGTAAATGCAGCTCAGATACTACCTGCCCTCCCCTCGGCTTCAGCCTGGCTCAGGAAATAGCTGGGCTCTTCAGCCCCCGCCCATTCATCCAGACCCTCATTCAGAGTGGGCGACAGGATGCGGGACTGCCGTGATGGAGGGGTGGACCCCAGCTGGCCCGTGTCCATGGGGACATCTCTTTCCTTCTAGCCAACAAGGCTCAGTCCCACTATGAGCAGCCACACACAGGCCTACGAACTTCTCTGCTCCTGTGACTTTTTAAAACAGGCATTTTGTAGCAGGTCTCCTGAGCAACTGTCCTCGCTAAAGTGCCCAGCACAGAGCCTCGCACACAGCAAGCACTCAGCAGCAGTTTCTGTTAAAACTGGAAGCCTCACCATTCATTAGGAGGTTGCTGAGGGAAAGGAAGGGTGATGTGGACAGAAGGAGGGAAGTTGGAAAACACTTAAACGGAACTTTGGGATTGCCTCTGGATTTCAGTTGTCCAGGCCCTCACCATGCCCGACCCCCAAACCAGCCAAAGAGGTTGGTTCTTGATGCTACCATTTTAGTTATATTTTCTTTAGTGCCCTAAGACAATTTTATCCCAAAGGATCACTTGATTAAGTCAAGTGCTATAGAGATAAAGGCTCTTAGAGGCTGCTGGAGGCTTGGTTCCAGCCAGCAGGCTTCCTGGGCCCTTCTAAGGCGCCTCTATCCCCCAGTGGTCCGAGAGCATGCAAGGGGTACCCACTCACCCCGGCCTGGAAGGCAAGAGGGCAGGAAGGCAGCCCCTGCCTAAACAGTCAGCTCTAAACAGTCAGCTCTAAACAGTCAAACAAGCCCCAATCCACAGCAGCCATCAAACAGCAGTAGGTCAAAGGCAGGGTAGCGGAGGGTTTCTAGGGCAGAACATGTGTCTCTCTGGAGTCTACTTCCCCCATCCATGTGTGCCACTGTTGGGGCAGGGGGAGGTACAGACACCGAGGTCCCCATCTCAGGCACAGAAAAGCTGATGAGGACGACACCAGGAAGCAAGGGGTCTGCGTTCCAGGTCAGGTTCCAACCCTGCTGGCTGTGTGCCTGTCACTTGTATAAAGTGCATGTCAGCTTAGGGTCGGGGATTTTATTTTTCCCAAAATGAGACAGTCTATTTCAGTAAACGTTAGAAAAGCTCACTGGCATGAATACATATCTAGCTTTAACTTCCATTTTATTTGACATTTACTATGTGAGAGGTAGTAGGGTAGGCATTTTGCATACATTATCTCATTTAATCCTCTCAACAACTCCACGAGGAAAGTGAGGGTCAGAAAGGCTGAGCCCTGAGCCCTAGTCCCACTGCTAGTATGCGGCAGAGCTGGATTTGAACTAGGGACTGTCTGGCTTCTGAACCCTTTGCCCTTACCTGCCATATGATATAGGAACTAAGGACAGTCAGTCAGTTGCCAGCCTAGACCCTTCCCCGGCCCCGGATCTCTAAGACCACAGAGAGGCTCTAAAGGAAGGACAGAGTCTCCCAGAGAGTCACTTTTCTTTATTCTCAGTACCCCCAATCTCACAGCACGGTCTGTGGGAAATCTCAGGGCCTTGCCACCTCGCAGTCTTCCTTGCACCCCACCAAGAAGCTGAAGCTCCAAAGGTCTGGGGATCTCCCGCTGTGGCTCTTTCTAAAAGCAGTTCCTGGGCACAATGTTGGATGAAGGTTTCTCGGTCATTCCCAAGTCCCCTTCCCAGAGCACAGGAACAATACAGCAGCTTGCTCCCCTGGCTTGCTGTGCCCATCCCAGGAAAAGGTGGGGAGGAACTCCAGAAAGCAGGTGTCTCTTGGTTGAAAGAAGTTGGGACCTGGGCCTTTGGTCTAGTTTAACCTGGGGCAGGTCACGCTCCTGGGGAGGCTCCCGAGCAGGCCCAGGCCAGACCACTACTCAGCAAATGCAGAAGTCTTCACCATATTTTGCCATAGTCCACCTTCTTCACCAACTTGGCCTGAAAACACCTGAGTTCAGAGGGACATGCGTGACAGAAATCCCCGGGTTCAATTCTGCTGGAAGCCACCGTGCTGGGAGAGGACTTCTTTCACTTTGTCCACAATGGTGCCCACCTCAGCCATGGCCCCCAGACCTAGGGAGCAGAGTTCGGCTATGACCCTGCAGACTGAAGCAGGGGACCATCCCCCACCCACCCTCACCCACTGCTCCCCGAGTGTCCCACCCAGAGCCCAGTGCCTGAGAAGGCCAGGACCAGGCCTGAGCCAGACCCAGCAAGTCCCTTCTGAGACGCCCCCAGGACAGGCCCCAGGAATAGTTACAGCAGCCATCTTGAACTGTATGGGCTGCATGCCAGGGAGGATACCAGGCAGTTTACCTAACAACTCTGAGAGACAGGAATTACCATTTCCATTTCCCAGATGAGAAAGCTGAGCTGGAGGTCACAACAGGCTGGGATCTGAAGCTGAGCCCTGCCGCGGCCCCAGGCTGTGGGAATGAGCTGTGAGCCTGGCCAGACACCCACCTTGGTCTCCACAGACCAGCTTCTTGGCCACACAGGGGATCTCGACATAGCCGAAGGCCTTGAGCTGGCCCACCTGCTGCTCAGTGATGGGGTGCTCCCACATGGCGGTGTTCATCGCCGGGCAGAAGAGCAGGGGCTTGCTGCGGTCCCAGGCCCGGATGACACAGGTCTGTGAAGAAGGTAGGGGGTGCCTGCTGCTCTGCCTGCCACCCCTCCCCGGCCTTCCCGAATTCTACCCTCTGCTTCTGGGCCACAGCCAGCTGAGGACTTAGGATGACTGGGAGCCACTGTCTGAAGGGAGCTGTCTCATACTTTGAGGTTGGGGCTGTGTCTCCTGGTCCCTCTCACCTCCCCATAGGCTCTGTCACAGGACCCTACACACAGGAGGTGCTCTACCAATGCTAGCAATGGCCTAGCCACCTCCAAGCAGACCTCCCTTGCTGTGCAGAAAGGGCTCCCTCTGCCCAAGCCTCTGTCTTCCTCACAGTCAGCCACACCTCACAGACTGAAGCAACCCTGGGAAGCAGGGGGCAGGCCTGCGGTTCCCACAAAGCTAAGGACCACACTGCCCAGCAGGTGGGCTCATCTATCCTGACACTAGCTCTACTTGAGGCCAACTAAAGCTTGGCCATGAAAACAACATCTTCCACATGACAAAACCCTCTCCCACGTGTTATCTCATGAACCCTCACTGTGACCCTGTAAAGAAGTTGCTGTCCCATTTCACAGAGGGGAAGCTGTACTTCCCAGAGGTGAGCCATTACCCAAGGACACACCAGACGATGATCCAGGGCAAGGCTTTGCACACCGCGCATGCCATCCTCCACTGCATTGTGCAACCTCACTACCTCCTGATGTCCAGGCCATCCCACCAAGTCACATACCAGAGCAGCTACGAAAGGGACAGACCAGCTCACAGAGTCTTTAGCGCTGTGAGCTTTGCAATCACGTGGACCTGGGTTCAAATCTTGCTGTGCTATCTGCTGTTACTAGCCATGAGAACTTGAACAAGTTCTTTTATGCCGGGAGTATCAGCTTCCTCTCTGCAAAAGCCCTCTCACTGGGTGGTCTTGAGGGCAGAGGGTGAGAATACTTATAAAGCTCTTTGCACAAGGCCTGGCACAAAGTACAGGCTCCAGAAATAGTAGCTCCTGTTATTATTACAGGCATAGGCTCCCTGGGCCAGGGGCTGCCTCAGGGAGAAATAAGCTCTGGGGCCCGCAGGAGTGTGCTCCCCTGGGCTCTGACTGTTTCAGGCGCCTCCGCCTAGGCTGTGGGCCCCTCAGGGAGACAGCGGCTGGCACACCCCTTCCCTGAAGTGGAGCCTGTCTGCAAAAAGAGGGGGAGTCCAGAGAACAATGCCACGAAGAGGCCAGGGAAAATGCCTGCCCTCCTCAGTGCCCCTGCCCTCTCCTGGGGACAGGAAGGAAGTTGGTCAGCACACAGCCTCAGGATCTGGGGGCTTGCGTCATCCCAGACACAGCGTTTGTTTCCCACCAAGTCCTCACAATGAGGCAACCTGGCTATGAGTGGACAGTTTCAGTCCACACTTCCTCTTGGCCCTGTGCCACCTGCTGCTTCTGCAGAAGTCATGAGCATACCTAGAAGAGTCCCTTGACTGCGTGTGGGGCAGGTGTTGGCAGGGCTGGGGTTCTCAATGACCTCTAAGGGAAGCACAGCAACTGGAGCAGAAACTCAACATCTCCATGCCCCACACCTCTCTAGCTTTTCCCACCTCATCTCAAAACTCAGCGCTTCCTGGACAAACCACAGCTCCTCCAAACCTTCCAGCACAAGAGGGCCGGAAGGAGGCATCAGTTCCCACGGTCACTTCTGTTTGGCCCATGTTGTGTGCAGCACCTCAGGCTCTGCCCCTGGGAATCCGCTTGGGTGGAGAGAAGGCTTGGATCCGGGTCAGGAGACCAGCTGCCAGCTATACTGGTGACCCAGGGAAGTCACCTCCTCTTTCTGGATCTGCTTGGTTATTTAGCACAAAAAAGGGCTAGAGCCTGAGTGGGCCAGAGGGCAGACAGAGATGCACATCACCCAGGCCAAGGGCCCTGAGACTGGGAACACAGGTTCATACCTAGCGCACTGCTCTAATGGCACCCCAAGTTCTGGACACTGGAAAGGGAGACGATCTGAAGGAGGGAGGAAGCAGGGCAAGCTTCTTTTGGGGAATATAAGGACAAAACATCTTTTGAGAGAGCACAGAGCCACAGACCATGATGACAGCAGTGTAAGATTTGCAGTTCTTTGAAATACTTGCACCTTCAAGGGAAACCTTTGAGGCAAAGGGCCTCAGGGCTGGTCCTGGGAACATATTCCACTGCTCAGCCAACTCAGTAAGAGGGAACCCCAAAGATTTCAGGGAGTGGTGGCAGCATTGAAGAAAAGAGGGAAGCAGAACTTTCAGGAGTAAGGAAGGAGCCCTCAGAGAATCGGCCCAGGCCAGGGCTTAGCTCCTAGAGGTCGGCGTGCTTTGCCACATCAGCTGGCTACTGACCGACCAGTGGGAAGCCTGGAGATCTGGTGAGATGGTGCTGGTTACACACAATGCTGACGCACTTAGATGAAAGTGGCCAGGAGCCTGACCTGCTCCACCATCCTGTCAGCCAGGCACTAGCCCCACCAGGAAGCCTTCTTGATAACACTGCTCCTAGGCCTGCCCTCCTCTGCACTCCCCCACCCCTGCACCTGCCACACAATCTGTGTGCTGCTCTTCTTCTGATCACCTGAGCTCTATTCCAAATGATGCTTAAATCACTAGCAGCTTCTTCGAGAAGTACCTTAAGCACCAATCAACAAGCATATGAGGAGACTAACCTCCTATCTAACCCCCAAAACCTTGACCCAGCTTCGTTAGTCACTTCATTTACTTTGGCTGTTAGCCAAAGTAAAATGACTGATTGCCTCATACATACAATAAGCATTTCCTGAATGCCTACTACATGCCCAGTACTGTGCAAGGTGGTGACGCCATTGTCAAAGGACTGACTGTACCACACACCAGAGCATACTCTAAAAACCCTCTCCTTCCAGACTGTCAGCTCCCTGTGTCCTCTGTGTCCCTCCACACAGGGCCTGACACATGGCAAGTTAAAGCTCAATGGATGAGGGAAGAGGGATGATAAGGGAGAGGGAGGGGGACCACACCCAGTCTTCCCAGGATGATCATGTAAACAAAGGCTCTTTAAGGACAACAGCTCCCTGGAGGTCCCCCAGGCCTAAGACAATCCCCACTCTGTACAGCTGGACTTCTCTTCCTCTCCTCCACCTTGGGCCTCTCGTCCTTTCTCCTTTCTTCCCCTTTAAGCTTTCCATAATATACAGGAAAACCACATCTCAGCTTTGTGGCTAAAGCTACAGGAGAGATAAGTGTGCCTGAGAGATCCATGCAGAAGTAAACGCTCTTATCCCGATTACCCATGTGGATATCCAGGTCCTGGTGGGAAGGCAGAGCTAAGGTGGGCAGGCAACGGGGCTGGGCAGGGAGACCAGCAGAAGAGCATGTTGAGGGCAGCCCATGAACTATGGACAAAGAAAGAGCAGCTGAGCATCGGGGGGCAGGTGAGAGGTGGACACCCTCAGAGGGCACCCGCAAGTCGAGTCAACCCATCAGAACCAGGCCTTCTACCCACTTGCTGGAGCACAGGTGAGGCCAGGTGGAGGGTTGTCCAGGGGACTGTGTTCCAAGCAAACAGGCCCACCATAAAGGGATTCCAAGGTGAGAACAGAAGCAGTCTGCAGCTCAGCAAACTGGGAGTGAGGCCCAGGGAGGGAGGAGGGCCCAGGGAGTCACTCACAAGCAAGTTGTCACAGATGCCACTGGCCACCTTTCCCAGCGTGTTGGCATCGAGAGGAGATACCAGCATGAGGTCTGCCCACCTCCGCAGGTCAATGTGGAGAACTGGGTCGGATCGGCACTTCCACATCTGGCAGAGGGAAGGAAGTGGGGTCACCGGGCCGGCCATTCTCTCAGTGTGGAGGGAGGAGCGGCAGGTGGGGTGAGGGCCAACACAGACCAGGTACACTAAGTCAGGAACCCAAGGGAGACCACCTGAGAGACCCCCGCCCAAGTTCACTGCCACCCCTCTTGCAGCTAAGCTGGTGAACATTGGCTACGGAGCCAACAGCCTGAGAGAAACCAGCCCTGAGGAAACAAACGCCCCTTGTCTCTCTGAGCTATTCCCTTTATGGTTTGGTTTTCAAGAGAACTGACATCTGGCAGGGAACTCCTGGCCTGTCTGCTTGAGGCGGATGCTTGGGTTGTCCAAGCCAGTGGAAAGGCTCTGGGCGGTGAGAAATGGAGGGGGCGGGGTGGGGAAGACGGGCCAGCCAGAAATGTTCTAGGCTGAGAATGTTTAAAAATGCCTGGCAGGGCACCCCTGTGAGGCCCACACTCGATGTCTAGTGAATCGGCCAGTGCCCGCCCCTCTGCAGGAGAGCAAAAGCAGAGCCCGGCAGCCGTGGGAAGTGAGGCACTCTCCACAGCCCCGACGCTGGGAGCCGCGTGGACAAGGGTGGTGGGAACAGAGCTCCTCTGTGGTTTCATCAGCCCAGATAAATACAAGGACACTCAACCTCAGGCACAGGGCCAAAGCTGAGGTCTGCCTGAGGTGGGAGGAGACTGTGGGCCTCCTGCAGGCCAGAGCTAGACAGATGTTTTCCTCATTGCCTCTGCCCAGAGAGCCCTGACCGCTGACTTGAGCCTGGCCTGTCTGCTCCAGCCACCAGAACCATTGGCTGCAGGGAGGATGGTCCTGTCCGATTGGTACAAACACGATGGAACTCAGCCCTGGGGCCCCCAGCACTGACCTCCCATTCATCAGCGTCGCTGTAGAGGGTGACAGGAACATCCTGGGGACTGTAGAAATGTTTGGCTCTCTCAGTTGTGACCACTGCTACTTCCAGCTGTCACCAAGAAAAAGTGGAGTGGGGGTGGAGAAAGAAAGAGAAACTTACCAGAGCCACCGGCCTGGAGGCCACACGGGGCCAGGCCAGCAAGAGCTTTCCTCACAGCCTGGCTGTGCAGAGGACTTCTCCCTCCGAGGCAGCGAGCCCCATGTTTGCATAGCTACTTCCGCTGTCACCCGAAGGTCAGGCCTCACCAGGTGCAGCCGTTTCACTTCCCTATCTGAGGCGCTGCCGAGGAATGAATCACCAACTGCCCAGCGTATATAAAGCTGCAGGCTCCTGCCGCTCAGGCAGAGACAGACAGGAAGGGAAATTAGGGCAAGAAGGCCACGCAGGCCATGGCAGGCAGGAGGGGCCACACCAAGGAGGCTCACAGGTCCTGAGCTCTGGGCCACACCACAGATCTGCCCTCTGCAGGCAAGGCACTGGGGAGCTGGGGTCCTGCATGTGGTGTCTGCAGCCATGGCCCAGAGAGAAAGCAGGCAGAGTCCCTTGCCGTACTTCTAGGAACAAGGCTTCGTGGGCTCTGGCTGCAGACAGGCTCCAGGAAAAGCAAATCTGTGTGCCCTACACTCATGGGGCAAGAGTGATATTTACCTTCACACTACTCATTTAGCAGATAAATTAATAACGCAAACAAGAGGGATGGTTAAGGTGCTTAACAGACAGAAATAGCACATGATAGGGTGAACAGCACTAGACCAGTTCCCATTACTTGTAAAACGAGATGTCAGACTAACAAGCATGCAGATTAAAGGGGCCCAGAAGAGGTGGCTGGGAGGGGAGGGGTGTAGGAAATCACATCTTTGGGGGACATTTATCCAGGAGGGAAAAAAGTCAAGGGTGACAAGGACAGAATCATCAACTAACCAGAGCAAGGGTCATGGGTGGCAGTGTCTGGGCTAGATGTGCTCTTTGGCCTGCATGGGGTTACAAACTTTTTTTTTTTTTTTTGCTGTGCCAGGCAACATGTGGTACCTTAGTTCCCCAATCAGGGATCGAACCTGCGCCCCCTGCAGTGGAAGCACGGAGTCTTAGCCACTGGACCACAAGGCAAGCCCCGGGTTATAAACATTTTTAAGCCAAAATATACAAAATATACAAATATTTTTTGTATATTTTGTATACAAAATATACAAATATACACACAGAAAATCCAATTTCCTGGCTCCTTTTAAAAAACTGAGTGGGACTTCCCTGGTGGCGCAGTGGTTGGGAATCTGCCTGCCAATGCAGGGGACATGGGTTCAAGCCCTGGTCCAGGAAGATCCCACATGCCGCAGAGCAACTAAGCCTGTGAGCCACAACTACTGAGCCTGTGCTCTAGAGCCCGTGAGCCACAACTACTGAGCCTAAGAGCCACAACTACTGAAGCCAGCGCACCTAGAGCCCATGCTCCGCAACAGGAGAAGCTACCGCAATGAGAAGCCTGCTCACCGCACCAGAGAAGGCCCACGCACAGCAATGAAGACCCGACTCAACCAAAAATAAGTAAAATAAGTAAATTTATAAAAAAACAAAACAAAACTGAGTGCTCTGGCACTGCTGGACCCACATTCCTGCTTGAGAATGACTTGGTGGGACTTGGTGGGGCTGCCTCTTTGGATGGGCTGTGCCCATGCCATTTCAACCTAGTCCCTGCCCCTCCCTGTAATCTCACCAAGGCTCCCTCTCCTCATTTGTTTCCTGCCTTTTGTGGGTTGTCAGACACTGTTCTGCACAGTACCTAGGAGTAAAGCTGGAACCAGGGAGTAGAAATCTCAGAGAGGCAGACTGCAGAAGAACTTCAAAAGGTCTGGTGCTCCCAGCTCTGCTGAAGAGCTCTCAGATTTGTCCATTCTCCCACTCACTCCCTCTTGGAACTTACCATCCCCCAAACTTGTACAAAACCCGAGGGACCTCTTTAATGGTCATTTAAACCAAACTCCTGCTGAGCCGGGGAGTCCCTTCTAGGATAGCCCTGAATGAGCCTGGTCCAGTTCTAAGCAAGATGGCAAATGAACAGGGCTGCTGTCCCTCCATGGAACCCAGCCCTGAAGATGTCACAGGACCAGCACAGGGAGAGCAGTGAAAGGCAGGATGGTGCTGAGACTCTTAAGACACAAGACAGTAATGACGTAAGGTGTGGGGCATAGTAAGTTAGAACTAACCACAAGAAGAATATATAACTTTCGAACCAGCAGAAGAAAATTCAATCTACACAATAAAGGATAGGGAAAGGAAAAAAAAAAAAAGCAGAGAGAACACATGATAAGCGGAAAGCATTAAATAAGATGGAAGAAGTCCTAATAGAATAGCAATTATAGTAATTATATAATTGGCTAAACTCCCTGATCAAAATTCAGACTCTCATACTGGATGTTTTAAAATCCATCAATCACATCAAAATGTGTCTGAAAAGACACATTTAAGACAAAAAGATATATAAAGCTTAAATAAAAGAATAAACTTTCAGTTAAATAAAGTGGATTAAACTCTACTCCCTCTCAAAAGCCCACTGAAATAAAAGTAAAGTGATTTTTTTAAAGGTATGAATCACCAGAACAAAGAGAAGAGGACAAAAACATAAACAAAAACCCAGCAGTTAAGATATATCAACACATAAGATATGGAAGTGGAAGGAAGCATTAACAGATCAGATTAGATCAGACAGGATCAGATTTTTTTTTTTTTAATGAACATTCCGGGAACAAAAAGGAACTCTTGGAAATTAAAATTATAAATAGTCAAATAAAAAATTCAATATAAGTTTAGAAGAAATTTTCCAAAAAGTAGAAGAGAAAGATAAAGAGATGGATAATACTATTAAAAAAGATGAGGTGGTCCAATGGTTAAGACTCCACGATTCCACTGAAGGGGGCAAAGGTTTGATCCCTGGTTGGGGAACTAAGATCCCACATGCCGCATGGCACAGCCCCAAAAAAAAAAAAAAAAAAAAAAAGATGAGATCAGAAGACCAACTCAAGAGGTCCAAAATCTGACTAATAATGAGTTCCTGAAAGGGAGAACAGAAAAATAGAGGGGTGAAAATTACAAAAGAAATAAAATGAAATTTCCCCAAACTGAAGAACTCAGAGGTAGGAGCCATCTCTTCTGCCTACAGAGCTCTGAGAAGGTGGCAACCTGTTAGGCTCAGGGAACCTGAAGTCTCATGTCCCTGGCATCCACTGAGTGTAAATCAATGGAACCTGAGCCCACATCAGCTCTCCTGGAAGCCACATCCTCCTACTGAAGTATATGGGGTTTGCAATCAGCAAAACCTCACAAGTTCTTTTCACCCATGTTGCTACTAAACCACAAGCCTCAAACTGTACTTGCGTTGTTACTTTCCCAAACGTAGCCCCTCACATTTCCCTGGTGAATTCCACCTTTCCAGAGTTGGCCCAGTGTTTGCTCAGTCTATGTAAAGAGCTCCAAAAATTTCAATCCTGTTCCTCCTGGCCTGTTGTCAGCCAGTACCACCATCAGTAGCCCCAAGACACAAATCCAAATGATGAAAAGGACAAGGTCAAGAGCAGAGCCCTTCACCAAGGTTCACAGGTTGGGGGGCTGGGGTGGGAAAGAATCAAGAATGCACCCTTTCCAAGTAGGATCTTTCCCTGATTATAAACATGCTGATAACATTACCAGGTGGTCCAGGGGGATGTCCTAAGATTCCATCAAAGCCCTCACCAAATCCAAAAATACTCTAATATCCAAAATAAAATAAAATAAAATTGATATGGCTTTTCCCCAGCGAGCCCAATCAAACTCCAGTAACAACCATTTTCTAAGTGCTTTTCTAAGGGCTCACAAGCTTTTTCTAATTTGTGGAGCCTACCTCTTCCGCCTTTTTGATAAATGGACATTAGTCATCTCCAGCCTCTAGCCCCTCTGCTGTTTCCCACACATCCTGTAGGTCACCAACCACAACCTCAGCACCCCAGGACAGAACTTGCCAAGTTCAGGAGATGAATCACCCAACTTGGGTTCAAGTCTCTTCTGCCACCATTGGTCCTTTTTCAAACTCAAAAGAAAAAAAAGGAAGCCAAGTGGACTCAAGAGTCCCTGCCATTTCTTTCTGTCCCCCCACTAATGTTATACCATTGGCCTCCAGGACCAGGCATTGTTCCATTGCTCTTTTTCTAAATACAGGTAAGAGCCCTCTTGGTCGTTCTGAGTTTCACTGCAGGCTTCAGCTCACTCTGGTGACCTCTGGACCATATTCTACCTTTATCTTTGGTTATATGTCCTCCTTTCCATTTAACTGCTTTCCAGTCTCCTTCAACAGACGGCTTCCCAGGTAGCCATATCAGTTTCTGGTCACTGCCTTCTTTTCCTTAAGAGGACTACTTTCTTTCATTTCTAAGAGCTTCCTGACCATCCTGAACAATTTGCCACTTAAGATCACCCCAGTTCATCCTCTCTCTATTCTGAAATTTGGAAAGCTGCTTCCTGAAGATCGAGTTCCCCTACTCTTCCCAACTCCCAAACGGCCTGCCAGTTCTCAAAGTGAGGATTGTGCCTAGGGCCAGCCTTCAGAAACATTCCCAGTTTGGTGATGGCCCTGTTCAGGGGCTCCCTCCTCCCTCTCAGCTCTACCTTTTCCTTCCCTCTGCATGCCCCTCACAGTCTCCCCCTGGCTCCTGGGGAATTCCAACCAGGGGTCCAAGTAGGCCTCCCACCCTGGTCCATAGCTGCAGCTTGAGATCTTCCCCTTAAGATCTTCCCCTGGTCTCTCAATCTATCCGTCTCTGGCTACCCTCCCAGGTTACACTGTCATTGTTAGGGAGCTTCTTGGGGTCAATGTCTTTCCTAAAGAGTGATGTGAAGAGTATGTAATAAGCCCATCCTTCCCAATGTCCCTCCCTTGACCCCTATCAAGCAGCCACCTCTCCTTGGCAGTGACCCTGACCCCGGTGTTGTCTGGCAGGCCCAGGCCAGTTTTTCTGGTTTTAGAAGTATGTCACTTGATCTGATTCTTCAGTCCTGTGGGCTTTGTTCTTTCATTTTCATTCACTCTGTAAAAAGGTCCTGGGAGCCAAGAGCTAGGCCCTGGGTTGGCACACATTAAAAAAAAGAAGGCATGTTGTGTTACCTTCTGAGATACTAAATAACTTGGACTAGTCACTCATTCACCCTGACCTTTCCCTCAGCAAATGCTAAGGAGTCTTGGCAGAGCAGAAAACTCCTGAGGACAGGAACCCTCCTTGGCTTTCTCTTACACCCTCCTGGGTCATCGTAGAAGCGGGGCTGGACATTAAAACAATCTCTCACACACATCAGAGTTCCTGAAAGGCAGCTCTGTGCTTGGCCCCCTGGCGAGACCCTGGCCAACAGTTTTTATGTCTTAATATTTTTAACCTGAACTTCTGTGTGATGTGACCAAGGCTTGGCCAGACCCTATTACATAAGCTGCCTGCATTTTGCTTAGCATTTATAGAGATTTCTTCCTGAAACCAGTTGGCAAGTCTGGTGTTCCTTTCTCTGTTGAAAATACATCAGCAATCCCATCTGGGGCTCCTGGGGAGTCAGGGAGGGGAAATGGAAAACAGAATTTGGGGCAATATTTCCATTTTTACTTTTAGGCCCCTGGTCTGGCCCAGGCTGCTTCTGGGGCAGATATCAAAGGGATCTGTGGAGAAGCACTTTCACAGCCACAGGATGAGATAAATCCCATGGCTTGAATGTCCACCACCAACCTCATCTCTGGCCTCTATCCATTACAACCATGAGCCAGTAGCATCCTCTCCTCAAGTATGACAACCAAATGACATTGTCCAGTGTTCCCTAGGAGGCAAAACTGCCCCAGTTGAGAACCGCTACTCTACAGAATCATCCAATAGAACTCTCTGCAGTGAAGGAAACATGTCACACCTGTGCTGTCCAGTATGGCAGCCTCTAGCCACATGTTGCTATTGAGCACTTGAGGTGTGGTTGGTGTGACAAAGGAACTGAACTTTTGGTTTTATTTAATTTTAATAATTTAAATTTAAATTTGAATGTGGCTAGTGGCTACCGTGTTAGATAGCACAGCTCTGGCATATACAAGGAAAGAAGAGCCCCAGCTGGAACCCCCAGCTCAGTGGCTAGAAAAGAGCAGGTGTTTCTAGTAGGGCATGTGATGATGGCTCCACAGGAGACTGATGAGGACTCTAAAGAGGAAACACCGGCTATGACTTAACCCGGCACAAGGCAAGGAACCCAGAGTTTTAGTGGCTTAGTCCTCTGGGCTGACACACACAGCAGAAGACCCCGACATTGGGCCTCCCAGTGTTGACACTGGTAGTGCCTGGGGCCTGGGGGCCAGCCAAGAAGCTGGCAAGACTCTGAGCATGGGGGTGGTGGGCATACTCTAGAAAAAAGGACTCTGGGTGCCGTCAGCACATGGAGTTGGGGTGGGGGGAAGCTGTGGAGGAGATGGCCTCATTAACAAATCCCTGAGGGAGTTCCGGTTGGCTGAGTGGGTGTCCCAATGGCTCACAATGATGTCTCCACTTGACAAACATTTACTGAGCCTACTACACACATGGGAGCCAGAGCTGGTAAGGGCTCAGTGTGTCTAACAAGTGGGTGGGGTATACATGACCCCTGACTATAAAGCAAGACAGACCAGGCAGGAGTCCACAACTGCCTGGGGCTTCTCAGCCTCATGGCCATGTTTAGGTGGAGTAGAGAATGCCCATAATCTGAGCTCAAGTCCACTTGCTGATGGTAGTCAGGAAACTGGCCTTGAGCCCCAGTTCCGCCAGCCCACTGGCTGGGGGAATCTCTGGCAAATTCTTCCTCTCTGGCCTGGTTTCTCCTCCGGAGCCATGAGCCATCTGGACCACAGGGCCTCCAGGGGCCCCTCCAGCTCGCTGCACCTCCCAGCCCTACTGTGACCCTTGTCCTTTCCCAGCAGGCTCTGCCGTTCTGTCCTCTGCCTCCAAACCGGCCTCCTGGGGGAGCTGGTATTCTAGTCGCATGGCCCATCCTGCCATTCAAGCAGGGCATAGCTGCTAATCCCTCCCCAACTAGAGAAATTTCTAAAGAATGAAACTAGAGAAGCAGACTGCAGAGGCTCTCCATAGGGACGCTATTCTGGAGTAGCAGGGAAGGACCCTGGGTGCAAGAGCCCTTGGCCCAGGGCTGGCTGCCTCCAACCAGTGGCCTGCAGAGGTCACTCCCTGGGGGAGCAAGCCAGGGAAGGATGGGGCTAGCCAATCCAGCGCAGGTCCAGAAAAATGCCTCAGAGTGCTACTGCTGAGTAGATTAGTTTCCACAGCAGGAACACAGAGCAGGCAGGTGGCCCCTGCCTGGAAAGAAAGAAAAACCTCAAATCAGGCCATGTTTCTCCTGCTCTCCTTTCCTCAATGAGCATTATTAAACAAACAAAAAAAAAAAGCATAAAATTACAAAGAACATTCCATGATATCCCTACTAAAAGCCCCACTGACTTTAAAAAATAAAATAAAATAAAATAAGGGGACCTCCCTGGTGGCGCAGTGGTTAAGAATCCACCTGCCAGTGAAGGCGACATGGTCCGGGAAGATCCCACATGCCACAGAGCAACTAGGCCCGTGTGCCACAACTACTGAAGCCCATGCACCTAGAGCCCGTGCTCCACAACAAGAGAAGCCACCGCAGTGAGAAGCCTACACACCGCAACGAAGAGTAGCCCTCGCTCGCCACAACTAGAGAAAGCCCATGCACAGCAACGAAGACCCAACGCAGCCAAAATTAAATAAATAAATTTATTTAAAAATAAATAAAAAATTAAAAAATGAAACAAAATAAGTACATAGAGAGGTTAGAAAATCAAAACTGAACAGAATGACACAAAATGCAAATCTCCCTTCCTGCCCCCATCTCTCCACAAGGGTAACCACCTCCAGGGGGAGGACCACAGGCAGTAACTTTGATACGTGAACACACAAAAGGAATCATACTATATGCCAGCAGTTGGCAAACCTTTTCTATAAAGGGCCAGATACTATTTTAGGCTTTGTCACAACTACTCTACTCTATAGTAGCAAGACTGTAGCCATAGGCAATACTTAAATGAATGGGTATGGATGTGTTCCAATAAAATGTTACAGACACTGAAACCTGAATTTTATATAATTTTATATGGCACAAAATAATCTTCTTTTGATTTTTTTCAACCATTTAAAAATGTAGATAGTTTACATATGTATGGTTCGTAGGCCATACAAAAACAGACAACAAGAATTTGGCCTGTGGGCCACACTTTACTAACTTCAGCACCTTGCTCATTTCACTTATATCTTGAGGACTGTCCCATATCAGCACACAAGATCCACCCATTCTTCTGAACTGCTGCCTCCGAATCCATCAAGAGGCTGAACCACAACTGCACCACAGCTCTATTGTTGGATATTTTGTTTGTTTCAGTTTTCTTTTAAAATTATAAACAGTGCTAAAATGAACATGCTTGTACATTTGGTGAACTTTTGTACCCTATAGCGGCGGTCCCCAACCTTTTTTGGCACCAGGGACTGGTTTCATGGAAGACAATTTTTCCACGGGGCGGGGGGGGCGGGGGGATGGCTCAGGCAGTAATTCGAGCGATGGGGAGAGGCAGGCAGATGAAGCTCCGCTCAGTCGCCCGCCGCTCACCTCCTGCTGTGCGGCCCGGTTCCTAACAGGCCGCAGACCAGTATCGGTCCGTGGCCCCGGAGTTGGGGACTCCTGCCCTATAGGGTTCAATCCTATGGGTGAAGCAAGGGCTGTGACCATTTTTGCTTTCTCTAGATATTGCCACAACAGTCCTCCGGAAAAGCAGAATTTACTTCATTCTGCATACGAGCAGGGCCCTCTACCTGCACCCTTAACAGTCCTGAATGTCCTCACAGGCATTCTGGAAACAGCCTTTTCTAAGGCCAAGGCCTGCCAACTCCCTGGGTGGGAGATTTTTTCCACTTTTAGAAATCCTCTTCTGGCTCTCAGTCCTGCTGACACCTACCCAGCAAAAGCTAGAGAGGTGTTCTGTTTTCTCCTCCATAGTGAGGAGGGTACCAACCAAAGGGCAGAAACTGACTAAGCTAACTGCTCAGACGTAAGTGCCACTCAATTACATGACGATCACAGAACTGCAAAACAGCCACAGCTCCTACACCCTAGGACCTTCTCTCAGGCTGCCTTTGGTCCTAGTGCTTTTTGTCCTCACATCTAGAATCTTCTAC